>NW_024062890.1:1380000-1890193 GCF_006381635.1 Hibiscus syriacus | reverse complement strand
TTTTCATTGGAAATTTATATCTGTGCATAATTTTAGGATGATTAGGGTTATTGGCTTATTGCATAACTTGAGCTCACACCATCGAGAGAAAGAGGTTAATACTTATGTTGTCCCCAAGAATGAATCTGCAAGTATAGTGTTGAGAATGAACTTAGATAAATATATATGATTCTTTTGAAATAAGGTTTACTCGATATTAATGAGAATTTATATCGACCATGGACGGTTCATTCCTTCTAACTTCAGTAGAAATCGTGATTAGCTGTTAAACTACGTGCGGTTAGCTGTGATATTCATGGTGAAGAGATGAAGTAGAGTTGTGGGAGAGAGAGTCCAAATATAGAGGATTACACAGCTCCGTCCAATATCGTAGATCGGCAGCAGGAATACGAGAAAATTAAAATAGAAACTCAAAACCAAAGTTCAATTTTCATTTCAAAATATACACGCAGAGAAAATAAGCAATATAGTAAGCTTTCATCAATTAATCTCTCTATATGGTTTATCTTAATTTTTTCATTAATTAACTCAACAAAGAATTAAATTTTTACCTCATTTCATTATAACCAGAATTTGAAAAATGAAAAAGTCATCTTAGTGAATGTAAACAGTTTAGTTAATTAAAATATATACATGCATATATGATTTTAGGGCTCAAGTTGTAGGGTGGCCACCCGTCCGGTCATTCCGAAAGAACATGTTATCCACCCAAAAGAGCGGCAAGGAAGTCGGCGAGAAGGTGGCCTTCGTGAAGGTGAGCCTCGATGGCGCACCGTACCTCCGGAAAGTCGACTTGATGATGTACAAAAGTTACCAGCAACTCTCCGATGCCCTAGCCAAAATGTTCAGTTCTTTCACTATGGTACATATAAAACCAATATTCAATCAAGATTAAGCTGATTTTTATAATAATTAATTGACTTTAGTTTGTGTAAAAAAAGGGAAATGTGGATCCCAAGGAATATTGAAGGATTTCATGAATGAGAGTAAGCTTATGGATCTACTTAATGGCTCTGAATATTTCCAACCTATGAAGATAAAGATGGCGACTGGATGCTTGTTGGTGATGTCCCTGGGAGTACGTCCCTATTCATTAAAAACTTTAATTCAGACTATTTTTTTTCACAACATAACTTTTCCCGCTTGAATCAGGATGTTTATCGAATCATGTAAAGGTTACATATGAAAGGAACAAAAGCAATCGGACTCGGTTAGTGTTTTCTTCTTCTTCTTCTTTCGTTCGTAAAAATTATTTAATCACGTAGTTAGTTTAATGTAAATGGATATGCTATAATTCAGCACCAAAAGCCCTAGAGAAATGCAAGAACAGAAGCTGAAGGCAGTGACGGCAGCTGATAATATTAATGTTATTAATGGAGTGATTTTGTGTTAAAGTTTAGTATTTGTTATGGACAAAAAACATAATGGAGTGTTAGTGTATGTCGTGGATCAGGAAAACACTTGCTTATTGTTTAGTAGCTCTACATTATTATATGACTTGCTTGTTAGAATAAATAAAATATAATAAAACACTTGGCCGTTACTACGTATTCGTGTTGTAGTAATAAATTGTTTTCTCTCTCTCTTTATTTTCTTAATATTTACCGAGAATAGTGATAAGAAACTAAAATTTGAGGGGATAAAAGGAAAGGTTCCAATAGGTTTTCATTTGGTAATGGAAAGGGAACAAGAGCATGTGGGGATTTATGTTATGCGTCTCCATTTGTGGACGTATGCTGATTTAGGCACAGCACAGTGAAGCGAGAGAAACAAAAATATGTTTATGGTAGGAGGAGGTTGTGGGTAGGGATGGGCATAGGTTTGGTTGAGTCAGATTTTTGATTCATCCAACTAGACAATAATGACTTTTCCACCCAAAATTCGACCCGACCCACATAATATATACCTTCTACCCGACCTGACTTTTTGAGATAAAATTCGAACTCGACCAGACCCAAAATAGTCAAAAGTATTATTTTTATTCAATAAAAATAATGATTTAATTCAAAATATATATATATATAAAAAGATATTATCGTAATTATTCCTAAATATATAAGATAAAATTATATTTTTTTTTGGGTCAGGTCGGATATTTTCACCCTAAACCCAAATTCGACCCAATCTGAACACCACCTTAAAAAAACAACCTAACCCGAACCCAAATTTTTTTTTTATAAAAAACCTAACCCAATCGGGTCAGATCAAAACCCGTCGAATTCAAGTCCCATGCCCATCCCTAATCCTGGAAACGAAGAGTGGCTTTACATTTTTTTTAATTTTTTTTTATGATATTAGTAGGTTCGTTGAATTAACTGATAAACGTGCATCTAAATTGAAAATGTATAATTCTCTAAGGATCTTGTTTTTAACAATTTAACTGAAAAAGGATGTTAGATACTTGCTGTTGTGCAACTGAATACTCACACTCCAATATTCTAAAACAAGAATAAGATGAATTTTGAATAAAAATGAAGAAAAAATCTCTGAATAAAATTTATGAAATAAAGTAATATATTGATTTAAGATAGGTTAAAATTATGTAAATGATAAAATTTAATTTAACCTAAATACTACCTAAATAAATAAAAAAAATAGATAAAATAAATATCATCTTAATGTAGAGAATGATAAATAATAATTAAAGTATTATACAAAAAAAGATATAAAACGAAGTCTAAATATTTTTAAAAAAATTATAGTTGATTATAACTAAGTGTCCCGGTTGATTTAAAATTCTTTTGGATCTATCATGCATGTTTTGACATGTTCCATAAAATTCACGAAATTGAATTTTCATTCTAGATTTGTACCGGTCGGGTTAGACGTCTATTTTGGACACTTTTGGTCTCATTTGAATTGTATAACATCAGTTACCTTCTTCTAGAATAAGTTTTCAATGGATCTTCTTCCTTAAGTCCTTAAGCTTGTATCAATAACCTTTTTAAAACCACTATATAATAGATGAGGTAAAACACGTGTGTATGCATTTAATCTTCAAAGAGATCAATTGCATACCTATTATTTTAAAGGAAATTCAGCGGGGGAGAAAAATAAGAAATGACGTGACTATATTAAAAATGCTGTGCAACCAAATAGTGGGGAATTTTAGCTCAGTCAATCCACAACTACGTTACATGATTGTCGTCCCACAACCCTCCTCCGTTTCTTATCATCATCACTCGACTGCAATTTCAAACAACAAAACTCCACATTAGATATTCGTTTCCTATTTGAAACATTATTGTTTTCTTTCCAATTCAACCCTTTAGTTGAGAAATCTTGAGTATCCATCGAATTGTGGAGTTTACTGCCATGTCATCAAGACCCAAAAGGCATTTTATTATTATTGGAAATTCCATTATAACATGGCACCAAGAAGAAAATTATGCTCCATTCCTATCTGAATTTCCTTGTAACCAAATTCTGCTATAAAACTATACCTGTTGACTCACAATTTGGTGCTTGAATCCTCTTGGACCCATCAGCATCAGCCATACGCTTACGTGGAAAATGGTTCTCCATAGATGCCAAGCTCTCACTCAACTGCCCAACGTTTTGTAAACCTTAAATAAGCCCTTAATTAGAGTGTAAAATGGAACTCAAACAGTCTTTAGTAATACTTACCTGGCTTTTAATGTACCCAATTAACAACTCCTTGCATCCTGATGCATGCACATTTCGTAAACTCGGACATCGGAGTAGCAATTTCTCTACGAAACACAGGTTATAAAACAAAACATAAGAAAACATGAACATTATTAACTGACAAAACTAATGACAATGTCGAGCTAGAAAGTAGGATACCTGGATGCAAGTTTCTACAAGAGTTGAGATTAAGGTCATTGAGTTCTGGACAACTTAAACATAAAGCCTGCATTTTGGATTCACACATGAGAACCACGTGAAGAAATTAAGAAAATACTAACAATATGTTCAAGATTATGGGCTAAAAGATCTCACATCTAAGCCAGAACAACCCCACAGGCTGAGCTTTTTTATTCGACTGTGTTTGATGATAAGCTTCTGGTACATAAGGTGCCGTTTGCTGTTGCCACTTTCTTCGGAAGGTGAATTCTGGGAATCGAGATCGCATATGGTCATCCCGCAATCCATGAGTTCAAGAAGAGTAATTGAGCAGCAGCGAACTGAATTCCACCTGAGAAATGCAGATAACATTTGAAGTATTAATGAATAGATTTACCTAAGATTGGACAAAGAGCAAGGAGGAGTCTTGGACGTTAAGATTACTTGACGTGATTTCAGACAAAGAGCAAAGAGGAGTCTTGACAATGTGTTGGGGAACACATTGCATATCATTCCGATGCCGCTGTCGGTAATACTTGATCTGAAACCAACCAGCAAGCATCAGGATACATGGTGCTGATGATTGATTGGTAATATAGCAATCATTTTCGGATTCAGAGGAGACAAATGGATGAATTAATCAAAGCTTACAGCAAAACATACCCACTCAAACCAAGTAATTCTAATCTTGAATAGCTTGAAGCAATAGCAGCAACAGATGCATCCGTGATTTCTGATCCAAGAACAAGAGAAAGCATCCGCAAGCCCCTGAGTAATATACAATCGTTATCAAACCAGTAATATGCACAAGTCCATGAAACAAAGCAAAGAATTGCTACTCCTCAATACAGGAAAACTCTGTCCAACAACAACAACAAAACTTTATTCCCATATGCAATGAAGTAAGGGGAGGTAGGTTAGTAAACTACCCCCAACACTAAGTTAAGAACAACTTCCGTAAAAAAACTCCGATAGTCAAAAAATTAAAAGTAAAAATAAAATACAATGTATATATAAATAAATAAATAAATACATAGTTGAACAGTCTTCATATGCAGTCATTCATATATAGAAAAGCTCTGTAAAGATCCATAAAGGCGATTCTTGATTAAAATGAACATGTAAGACTAAAAGATTCAAGAAACCTTAAGTTTGCAGCTGTAAGAGAAAGAACAACGGCATGTGAAAGTCGAACTGATGCAATGTGTATATTTTGCAACCTTGGACAACTTCCTATAACATCAACCAGGGTAATAAGATCGGTTGTATCATTTTCTTGGCGGGAGAATTCTAAGGACATCTTCTTCAAGTTGGGACAATTCAGAACCTACAAAAAGAAGCATATGAAAACTCAAATTCACTTAAATGCCCCAGAAAAATTAAATTAAAACATAAAAAGGACGATGAAAAATGTTACCGTCTTAGAAAGAGAATAAAGATCAGAAAGCCAAAGTGTAGAAAGACTTGATGAAGACAGCACAAAGCTCCCTAAATTAGAACATCCTTCCATCTTAAGGCTCACTAGACAACGTTTATCGGCAACAAAACGACCCAATTCATCTCTACACGTACAAAATTAAAGAGAGTAAATCAAAATAAATTGATCTGGCATTTGTTAAATTATGCCTAGTTACCATGCAACCGTAAGCAGGATCAATAAGCATCAACCAGCTAATATTTTGGAAGCATCAACCCGCAAATAGTTTGAAATCCAAAATAGCTGCAAAACGACTGGGCTTTCTTGTTTGTAAAGGGCGAACAAAATTCTTGAAAAAAATGATTTTTGAATAAAAAATGTTTTTTTTAAGTTATTTCAATCGAATTATTCAAGTTGTTCAAATTATTCAAGAACTTGAATTTATTGTTTACATTTTACATTCCAGTTAAATTTAAATTTATAAAATTCGAATAACCGGAAAATCAAAATTAAAATTTTGATCTTCAACTAAATAATTTAATTGTTATGATTTATCATTGACTTTCTATTTTTTGAATTACTCAATTATTTTAAGTTCATTTCTTTATCAAATTTAAATTATATGCTTCTCAACCACTTTAAAATAATGTACAATTTCAATTAATCCTTTTAACAATATTTCTCCTTTTACAATTAATCTCTCAACTTTGTGTTTTATTCAATTTGATCCTTCAACTTTACCTTTTAACAATTCTTTCTTTACATCATTTACTTGATTCCTTTAACACTCTCATCAATACATTATAAATAATTACATTTAAATTTAAATACAATATTTAACAAATATATTCAATTCAACTCAATTAAAATTATATAAATTTAACTTTAAAATAAAAAAATAATATTTATAAATTCAATTAACTTGAATAGAATACTCACCCCTATAAATTTCATCATGAAGATGAATTTTAGCATAGAACATGTTATGCATGACAAGTTGACAACCTAAAATATTAAGAGACAGTTCCAGGCCAATAAGGAACAAAAGTAAATCAACATATGAAGTGACAGATCCAAGCCAATAAAGAACAAAAGTGAATCAACATGACTCGGACCAAGCAATCTGAAACAGGGTGTACATAACTAATAACTTTATAACCATTTTTTTTTCTTTTAGGTTATAACATCTCAAATTAAGAGAGGAAAAGATTAATCAAGACCGTTCATCTAGAATCATATACATTGTTACCCTGATTTTAACTTCTTAGTGTTAGTCATTAGAACCGTCCAATAATTTTAATGGTCAAAAGACTGATACAGTTCAACCAATTATCAGGTCCAGAACTGTGCTTCCATCGAAAAAATCAAGGGAAATCAATCAAACAATAATCAAGAATAATGTTAGAAATGGTACCCAGTGATCCTATTGACAGCTGCATCCGATGTAGAAATCTCCATGGACTCGATATTAGGGCAAGAAAACGCAATGCACGCCAGCGTTGTTGCATCCACATCACTGCAAAACCCACCAAGAAAACAAAATAAAAAAAAAATCATACTAATCAAAGACGGATGCATGGTTTGTGGAGATGTTATAAAATTACGGTTAAAACAGTGCTCGAATCGAACACGATTTTTGCAGCTCTCATGGCTTTCCTAAATCTAGGTTAGTTTCATCCTTATTTCATTGATGATTTTCCTATGAATATAATCAGATTAACCTACATTTCAAGATTTTAATTTTATCTCCATATCAAACATCCGATCCGGTCCATAAATCCCTATATCTGTCTAGATTAGTTCGTTTTTTATGATTTTAACTTTGATCTCCATTTTTTTCCAAAAAAACTCTTTGATCTCCATAGCTATCAACCGATCCGGTGCATAAAACCTTAGATCTTTCAAGATTAGTTTAGACCGAACCTTTCCACCTTAAGAGAAAGGCTAGTAAGGCCCGGGCATTTCTGTAAAACAGACCCGATGAACCTGAGCTGAGCCTTAGGTGGGACCAATAGCCTCAGCTCCTCCGCCGCCCTCCACAGTCTCTTTGTGGTTTTCTCCACCCTTTACACACACTCCCAGCTGCCAACAGCCCCGCCGGCGGCAACCTCCGCAGAATCTCCCATAGACACCCTACCGGTAACCCACCGGAGACTATTTCACTATCCGGGTCCGTATCCCTACATGGGAAGGGATTATCGTAGCCGTCTAAATCGGTTTCCGGCGAGTCACAACGGATATCGATGTCATCAAAATCAAGTGCACGTCGAAGATGGGAATATGGCTGACGTGCAGAGTGAGAATGAGGAGGACAGGCAGCAGATGAGGAAGTATCGGTGGTGGTAGCGGCAGCTGGAGTTGAAGTTGGTGTGGAAGTTGGAGTAGTGGTACTAGCGGGGCTTACTTGGCAAACATGGCCTTTCTTGGGTAGCCCACATCTCCCACAGTTGTAACTGCCACGACGTTTGGCCTGTTTCAAGTTAAAAGCGACGGAAGCGACGGTTGCCGATGAAGAAGAAATGTGAGGCTGGAGGAAGTGCATGGTCGTCGGGCAATGGAGGTAGGGGAAGAGAGAGGAAATGAAGATGTGAAAAATGATTGAAGCGAAACAGAAAAGAGAAGGAGCGGAGGATTTGGGTGGGTGGGATATGGATGGAGAAAATAAAGGGAGGGTTTGGTCGGAAAGAAATGGCAAGTTTTCGCGCCTCATTTCGAAACCTGAAGCAAACAGTGAGAGGGGCGTTCTTATGATATTTATTATTTATTAAAGTTTACCCTCTTCACGTAGGTGTGGAAAACGTTTATCAGTACAGTAAAGACTATATGCGTACAGTATCGAAAATATTTGGGCAAACAACAATATCGATAATCTATTTTTTAAAATAAATATTTTAAATTTAAAATCGTTGTCTTATTAAGTGTCGTATTAAAAGTCAATTAATTTCTAATTAACTCTTAAATTTTATACAAAAGTAAAATATTAAAATTTTAAAAACTCTTAATATTTTATTAAATAATTATTTTAATTCTTTTTTATAAAATACTTTACACAATGTTTTATTTTTGACTAAATATTTTTTTATAAAAATGATTGATTTACTTATGATAATATATTTCGTTGATGTGATTTTACATTACGTAATTAATAAAAATACATGTTATCATTTGATTAACTAAGCTACCTCGGTGATTAAAAGGTCTTAGATTCGAGAATCAAACACTACAAAGATGTTTAAATTTTTATTGTCAAATAATTAAAAATATTTAAAATAAATATTACTTGTAATCATCTTAGATTAATAAAAAAATTAAAATTTAAGAATAGTAAGATTTGAACGTAGTCTAGTAGAATACACATATCAACACTTAATTACTAGACCTCCCCTGCTTCATCTTCTTGCTAGTTTCAATGGCCATTTCTCTACCCCAAAACCTTTATTCCCACCAATCATCTCGTTTTGTCAATTGAAAAATGTCATCCGGTGTCGTTTTCGGGCCAGAAACCCCAGCTTGGACTTACCACAATTATGGAATTTGCGACAAGGCAGGCAGCTAAGGTTCGTATAGTTTTGTCTAGAACAAGTACCGAGTTTTTGTCATCTTCCTTCGACGAACTCGGAAAGGAAAAACCAGAAGAAAGACGAGTAGCCGATGCTTGGTGAGGAATCCACGGCCAAGACGATTTGGTTGAGATGTTAGATCCGATGGATCCTCAAGGTTGGAGCTGATTCAATACGGCGAGATGGCGGACCACGTAACCGTGACCGTGTCAATTCTTCAACTCATTTTCAAATTTCAACCCATTTTCAAAATACAGTGGAAGATGTAGATTCACGCCTTGTCAATTCTTCAACTCCCTAGCCATGGCGGACCACGTAACCGTGACCGTGTTCTCCTTTTCAAATTTCGGGTCCTACGGTAGGCAACGTGAGGTCATCACCAAACAATTGATCGATTGGTTTTAATATTTAATTGGTGTGCAGATACCATGGGAAAGGCCATAGATTTGTGCTGGCAAGTGGAAGGGACCCTGATTTGGTGAACAAGGCATCTGAGTTATTGAAAGATCATTATTTGGTTCCATCATATTGGAGGCAAAACCGAGAACAAAGGCTTGGTAAGGGAAGAGGATGGCCGTTGGATGCAGCCTGAACGCCCAAGCTCGATGATCACCCTCAACGTATACAATGCAAGTAGGCTTGGCATCTAAACATTACAAACTAATATCTTATCCTAACTAAAAAGAACAACGCAATATTTTGCTTTAAACAACTCCCAGTGATGGAAATTGTAGATGAAATGGAAGAATCTATTATGGGAATCAAAGGCAACATGTTTGTAGTAACAAATAGATAGCTGGCTTTCGTTACTGCAATACTTTATTAGAAACTAAAATGTAATGAAAGATTTAAAACTTGCGTCTCATCACGCCATATCAATTGGTTATTGATTTATAACATGTTTATAATTGATCTTACAACATTGTTTATAATTGATCTTACAACATTAGACCAAATATACGTGACTGATATCGCTTATATGTGATCTAACAACATTTCTGACTAAAATGTAACTAAAGATGATCAATGTAGTTTTTACTCTTACTGGACATGATGTGTAGGAAGTTGGAACATGATGCATTACAAGGCATGGCACGACACATATGTCTGACTCGGATGTGAAGGAGAAACTGTCTTGGAACGATTATTTCCATCAAACAGCTACTTTGCATCATACTGGAGGTTAACAATCAGGCATCAGCATCAACCTGTCATTGTCATGAATATCTCTGCAATCAGTACCAAATGTATTATTCAATGCATAATGAACTTCCTTTTAATGGGGATCTTATGTCATGGGTCTCATAGTAGAGCTCTCTGCCTCCCATTTTGAAGATACAAAGTTACACTACAAATTCACAGCAAAATCAAGCTTCTTTTGCGTACACAGGCAATATTTTGCATCACTACCAAAAGTTTGTCTCTAAGATGCAAATAAATAAATTTCGTCTATAAATCATCTACAATTATTATGCACGGCAGTGTCAACATATCCAACAAAGACATCAGCAATCATCTACAATTGCCATTAATATTTCTTAGTCCTTTTCATATTTTCCTCTGTTAGAGAGGGATAACAAGAACTCAAAGCAAACAATGATTATGCACGTCATAAGCACAGCAGACCTTAAAAGGAACGCCCCAATATGCAGCCTATTCAATCACCCTTGCTAAACCCCTGCTGCAGCTTTTGCCTCGTGACCCATCTTTCCCTGTGCAAACATTAAAAGGAATAACATTACTGATTTGCATAAATGAAACTTGATTCTTAGTAAATAATCAAAATGTATCAACATCCAGGATTCCAAAATTTAAACTCAAAAGCAACATCGAAAACACAGCAGCGTGGAAATCAACCAATTATCGGGATATTTTAACTTGGTTAATATCTGCAAGGAAATTGGATAATTGTTGAAAATAACCTCTGATATGGTAAATGCATTGCAAGTACTCGGTAATCATGTTGGACTCCAGTGATTTTCAGTTATAACTTGTAACATTATAAATAATTAAACATATTAGATTGCAAGTATCAATGCAAAAGGCTGAAAACTATAATAAACCTCAGACTCAGGGCCCTGTCGTATTTTCCTAGTAGGAGTCCTCATTGTCACAAACTCCTCAGCTGATGTCGGATGAATACCCACTGTGGCATCAAAGTCTGCTTTAGTCAAGCCAGCTTTGATAGCAACTGCATATCCCTGGAAAACAATGGCACACATCAGAAAAAGAGACTGCAGAACTTGAAATGGAGGGCACCAATTTAGCTAAAGGCTTGAACCTGTGTGATTTCAGCTGAATCGTCTCCACACATGTGCAAACCAAGAACCTTGTTTGTCTTCACACAGACTATAAGTTTCATGAAAACCCGATCAGGAAGACCTGAGAGTGTAGCTTTCAATGGCCTGAAGTTTGCAGTGTAGACATCAATATCACCATAGTCCTTCATAGCCTGTAAAATCCTAAAATATTTTAGCACAATAAATCACTTTTAGTTGTTGCAAATATGCCAAGCAGTTCCTCACCTGTTCTTCGGTAAGACCAACTTGTCCAATAGGTGGCTGGGAAAAGACGGCAGAGGGTACAGCCCTACTCCAAAATGCATGGGAATAAAAGTTAAAAGGCAATTGAGTACAAAATAAAATCCACATCTTGGCACCCAAGACCAACAAAATTCATATAAAAAAGGAAGCGGAGACCTATAACTTGTCCACTCTAAGATTATAAAATCAAAATGCATTCTTTTATTTGAATATGAGTCACTGTATTACAAGCAGGTATTAATCCAGGGATTTATGAATCATTAGTAACGGTAACTCGATAACGAGCAAAATTGGGATCTGGGCTTCCTCTCTTATTGCTCTGCTCCGGTATTTCCAAGGCACCATCACATGAGTCCCACATGGCAGGGTATTATAGATTATACTGTATATTATTTCCTTTCTTATTTTTATTATGACTTCTTTAGAAGATTTCTCTAACCAAACAAAAATTTGATCTTTTCAAGCAACCCAATCCACCCCCAATCATCACCAAATTACGAAATAAATCCAAAGAAAAGGTTTCAGTCACTGCAAACATAAAATCCAATAAATTCTGAAAACAAAACTACAAAACAATAGATAACCTACCAAGAGTGAAGACAGGTTATCATAATTGGGTACTAGTGCAAAAGGCCTCAGAAATATATGTTTTGAAAAAGAAACACAAAGAAATAGAGAAGGGGAAAAGAAGCCTGGACTATGCGCGTTTGACCAACAAGACAGGTAAGGAAGACAATGTCCTTGGATGGAAGTTTGATGAAGAGAAGAAAAAAATAATATAAAAACGGGATATTAGATCCTATACCATTGAAACTGCAAATTGTAATATGCCACAGGGAAATCATCTAACAGTACAATGGAAATAGCTAGACTGTATCTGGAACTAAAATTGGTTCCAATAGGAAGTGGTGAAAACTGCCTCAACTGTTGTTACTAGAGGCTAATAAAGAGCCATAGCCCCTTTCCAAATGTACCGAATCCTTTAAATTTGTTCAATCAATCAACCTCCAGTGTAGAGATTACCTGTAATCAGGTTTGGTTGGTTCATTCTGAAAAATAGTTTTTGCTAAGGCTCCTCCTTCCATCAAAGCAACGGGTGTCAAATTAATTCTGTCTGTGGCATCCCCAACAGCCCAAATGGAAGGTACTGTAGTACGCGAGTATTCATCAACCTAGAGAAACAAAAAAGCAAAAAGTTACACAAAATAACTAAAATAGTACCATATATGAAAATAGAGACAACAAAGCAAGAAAAACTTCCAGGGTAAGAAGAGCAATTACCTCTATTGATCCATTACTGCTCATTTTGACCCCCACAGACTCCAATCCCAAGTTCTGCAATGCAGTACAAGTTAAAGTACAATCAATACAACTTCCATCAAATCTACCTTGACTTATATTAAAAATGAAGTTGCAATTAAAAGGAGAGAATCAATATCCACTGCATGCATAATGCCATAGGTTTCTTAAGTCACAATGAGAAGATAATGATGAAAAGCAAGAAACCCGACCACATTTGAAAATGAGGGTTTATAATATGCAGCTCATAAATTTTCTCCTTTCTCTTGGCTTTTTATGACCTATTTCTCTGGTGAAAGCTTTATGTTGGTAAAACTTATGTTTTAATTTGGTACCCTTTTGCTGGCAATTTGGCTACAAAAGGCCATTTACTAGAGAGAATCAAGTCACAAAAGTTACTCCAAACCTTTGTATTAGGCCTTCGACCAGTTGCAAACATTATATGTGAAAATCCTTTAATTGTTCCTTTGTTGGTCTTCAGAGACAGTGAACCATCGGCTGACTTAACAATTGCCTGAGGAGACTCCTCTATATGAAATTTAATTCCTCGTAGAGACACTTGTTCACCAACAAAATCCCTGATCTGTTAAACAGATGATACTTTTATCACTAAATAATGTAATTTCTAAAACAAGTATAATGCAAATTAACATAACAAGTAAAGAAGCTATCATTTTGCTCAAATCTTCACCTCTTCATCGAAACCTCGCAAAACTTTTTTCTGACGTATAAATACATGGACCTCACTTTGCAAACCATTGAAAATGCCAGCGAATTCCAAAGCTATATATCCCCCACCAACTATAGCAATCTTCTCTGGTTTTGAGGGCAAATCAAGGGCGGCATCAGAATCTATCGCATACTCACTTCCTGGAATATCAGGAATAAATGGACGTCCACCAACTGAAATCAGTATATGTCTAGCAGTGTAAAGTTTTCCATCTACATCAACAGTATGCGGATCCACAATCTGCAACACATATCATCAAAATGGATTCACAACCGAGAATCCTAAAACACACAAATGATTTTAAACATTCCATAAAGAGACAATGTGGACAGATCATTCTACCTTCCCACGACCTTCGATCAATGTGACACCAGCATTACCGAGAATGTTCTTGTAAATACCGGTAAGACGCCGTAACTCGGCATTTTTATTAGCCATCAAGGTGCTCCAATCATGCTTCGGTTCCGTGTCATATTTCCATCCAAAACCATTACTCTCATCAAATTCATGAGAATATTTTGATGCGTAAACCATTAGTTTCTTTGGCACGCATCCTCTAAGAACGCATCTGCAATCATAGTCACATTTTTTTGTTACAACTTGAAGCAAACATAGACAAAAAGAGGTGATTGATATAATGGTGAAACTAAATTCAAGTAGGATTTTTGTCAATACACTTTAGCTTTTAGGCTGGCAAAAGCTTTGTTCATGCAAGTAAAGTTTAAGAACATAACTTTTGTTTTGTTCATGAAATTGTCAATTTCAAGTAAAAGCCTCGGAACCCAAATGGCAAAACTGCTAAACACCCACACGCAATTCCAGTTTATATAATTCAATGAGCAATTAGCTCCAAAAATTTCTTTACACAAAAATAAATAATTTATAGATATACATAGTTGAATAAAAAAATTTCTTAACACATGGAGACTTACGTTCCGCCAACGCCGCCGGTGGTCTCTGAAGAAATAGTCGAAAATGGAAGCTCACAGACAGCAACGGAAGCACCAAAATTGGCAGCGAAACGGGAAGCACGAACACCACCACTTCCGGCACCGATAGTAAAGAGATCGAAATCGTAGTGCCGCAACGGCTCAGACCCATTATTGGATTCTGCACGAACAACAAAAAGGAGCCGCCGCTGCCGCTGCTGCTGAAGCTGCAAACGATGGTGGTGGCGTTGATGGTGGCGCGAAACAGAATAAAGGGTGTTGGGTATGGGGACAAAAACGGGAAGATTTCGGCAAAGGGTCTGGAAAGTCGGGGAAGAAAGCTTGGGAGCTGTAAAAGAAGTGGCCATATGTGGTTTTTCCTTGGGTGAAATCTGTTTTCTCTGGGTGGAGAGTAAATATTTATATGGTTCGAACGTGGATATTTCGAGGGCGACGATGGTGGCCGGGTGGGGTCCGCCTCCTATCAAAAATTCTACCGGTGGATATGCTTTGCGATGGAGGCAGGTGTCGGCTTTTGGGCTCTTTCAACTCTCGCATTTGTGGTCTGCCTTCTTTCGTTCCATTGCTAATAATAACAAGGTAAAATATGTATTTAGGCATATATTTATTTTTATTGTTTAATTTTAGTCATTTAAATATTTTTTTAAAGATTTAATGTTATATTTTAATTATGTTTTAGTCAATCATTATTAAAGAAGTAATAGTGATGATAGTATGTCACATAATATCATATAATTATTGAGAGAAAAAAGTTACCACAACAATAATTTTATTTATTTTTTAACAACGGGTAATTAAAATATAATCAAAACGTAATATTATGTATGATTTAAAAAAAAATAATTAAATAATCAATATGACTAAATAAATAATTTATCCTTTTTTCTTTGCCTTTATTTCGCAGACTAATCATATCCACCTGTAACGAATAAAAGAAAATGCCTTTTACTACTCAACAGAAAACAAAGGTCCAATATAACATATACCAGATGTTAACTTTGCTTTTTATTGTTGAGTGGAGCAAATTAATCTCCGAGCACACGTCGGCCGTATATGGCGGCTCTGAAGGTTGATGCAAGGTTGAAATCACTGCTGATGCGGGTTTATCGGAAGCTTTTCATAAAAGATATAATTTAGGCTGCGTTACGAAGAAACTATGAACATGGTCGACCTTTATGATTCAATTTCTAGCTGCCTCTCGATGATGAAAAGGAAAATAAATAATGTTCATTTCATCTTCTTCAATTGACTTTTTAAGAAATAATTTGTATTTCTAATCAAAAGTTCATAATAATTTATAAATGTATGAGAACTGAACACTTTACATCAAAATTCGATTTTTAATCGTCAAAAGTGAAGAAAATATTATGAACCGATGGTTCGATGCATCGGTTCAATGCGGTTGATATAAAGGCGTACATTTAAGATTATTTGCTTGAGAAAATAGGTCTAATTGTACATTCAGTTCCTTTCCTCTCCGTATGTTTGAAATTCAGCCCATTTACTTTTAATCTTAGGAATTAAAGGGACTAAATTTCGAATATGCAAATGTTGCAGGGACTGAAAGCATAGTTGGACCCAATGAATGCCAGAAAGTAGTTCCGAATGTAGTGTTGGTTGGTAAACAGAGGAACTGGAATAATCGTGTATTTACATGTCTAAAGTTGAGTTAGCACTCCAAGACACGTTAGCAAAGATCCAATTCCATTTTATAAATTAAGAGAAAGATCCCAAGTAGAATTTGATGTCACGAATGTAAATTTAGGGAGTTTTATTAAAATTTTAATTAAAAAATATTTAGATTATATAAGAATTTAAAAATTTTAAGCACCTCTTAATCCACGAGGAAGAAAATACAAATCTTCTTTTTTTGCCTAAAGAATTTGACTTTAGTTGTTAAAAAACAGAGGCACCAATGGATGAACGATGCCAAATATAAACACGTTGCCAACCATTCTCTCCTATATCCCATCAAGTCATCAATGAAGAAACAATATAGAACTATATTACACATGGGGCAATTCAGGTGGAGTTTTACAACATGATCCCTTTGAACATGATAATCACAATGAACAACATACAACTAAATGAAAGGAGTCATTTTAGCTTAGAGCGACAACCCAGAATCTTCATCCTCGTCAAGGGAAGAAGTGTAAACAAAATAAAGTGCCCAAATCAAGCCGAAAACACCAAACAGGATCCACCCGAGAAGGTTGTTGCTCAGACCGAATGGAAGTCCGGTCCCTTCGGTCGACATTCTGTCGTCCACCAAAGCAATGGCCGGGAGACTTGACATGGCTGCTGCTGCCAGCAATGATGCACTCATGCCCATGGTCGTCGACACATTCCCCTCCATCGAACCCTTCTTCTCCGTGGAACACATCACTTTTCCCTTCATTGCAATTGTGGGCAACCCTGGAAGAAAATCTTTGCAGTTGAGATAAAACTGAAGATGCAAATGATGTTTTACTTTTAGACACAATGAAAACCAAATACATACACACACACACTTACCAATGGCAAGTGGGGATGCAAGCCTTGTTAATGTTTTGAGGGCAGGGGCGATTGATGAGGTGAGGGTGGTAGCAGATATGGTTGCCATATTCCTACAATTGGGTGAAAGATTGCAGATTTTGCTACACTTGGGGCTGTTGGATGTCCAAAATCTAACACTTTCATTTCATTAACAAACAGTTCACAGATTAATACCGTTGCTGATTAGTAGCCCTTCGTTTGATATCCCCTATCCACATAGATCCAATCAAGTTCTTCCACGTGTCACATCCTCCGCCTGCAGACAAAGATCGATCCAAAGTTGCGTCTTATCTGAACTGTCATTATGGAACAAAGTTAAAATTTCAATGATGACTATTGGTGTTTTTATATATGGGTTATTATTTGATATATTGATTAGGTAATTCTACTAGCGATATTAATCCATTGTCATGACCAAATTACCTTCACATATTCCTACGATGTGATCACCTCATCAAGATAGAAAATTATTCTTTTGTGTTGTACTTCTCCGTATAAATTATATCTCTGATGTCATTCTCTCTCGTAAGAACTCAGGATTTCTGGAATTTTCTATAAGATATCCTAAAGTTCTTTCGCATAAGAATTCAAGATTTCCGGAATTTTCCGTAAGATATCTCAAGGTTCAAACGAAGGCAACTCATCATTCCTCCCACTTGGTCACATTACTTCGACATGATACTGTCAATCACATCATCAGCTAAATTTATTATACGACAGTCGAAATTATTTATCTATCAAATTCATCAATAGCCATCATCCCTATGACTGACACGAACACCTTAAATCATCCCTATAACCAACACTGCTTAAATACGGACTATGATTTTCCATCTAAACCAAAATGGTTAAAAACCACCCCAACACTATATCTCCTATCAACAATTTGTTGTTGAAGGGTATAGTTATATGAAAGGAGAAAAAATATAAAAACAAAATAAGAAGAGAAGAAACATAATATTTTGATCCGTTAATAAATAATGAATTTGTATAAAATATATATCCTCAAAATTAAGAACAAGTGCCGCCACACAGCCGGCATCCTGTTGCTCAAAATTAAGATATTTCAGTACATGCGTTCGTCCACCCGACGCCACCACATGCAGAGCATTGAGGCCACTATGATCCTTACCGGAAGCAATTTTTTCAGCCAAATCGCCTTCCACTTCAAGCTCGTACGCCAACTCGAGGTTCATATACAACAAAAAAGAGTGATGTATGAAACAATCTAAGAAACTCTAAAATCTCATTTTAAAAACAAATGATAAATCACTACTTTTGAACAGATTCAAGTTTCCTTTAAAAGCTGCATCGAACATATGGTAGATTTCACCTCTTTCCTCTGCGGATCAACGTAAATAGTAATACAATCAGCAGTTAATCACCTAATATCCACGTCCAAATGAAAAAAGGCAAAACAATTGAAAGCATATATATACAAATGAGAAGCAGTGTGAAACAATTTGATCGGACCTTGAAATGAAAACAACTCCATTGAATAGAATGAGAGGGTTCGTAGGATTTCTTTTGTGGCGAAAGATTTGGGGTTTACGATATTAATAGAGGGAAATAAGACGGTGGATAAAGAGTGGGAGAGCTAATGCGAAATGCAGAAGAAACGGTTTGTTAACCGTGCATTTTTTTCAAATTTGACAATTATGTCCTTCTAAATTGCCACGTCAACTAGAAATGGAGGATAGCTTAAGCACAAGCGTCCAAGATTATTTATCAGTTCTTCCAGCTTCAGTGTCCAACATCAACACGCCGTGACCAATGAAATTGATGGTATAAAACCGAAAATTATATTAATAATAATTGAAGAAAAAAAAGATGAAGCGTCAAATGGCTCAAAAGGAACAAATGAATTGATGTTGTTATTGTGGAATATGCAATGATTAAGAAATGAAATTTAATGGATAGTAGAATCAGTTCAAATTAATATTTTTAATGATTTGATTTGAATATATATATATATATATATATATATATATATATCAAATAATTTAATCATATCTAACCGATACAAAACTTATGATAGATTCTATTTTAGTTAGATATTAATTTTTCACCCTTTTCAAATATTATATTTTAAATTTAGATTTAAGTGATTAAAAACAAGACTCTTATATATGTCATTACCTTACTCAACTTTTGCTACTATGCATTTTAAAAAGAGAAAATAACCTCAGTGACCAAAAATCTTAGATAATATACGATTTTGACCAACTTTTTTTGGATTTGCGAAAATGACCAACAAAATCGCAATGCGATCTCTAATTCGCATTGCGATCTCCACTATCGCAAATTCACGTTGCATTTCGCATTGCGATAGTTGAAAATCGCGTTGCGTTTTTCCATTTCGCGTTGCGATAGTTGGAGATCGCATTGCGATTTTCCATTTCGCGTTGCGATAGTTGAAATCGCAACGCGATCTCTATCATCGCAAATTCGTGTTGCATTTCGCGTTGCGATAGTTGAAAATCGCGTTGTGATTTTCCATTTCGCGTTGCGATAGTTGAAAATCGCGTTGCGATTTTCCATTTCGCGTTGCGATTTTCCATTTCGCGTTGCGATAGTCTACAGTTGTCGTTGCGATTTTCCAAATTCGTTGCGATAGTCTACAGTTGTCGTTGTGATTTTTCAAATTCGTTGTGATAGTTAAAAAAAAGATTTTGTTTCTTAAGAATTTTCTCTAAAAAGATAGTATCCGCGCGGACGTGTCGAAGACACGTATGACCACGACCACGACCACGACCACGACCACGACCACGACCACGACCCGAGACGGACGGCGGCGGCGGTGCGCGAGAGTCCCCCTTGTTCTCTATCACTCAACAAGGAAGTGGGAAAGCCAAGCCTTAAATACCATTCCCAAAAGTGTTTCCAATACAATGTGGGATTGAGCATTACCAACACTTGTTTCCAATATAATGTGATTATTCAGGAAACAATTAACAATCATGCACCTTAAAACAACTGAATCAACAACCAATTACATTAGTATTATACGATTAAATATGTCATAATTAAAAGTCAATCTACAATCAATCGCGATTATTGCAATTTTAAGCAAAACATTCAAAAATAATATCACTATTTAAGGCTCAATCCCACATAGTATTGGGAACAAGTGTTGGTAATGCTCAAATCCCACATAGTATTGGAAACATTATTGGGAATGGTATTTAAGGCTTGGCTTTCCCACTTCCTTGTTGAGTGATAGAGAACAAGGGGACTCTCGCGCGCCGCCGCCGCCGTCCGTCTCGTCTCGTCTCGTCTCGTCTCGGGTCGTGGTCGTGGTCGTGGTCGTGGTCGTGGACGTGGTCGTGGTCGTGGTCGTGGTCATACGTGTCTTCGACACGTCCGCGCGGATACTATCTTTTTAGAGAAAATTCTTAAGAAACAAAATCTTTTTTTTTAACTATCACAACGAATTTGGAAAATCGCAACGACAACTGTAGACTATCACAACGCGAAATGGAAAATCGCAACGCGACTGTAGACTATCGCAACGCGAAATGGAAAATCGCAACGCGACTGTAGACTATCGCAACGCGAAATGGAAAATCGCAACGCGACTGTAGACTATCGCAACGCGAAATGGAAAATCGCAACGCGACTGTAGACTATCGCAACGCGAAATGGAAAATCGCAACGCGACTGTAGACTATCGCAAAGCGAATTTGCGATAGTGGAGATCGCAATGCGAATTAGAGATCGCATTGCGATTTTGTTGGTCATTTTCGCAAATCCAAAAAAAGTTGGTCAAAATCGTATATTATCTTATATTTTTTGTCACTGAGTTTATTTTCTCTTTTAAAAATGTATAAATATATTCCTCATTTTTTATACAAAATTCTTTTAATTTTTCTTATTAATTTTCTTTTTCTTCCTCTTCAATAATATTATTTTTTGATTAACTTTTCAATAATATTAATTCAAGTGTGTAATGTTTAAAATTCATTAAAAATATATTTCTAAAATTGTGTCTCATGCACAATCACGCAGATATAAAAAAAACCATAATATTTAAATTCATCAAGTGAATTTTAATGATTAAAATGAGTATGGTTCTTTTTAGATATTTCGAGTTTATATAGTTATGTCTACATGGTATACCTATGTTGTCAATACTTAATATACAAGGATAAATTACACAATTCATCATTCAAATATATTGTCACTCCTATTTTGATCATTAAAAGTTAATTTTTTTTTAAATTTAATCACTAAATTTTCAAATTACTCACATCTTTATCACTCTCAAATGACATGTATTATTTTATTATTTTTTATTATGACATAAAAAATTTATTAATATTAAATGCCAAAAATTAAAATTAAAATAATTGATTTTTTAATTTTAAACCATAAATCTCAATTCAAACCTCAACCCTTAATCTAAACCTACCAACATCACAATCTAGCGCCATTGATTTATCTTGAAGCAATGTCTGACTTTCTTCAATTGTCGACTTGCTCCACATGAGGTGGTTTCAGTGGACGAATACCTCACGATCAAAGGAGTAGAGGATATCGTCACATTATTGGTCAATATACCACATCGATTACAGTTGGGCCTAGTGAAGAAGCGTCGAGGCTAGGAATAAGGGCCTTAGTTGATGAAGACGTTGTGCTCGAGGTTAACTGTGATAATGTAGAGGCTTGGCTTTCGGCTTTCTAGGTGCCCGTGCTAAAACTGTGATTGGTGGAGAAGTCAAAGGAGCTATGAAAGGGTAGTTCTAGGAGGAAAAGCGGGTGTGAAACTATGGGATGTGGAGGAGTGACAGGAGGTAGATAAATCGAGGAAGAGAATGTATATACATATATATTTAAATTTTAGGGTATCGGGAATGAATTAGAGGTTTAGGATATGATTTAAGAAATAAGGAGAAGCAAGTGGTGGAATTGTGGGAGGTGGAGAAGCCGATGAAGGAGTGGTGGGAGGTAGGGTGGCTGAAGGCACAGAAACTAGGGGAGGAGATATTATGAATTTGAGTTTAGGGTTTAGGGGTATGAATATGAGGTTTAGGGTTTGGGAGTATGGATTTTAGGTTTGGATCTAATATTTAAGAGTATAATTTTGGGTTTAGTTTTTTTAATATTTAAGAGTATAACTTATCTTTAAGAAGTTCAAAAGCTTTTTGTTGTAGTGGTCCCCATTTGAATTCAACTGACTTTTTGATGATCTTGGTTAATGGTGCAGCAATGGTTGAGAAATCTTTGACAAAGCGACGGTAGAAACTTGCCAAACCATGAAAAGATCTTACCTCGGTGATGAAAGTAGGCGTGGGCCATTCTTGAATTGCCTTGACCTTCTCTTTATCTACATGAATATCATGTACACTAACTATAAAGCCTAAAAACATAAGCTTATCACTGCAAAACACACACTTATCCATGTTAGCATATAAATGTTCTCGTCGAAGAACTTCGAGAACCATTCAAACATGAATGACATGAGAATCAAGAGAATATGAGTATATAAGAATGTCATCAAAGTAAACGACAACAAATTTACCTATAAACTCCTTAAGAACGTGATTCATTAATCTCATGAAGGTGCTTGGAGCGTTTGTGAGTCCAAAGGGCATAACAAGCCATTCATACAAGCCGAACTTTGTCTTGAATACTGTTTTCCATTCGTCACCTTCTTTCATTCGAATTTGATG
Source organism: Hibiscus syriacus (assembly GCF_006381635.1). Lineage (NCBI taxonomy): Eukaryota > Viridiplantae > Streptophyta > Magnoliopsida > Malvales > Malvaceae > Hibiscus > Hibiscus syriacus. The sequence goes on along the minus strand of NW_024062890.1, from coordinate 1,867,680 downwards.
GTAACCACTCTTTAAGTCAATTTTGGTGAAGATACTTGCACCATGTAGTTCATCCAACATATCATCTAGGCGTGGAATAGGATGCCTATACTTGATTATTATCCGATTGATAGGTCGACAATCTACACACATTCGGAATGTGCCATCTTTCTTTGGAACTAGAATGACGGGAACTGCACAAGGACTAAGACTCTCACGGATGTGTCCTTTTTGTAATAATGAATCTATTTGTCGTTCCAATTCCTTCGTTTCCTCAGGATTGCATCGGTAAACGGGGCGGTTTGGTATGGATGATCCAGGGATGAAGTCGATTTGATGTTCGATTCCTCTTGTAGGTGGTAAACCATCCGGTGGGTTGCTTAAGACATCTTGAAACTCCTGTAATAGAGAAGAAAACACACTAGGCAAATATGTGATGTTAGTGATAGTTGATAAAATGGAGTCCTTGAAACGGACTAGAATGCACGGCCTATTTTGAAAAATGGTCTCTCTCATGTCTTTTACACTCGCATAAATGTTTTAAGACACTCTTTTATTTTCACATTGAGGTTCACTCACCACCCGTGGGTCATTTGTTTGGCTTTTATCGGTTGTGACCTCTTTTTCCTTTTGTTTCAAATTCCCTATTTCCTTGAGAATTCGTTGTTGATCTATGAGAATCTCTTTGGGGGGTAGGAGGTTAAGTCGGAACGGTTTACCTTTTATTGGAATTGTGTAAGTGTTCTTTCGACCATAATATGTGGCGTCGTTGTCGTATTGCCAAGGCCGTCCTAGGAGAATGTAGGATGCTTGCATCGGAATTACATCACACCATACGTCGTCACAATACTTTTCCATCTTGATATTAACGAGGCATTGTTTAACCACCTTCATCTCGGCACTCTCATTAAGCCATTGTAAGAAATAAGGTTTCGGATGTCGTTGGCAAGGAAGTTTGAGTGATTCAACAACGTTGGAGCTAATGATGTTGACACAACTACCATTGTCAATGATGATGGAGAATGGTTGTTCCTTGATTAGGCAGCGTGTGTGGAAGATGTTGGAACGTTGTATGTCAGACTCGTCGGATGCTTGGATGTTCAATGTATGACGGATCACCAAGACTGTGCCATTGTACTCATCGCTTCCATAGTCATCACTATCTTCTTTGGCTTCGGCATGTGCTGGAATGTCGGAGATGTCGTCATCGGAGTCAGAATTGTAAGATCCATCACCTAGTATGGTTAAGGTCCTCGTGTTTGGATAATTGCGATTGATATGGCATCTTTCTAAGCATTTAAAACACTTGATGTCTCTTGCTTGGGTGTCGTCTTAAGGGGCTGGAAGTGTCTCATTCTTTGCTGGTCGTTGTTTCTCTTTGTCGAGTTTGTCATCTCTCTACTTTTTTTGAGAAGATGGAGTAGAAGATGAGGAAGGATTTGAAGGATTGCCTTGGTAAGAGAATGAAGTACCTTGGTAATGTTCTCTTAATCGGAATCTCCTTTGTAGTTGTGCTTCGATTGTCATTGCTTTCTTTAGTGTATCTTCGAGGTTTTCGTACCCATGGAGGTCAAGAAGATCAATGATGTTTGATTTCAAGCCGACGACGAATCTTGACATGGTGTCTTCTTCTTCTTCAGTTATGTTAGCCATATTGAGTAAGGACTGCATCTCCTTGTAGTAATCTTCAACTGAACTTCTACCTTGTCGAAGTCGGTGTAGTCGTTGTTTAACTTCTCGTGTATAATGTGTCGGTAGGAATCGATTCCTCATGGCATGTTTGAGTTAGATCGAAGAAGTGATTGGTTGAATTTGGTAGCTGTCGATCTTTTTCCTTGTTTGTATCCACCAAGTGTGAGCATATCCTTCGAATTCCAAGGTGATGAGGGGAACTTGTTCAGCTTGGGGGCAGTCATGGTATGCGAACAAGAGATCAACTTTTCCTTCCCAATTGATGTACTTGTCTGGATCGTAGTCTCCTTTAAAAGACGGGATCGTGAACTTTGGTTTTGCAAAGAGTTCATGTGTTTGAAAACGTGGTTGTGATCGCCTGGGGGCCAAAAGTTCAGCATTGTTTGGCATTGGATTCTGGTTTGGTAGATCCAGTTGTAGTTCTTGTCGTTCTCTCAAGGCATTGTTAAGTTGATCAAATTGAGTTGAGTCGTTCAAGTGCATCTAAGATAGCCGTAAGTGTCTCATTGTTATTGTCGCCCATCCTGCAATTATAACACTCAAAAGAAGATTTTAAAGTAGAATAAAAATAAAAGAAAATAAATTCAACAAAGCAAGAAACCTCACAAGTCACTCCAAGAAAGTAACACAACGAGAGGCAAGTAAGCCGATCTTGTACTCTTTAAAACTCACTTTACCAAGTAGTCTTCCACAGTTCGTATCGGAGTTTGATTACTAGCAAAGGCGATAAGAAAAAACTTAAAAGTTCTAAGAGGACAAACAATGGTTAGACTCCAAGAGAACGAGAATGCAAAGAAGGAAGAAGTATGCAAACTCTTTAGTCCTACTAACACAAGAAAGATAATGTGTTAGATAATGCACAAGAACAATAAAAAGAAAAAACAAAAGAACTTAAAGCACTAAGAGTCAAAGGAAAAAAAAAGAACCAACCTAGAAACCTGGAAAACGCTGGATCAATTTGAGCAACGTTTTTGAGGGGGTTACCGGTGTCTAAAAATTTTGGTAAAATTCTTGATTGTCTTTCAATGCGTCAAGAAACCACCTGTAAAATTTCAGAACCAAATACCTTCAGTAGTATCCAGTGGACTCTGTTGAACGGTGAGTCCTCAAACAATCTATTTTTCTTGAGCGCTTTGTTCGAAGGTGTTATTGATCTCCAAATATTCTGATTTTTTGTGTAAATAATCTTAAATATATGAAGTTTCAATCTGGAAATTTTCACCACAAAATTCCTCCTGTAGAATTTTCAAGAAATTCGACAAGATCCTAGACCGAATCTGCAGATGAAACTTGAAGAACGTATTTGAAGGCTCTAATGAACTCTGATTTGGGTGAATTTCGGACTTCATATTTATATTATGATGAATATTATATCTGGAGAAAATAAGCCCTAAATACCTTCGTTTGCAATTTTTTTGAAATTTTGGCTTTTTTTTTTGCATTTTTTTGTTTTTTTTTAAAAAATAGCAAACTAACAAGAATGATTTGAATCTAAATTAAAATTAAATAAAAAGAACCTGAAACGATGAATCTTCTCTGGACTAGCTCCGTTGGGGTACCTTGACGGTTTTGTGTACAATAACAAGCAAGATTGCTTGCTTCTTTCCAAGAATCGGACCAACTCTGATACCAATTGATAGGGAAGCGGTGGCGGATTAATGAACGTTGCTCTTGTTGAAAAATCAAACCTAGAAAGCTCTAGACTCGATTAAGAACAAAGGGGATGAATAGGGGAAGATGGCGGCAGTAACTAGGATTCTTTAGGGTTTCTTCAAGGCAATAAGATTATAACAAAATAAACAAAAGATAAAGAAATTGAAAATAAAATAAGATAAGATAATAAAGAAATCAAAAGATCTCCCTTACGAAGGTGGACAGTAAAGATGATTGATGGTGCAGATGGATTTGTGGAAAAATAGATGGATAAGTGTCCTATCGAACCCTCCTAGTCGCAATGAAAAGGAAAACTCGATAAATGACTCTAACCAACCCTCCTAGTCGCGATGAAAAGGCAAATTGGAGTGTGAAGATTAATCTCCCTCACAAGAACTTGAAAGAACTCCGAGAGAAGAAGCTTCGAAGGCACAAGGCAATCAGCACTTGCAAAAACAAACTCTCGTTGTATTATTGATCAAAGAAATCTGATTTACAAAGTTGAATGAAGCCTCCTTTATATAGGGGCTGAATTCTAAAGGTCCTAAATAACTAAAGAATAAAATATTAATAAACTAAACATGTTTTAACTCTAATTCCTAATAAAATGATAATAACTAAAAATATTGTTTTAACCCAACCTTAATTCCTAATAAAATAATAATTCTGATCCTAAAAGATAATTAATCATCCTATATTAAATTATATTACAAATAATCAATATAAATATTGAAAATTCGTAATATTTACAAAATAACGTATTAATCCCGTATAGGATTTACTGCATACACCGTCTTCAGTAAAATGGTCATATCTTGAGTTCCCGATATCGGATTGATGCGATTCAAGAACCGTTGGAAAGATAAGAGATAGACGGTTGTATCTCCATAAGACATGTCGACCGGGATCCCCTTCAAAACGTTGTTGCAAATCTGCTGCTATTAGACCCTTACGAATGAATGCTTGAACTGCGATTTGAAGCTTATCTTTAAGAAGTTTTGTCCGGCCTCGTGTGATAGGGCCAAGTGGTATAGTAAATTCATCATCCTTAGCTTTAGGGCATGTGGTGCATGTATCACATACATCATCACAACATTGAAAAGTTAGCGTTAGAATTTGAGGATTGAGGATATGAGGGCACATGGCAGAAAAGGGTCAATTGTTCATTTTGACCCGAATATGTCAAAGCTTAAATGAAGCTAGAGCATAATTGTAGTCCTAATGTCCAATGCGCTGTGAGGGCTATGGTTGGATATGGAGTATGGACACATGGTAGATGCAGTACATAAGAATCCCATGTTGCTTTGGTATCTCGAGTTGAATGTTTTAGAGCCTAATTGGAGCTTGCACCTATCAGCTAATAGCTTGTGACCTATTTTAAAGGCTTAAATTAGTTGTGAGATCACTTATAAAAGTAGGATAGTCCTCTTATTGGGCTAATGTTATATATCAGACAGTGACAATTATATCTCGACTCTTGCTTCTGTCTTTCTCTGTCTTTCCAATCATATATCATCTCTGGAAATACAATACTTATAACTAGTGTACGTGAAAATCAGTTGAGGTTTACTGTTTTAACCTTCTTCTTCTTTTTTGCCTTTGGATTATAAAGGAAAAGAACTGACTGGTTGTTTGAGACTTTTAAATGTGGTGTATGATGTCTCGACTTTTATGCTATATGCTATGGGGTTTGCTCATGTGGACTGTTTTACATGTTATCAGCGCCTCAAGTTCAAGACAGATCAAGCACAAGACGCAAAGAAGATGGAGAATCTGTACAACATATTCTTCACTTTGATGGCTCGGGGACCTGATGGTATTGTTTTTCATGTCTTAGAAACAAGAATAACTCATCCATACGCATGTACAAATCATCATTATTTATGAAGATCATGTGGCAACTAAATGCATGCTATTCAAACTTAAATCTCTCTAAGAACTCGGTGAGGAAAGAAACATGATATTTTGTGTGTGGCAAATGACTTGCCAGGATAAAACGGTAGAAAAATGGCTTGGAGTTCCATTGACAGAAAATCAATAATCAAGAATCTAACTGGATAAGATTTTGAAAATCGCAGTGACGGTCCGACTTAGTTTATTTACATTTTTGTTACACATCCTTTACTATTTGCCTGTGCATGTATCTAGAGTTTTAACTAATTAGCATTCTTCAGTCTGATGCAGTGGACATGTCAGAAATTACTGGGAAAGAACAGATGGAAGCACAGCCAGCGAAGAAAGGAAGGGGAAGGAAACAATAGCTTGATTTGGAGGTTGCCTTTGATCAAACGTGATGGTACACGATGAACTTTTAGAAAAAATTTGTAACCTATGATTTGAAAGTGCTCGGATTTTTGAAATTTTCCTGGAAAAATTGAAGATGACAGCATTCATTATTTTCTGATTCACATTCTATGGGTTAAGTTTACAAGGGTGCAAGTAGAATTATGTTTTCCCTTTGCCTCAATCAATTTGGATAAAATCTGTGGAAAGCAGACTGGGCGGTGGACCATATCTCTGATTAGAGTGTAGACCCATTGAAGTTGAGTGCTACACGATTCTCCATCTGAATCATTTGATAATTTCATTAATGGAAGCGTGGCATGGAGTTATTGCCAACCCCTAGGAAACACCTCGTTCCCCAGTCCCCACTGCACACAACTGCATATTCGCTGTACAAAGTGTGTGAATGTGTATTCAATTTCATTGCGGCTTGGGTTCTCTACCGAACTCTCTGTTCATATTGATAAACCTCTTTTAAACGTCCTGTCTTTAATAATTATGTATCAATCCCTTTGCTGATTGAAGGTGTAGAACCTCGAGGCACAAGTGACGTACACAGCCTCCACTAAGTTGTGAGGTGGGTTTTTCTCTCAGCCACTGCTAAGATATTTCAGACTCGGAATTTAAATTACGAGTTGATCAGTTAAGTAATATTTGATTTATATTCATTAAAAGAATTGTTATTCGACTTGACTCGTTATTTTTTAAGTTTAATAAAATTTTATTAGACTCATACTCGTTAAAAGAATTTGTTATTCAATTTAACTTATTGTTTGTTAAACTCGTCTAAATTTTTCCTGAATTAACTTAAGTTAAACATTAATCTAAATTGAACTCGAATAACTCACCTGTGTTCAACTCATTAATCACCTCTAAGACATTGATTTGTTTTGAAAAAAGCTTTATCACAAATTCGCAGAAGGAAAATAAGAGGAGGTTGAATGAGAACAGCACTGTTCAAATTTATTTCTAATCACACCTTTCATGCAAACATTATTATTAACAAATAGACAAAATATTTGAATAACCCATCAAATCTTAGTCACTATTACGTTTTAAAAGAGAAACGGATGCTCTTCTTTGATTTTTTTTTTATTTGGTGGGAGACATACAACGCTTTCCTCACGCACGGATTTTCGTCTCTTTTCAGTGGAGAATTTTATTAATTAAAAAGGAGCACAGTTAAATGCAAAGAGGCCAAAAGCCAAACCCCATGCGAAAAGAGAAATTAATCATTCTCTGCCTTAGAAGTTGTTGATTTGAGCGGAAAATTATTAAGCTGAATTATCAAAAATGAGAGAATTAGAGAGAGACTTTTTAGTTAGAGAACTACACTATTGGCAGGAGAAGCCAACCCTTCACTATCATTGTTTTAAGAATCAGCTACTTATAAATAATTTAAAGTTAACATAAAGTCTATCGTATTTGTTTGATTCACTTGTCTAGTATACTTGTTTAACGGTGAAATGATCAAATAGTATGAATTCAATAGTTATTCTATCAAACAAGTGTGCATGTGGATGTAAGTCGGAGGATATGTTAAACAATAATAGTGTTTTTAGAGGCATGTTGAGTCGAAGGCGTATGACTTGACGCTAGAGGCTTGTAACACCGGCGGTATGTAGTGTTGGAGGCTTGTAATACTAGACTATGTAGTGTCATAGGCACATGATACCGAAACAATACTTGTAAAAATCTTTAATGCTAAAGGTTTATAGTATAGATAGACCTAAAATGAGGAAACTATGTAATATCACAAGTATGCGATGTGGAAACAATATTCCCAAGAACCTTTAATGCTAAAGGTCCGTCAAATCTAACCATTTATTTTAAAACCATGTGGTGAAGAGCAAGTACAACAAGTCTCACTTCGTCGATCATCTCAGATCCCAAGACACTTGGTTGCTTTATCTTACTTTTAATTTTCTTCTAAAAAAATCCATGTGCCGAGTAAAAAAAAGCTTGTGAAATCTCATTAATACTATTTTTTCTTTGCTTTACCTCACTATTAACTATTTGAAAAAGCCAAGGTGTCAGACTGTCAGTGGGAAAATATTCGACAGATAAAGGGAACATATGGACTGGATGCTTTTAGTGAGTATAAGCTGAGACAAAGTGCTGCTTTTTTCCTTTATTAAGGAAGATGGTATGCTTAAGAGAGAAGTTCGTGTTTTGTTTGATTATGGTTATGGACATCTATAGACGGATCGGGATAGGTAGGTTAGTATTTTCCTTTAAAAATTTAAAATGATTATAGATTTTATTTTTTCAATGTATTTTTTATTGGAAATATATTTTTCTCTCTTAAATTTTAAATATTCGATCCCCTAAAATTTTAGAAGTTTGCTCTCTTAACATCAAAATTATGTGTCAATCAATGGCTATGATTACCAACTCTCTAATTTGGGTCATAAATGAGATGGATAGGTCGTGAGCTACTCGATATAATTCAGTCAAAGTTTGGTAAAATTTTGAATTTCATGGACTTAACTCGAATTCTTAATGAGCCGAAGCGAATTACTTTATACTAGAATAAAAAACTTGCGAACAACTCGAAAAATAATATAATAAATTTTTAGATTTTAAAATTAAATTATTAATAATATTAACATTTATATATTTTTTTTTAGAAAAATAATATAAGACTTTCATGTACTTAAGGATCAGGTTTGAATTCAAGTTTGAGATTCAATCGAGCTAAGTCTGATAATATTTTGAGTTTAAGGTTTTTCAAGATCGAGTCAAGCTTCAATTTTGATTTCAATTCGAGCTTGAAAATTTTAAGCTCACAAGCTTTCGAGTGGAGTTGAGTTTCAAATTTTTATTTCGACTTTGAATAGAGATTGACAATATTAAGCTAGTGAATTTCTAATCGAATCAAACTCAATTTTATACTTTTTTGAATCGAGTCGAGTTTAACAATATTATTTCATTAAAGATAACCTAACGTGCATTAAAAGGAAGAAAAAAAGACCATTTCACCATGCAATAGCTCTCAAATAGGTTATAAGATGATAATATGATTCTCATGCGTTTACCATTAATTTAGTAATATAGATCATTACTGGTGTATAAAGTATTATAATTTTCTAAAAAAACAATCTAAGACGATTATAAGGTAGTATCTATTAAAAAAAATAATTAACAACGGACATACATCCTACAAACATAACTGTTCAAACTCATGACCTCTAGGAAGAACAATACTCTCCTTAACTAACATACGGTTCTTTATATTATATCTTGAAAAATACGAAAATTATTCTAAAATATGATTAAAAAAAAAGGATCAAGATACATAGTATTGCACTTCTGCGATCGAAAGATATAAAAAAGTCCATGCTTCTTTTATAACCATGCTTTACTTTTTTGGGGTTAAAACTTTGTAATAAAAGTGGGATTAGGGATGGTTGCATTCATTCCTTCTTTTTGTGGAGTACTTCGTGCTTTGCTGCTTTACCAACTTTACTGCCTGTTTGCCAGTAATTATATATGCTTCATTTTCTTTTGAGTATGATAGTAAAATAACAATATTATCTAAAACCTTATTAATTATAGGAATATTTGTTTTTCAAATTATAGTAATTATTTTAACTATTATATAAAACATGTTGTTATAATGAATGGAATATATAATTTGAATTTCAATATATATATATATATATATATATATATATATATATATATATAATGTAAAAATTGTTTGAACAAAAATTAAATGAAAATTAAAAGTGAATAGTTTCAGAACATTGGTAAGAACATACTGGGGGAAGATAATTCATATTTTTAACTGAGTTTATATTTAATCTAATAAAATATATAATTTTATACATCATGAGTGAATACAATTATCGTACATCATTAAGAAGATTTAATTTTAAAATTTATAATATATAATAATAATTGTTGAGTTAATCGATCGACGGAATCGGCCAAGAGGGGGTGAATTGACAATTAAAAATTTCGTGGAAGTTTTTGCAGAAAAATTGAAAGTAATTGCACAGCGATTTACAGTGGTTCGACTTTCTCAAACAAAGTCTACGTCCACTACCTTAGCTATCCACACTAAGGATTTTCCAACAAATTCACTAATTTGTTCTTTCTTTTGAGGCCAAAGAGATAACCTTACAAAATCCCTCAAGAGTATACCCCAACTCTTGAGAACACTCTTTTTCCCAAAGAGAAGATTACAAATATGCAAACTTACAAGAAAACCTCACAAGGTAAGATGTTTGCACAATTCTAGAAAAAGAAAAGAACACTCAAAGATAATTACAAATGAGCACAAATGGTGTTCTTGAAAGCAAAATGAATATTGAAAGGAAAATTGGCTTGATTTGCACAAACTTGGTGTTTGATGCTTTCTCTCTTGTTTCTCTATGATTTCTTGTTGATCAAGGGCTTCAGAACTTGTTTAAATACACCTTGAATCTCTTCTGAACGTTGAGGATGATTAGTGAAGATCATATAGCCGTTTTAGTGTGAAAACAATTAATAAAACAGTTTGGAGCGTGGGGGGAATCGGTACCCCCTATGGGGAATCGGTTCCCTAAGTGTAAAATTCAAATATTTCGACCGTTGAACAGGGGGGAATCGGTACCCCCTATGGGGGAATCGGTTCCCTCCGAGCATTCTGGAAATCTCGGAGCCAAACCATTCAGGGGGGAATCGGTACCCCATTGGGGGGAAATCGGTTCCCTCTGAGCAATCTGGAATTTTTGGCTTTGAAATGGTTCGAAATACTTTGAAAGATTATTTTGAAATTATTTTAAGATTAAAACTTAATTTTACACTTAAGTAAGGATTAAAAATGATTTTTGAAATATTTTGAGTAATGTTTTGATATTCAAATAATTATATCGAATATACTTAGAAAATCATTTTGGAAAATCTTAAAATTCATTTAACTTAATTTGTTATATCGAAATATCAAAAAGTTTTCAACAATCTCCCCCTTTTTGATATAACAAAACATTTTAGTAATTTTAAGATTTTGAAATCAAGTTATGAAATTACTCCCCCTTACTTTAACACTTCTCCCATTTATCATTTTAAAAACACACTTAAAACACACTTCTCCCCCTTTTTGTTAAATCAAAAAGATTCAAATAAACGTGAAAAAATATTAAGCCAATTGATTAGGTATATGTATGCATAAGCTGCTAAGATCACAATCAAGAGAACCGTTAGCCATTAGTTCCATAATCAATATTCATAAACAATGTGATATGGTAAAATTGATCATATTTGCTAATAATGATGTAAATGATGCAATAATGAATAAATCACACCAAACATATAAGTTCACACCATCCATAAATTCAAACATTCCAAAATATTCAAAATGTTAAAACAATAAGTTTGGAAAACAAAGTAAAACATTTAATCATATATCTAGATTAGGAGGAGGAAAACGAGCTCGCATAGCAGCCATTTCGTTAGTGAGGTCATTAATACGTGCGTTGGTTGCTTCATTATTTGCACGCATTTCCCGAAGAATTTCTAATTGTTGAGCTCCCATTATGGATAAATGGGACTCTATAGAATTAAAGCGCGAATCCATGGTCGCATATCGGTAATCAAATGTCTCCATAAAAGATTGAAAATATGGAGGCATTTGAGTCGATTGTTGTGCTTGCTCTTCGGGCTGCTCCTCGGCCTGCTCAGGTTCATCTTCAGCTCCATCGATGTCTCGCATTAGTTGCTCAAGCTCGAGATCTTCGTCAGCTTCGGGTGGAGCTTGTGAAGAACTAGCTCCCGGAGTAGTTGCAGAAGATCGAACCCATTCCCCGGTTTCCTTATCCTTAATCCATCCCGCTCTCGTTAAGGAAAGAAGGTTAATTTGTTTCTTAAGAGGAAAAACAACATCTAGACCGACTCTAAGCCCAGCTTTGGAAAACATATTACTCAAAATACAACCGTAAACAAGAGATGAACAAAGTTTTTTATTAGGAACAAGATTTACGGTTTCAACAATTTTAGCAAAAATAATCTGAGGTAGGTTGATTTTAATATTGTTTTCGAAACAATATAACCACCAAAGATCTAAGGCTCTAAGAGTAGAATAATGACCTCCAGATGGTCGAAACCACCAAGAAATCATTAGATGAAGAAAACGTTCATGAAGGTCTAGGACACTTGCACTATCCCTTCTTTTATAACGAGATCCTAAAACCTGTTTTTCATTTGAAATCCCTTCATTATCTAATCCGAATGTATTGGCTATGTAAGCCGAGTCAATATATAAGAATTGTCCTAGAAGGTAGGAACGAATTCCTATGGTTTCGATTTCAGTTTGGTCTTTAACACAAACGGCATTAGAATAGAAAATACGAACAAGTTGATGGTAAACGATGGGTTCAAGGTCAAAGAGTTTATCAAATTTCACTCTTGTAAAAGAGGAAGATATTTAAAATTGATAGCTAATATAGCTTGACGAGAAGGAATACGTTCTTCCCGGATTTTGTAAGAGTCGAAATATTGATAATACCAAAAACGATGATTTCTAGGGCCAGGATGATTGAAACACGAATTTTGGATAGTCAAATTAGGATCAATAGGATTAGGATTAGAAATTGGAATAGGTGGAGGATTTGGAGGTGGATTTGGTTGTCGGTGTGAACGACTAGATGAAGACCTAGCACGTTTAGGATTAGACATGGTGAAGGAAATCAGAATAGATTGGATAACCTACAATTTTAAAAACAAATGTATGCAATTCAATTAATCCCAAAACTCAATTGAGTCCTCAATATTTCAAGGTTCTCTAAATCAATCCTAATGGGCAAAGTTTTTGAAAAACTTTTGAAAAAATATGGTTTTGAGAAACAATATATGTATAGTTTTCATAACAATAACATAATTTAATCAAAACACAATGATTTGAAAAACAACAATTTTTTTTTAATTTCGAAAATTTAAAATTTTTGGAAAATTTTTGTGTTTTTGATGAAATTAGTTGTAACATCTAGTTTCTAATCACTAAACAATCAATGACCGATCACTATTTCAACCTAGAACTAATTAAAACTAATCCTATGTTCAAAATCAATGAAATAGAGAGTTTAGAAAAATTTACCTTGAAAGATGAAGATTGAGGGGATTTAGATGTTGTTTGCACGATTTTAATGATGATTGCAAGTTTAGGAGATGATATTTGAAGTGATTTCCGATTAAAATCAATGATTTGATGCAAGAATAGAGATTTGAGTGTTTGAGGGAGAGAAACGGCGGAATAGGTTTTGGGGTTTTGGGTGGTTTTGCCCAATTTTAACAGAACCCCAGGGGGTATCGATTCCCCTGTAGGGGGAATCGGTTCCCCTTCAAAGGGGGAATCGGTTCCCTCATGGGGGGATCGATTCCCTCTGCACCAAAATGCTAAAATCCGATTTTAAACACTCAAAATGCTAAATTAATTTCCTCTAGTGGTATTGGCAACTCATATATTGAAAATTAATATGTTCAAATAATTAAACTAATCTTTAAACGATATTTGAACATAAAATTAATTTTTCATTAAGAATCATAAACTCCCCCTAACTAATAGCAATGAATGCAATCAAAAATTACTATTATGAGCATTTTTCAGTATTTATTAAAAGTGCTGAATTATTTTAAACACTAAGTGAAGATAGGTCAGTTAAACCTAATTCTCTCCTAAGTGTCCAAAACATTTCCTTATCTAAGGGTTTTGTAAAAATATCCGCTAATTGATGCAAAGTATCAACAAATTCTAGAACTACATCTTCCTTAGTGACATGATCTCTAATGAAGTGATGTCTAATTTCAATGTGTTTAGTTCTAGAGTGTTGGATGGGATTTTTAGTGAGACAAATAGCACTAGTATTGTCACACTTGATAGGAATGGTACCTACTTCAATTCCATAATCAAAAAGTTGTTGTTTCATCCATAAAACTTGTGCACAACAACTACCGGCTGAAATGTATTCCGCTTCAGTGGTAGATAATGTAACACAATTTTGCTTCTTTGAAAACCAAGAAATCAACATATTTCCAAGGAATTGACAAGTACCGGAGGTGCTTTTCCTATCTAATTTGCATCCTCCATAATCCGCATCAGAAAAGGCATGCAAGCTAAAGCTAGAGTCTCTAGGATACCAAAGTCCTAAACTAGGAGTGTCTTAAGGTATCTAAAGATTCTCTTAACAGCTAGTAAATGTGATTCCTTAGGACATGATTGAAACCTAGCACACAAGCAAACACTAAACATAATATCCGGTCTACTTGCGGTTAGATAAAACAATGAGCCAATCATTGACCTATATAATTTAACATCTACACATTTACCTCCTTCATCTAAGTCAAGCTTTGTTGAAGAGCTCATTGGAGTGTCATGAGGTTTCCCATTTTCCAGTCCAAACTTCTTGAGCATATCTTTGACGTACTTCGCTTGATTAATGAAGATGCCATATTTTCTTTGCTTGATTTGGAGTCCCAAGAAAAATGAGAGCTCCCCCATCATGCTCATCTCAAACTCACTTTGCATTAGCTTAGAAAATTCTTAGCAAAGAACATCATTAGTAGAACCAAATATTATATCATCAACATAAATTTGAACTACTAATAAATCTTTACCTTTTCTCTTTAAAAACAATGTAGTGTCAACCTTTCCTTTTGAAAAACCTTTTTCACTTAAAAAATTTGACAATCTTTCATTCCAAGCTCTAGGAGCTTGTTTTAAACCATAAAGAGCTTTTGTCAATTTTAAAACATGATCCGGAAAATTTGAATCTTCAAAACCTGGAGGTTGTTCCACGTACACTTCTTCCTTTATAAAGCCATTTAAAAATGCACTTTTAACATCCATTTGATATAATTTAAATTCATTGAAACATGCAAATGCTAATAACATTCTAATTGCTTCCATCCTAGCTACGGGAGCGTATGTTTCATCATAGTCTATGCCTTCTTCTTGAGTATAGCCTTGAGCAACAAGTCTAGCCTTGTTCCTCACTATATTACCACTTTCATCAAGTTTATTTCTAAAAACCCATCTAGTACCTACAGTAGATTTATTACTAGGCCTTTCAACTAATGTCCATATTTTACTTCTCTCAAATTGATTTAATTCTTCTTGCATAGCCATAATCCAATGTTCATCTTTTAATGCTTCTTTGATGTTCTTAGGCTCTATGCATGAAATAAATGCAACATAATTATAGATATTTCTAAGAGAAGATCGAGTAGTTACCCCTTTTGATGGATCACCTATAATTTCACCATCCTTGACATAGTTGTACTCTCTTGGAAAAGATACTTCCCTTTCTTCACTGGTTGGATTCTCGAGGGGATCATGAGTTTCCTCATCTTTTGTTTCTTCCTTTGATGATGATTCTCCAACGTCATGTCTAACGTCATTTGCTTGTACAATACCTACATCATCATTAACAGAAGAATCCTTCCTCGGAAGGGGATTATCATCGAAAACAACATGTATAGACTCTTCTACAACTAAAGTTCTTTTATTAAATACACGATAAGCTTTAGAATTTAAGGAATAACCCAGAAAAATTCCTTCATCACTTTTAGCATCAAATTTGCCAAGGTTTTCTTTACCGTTGTTTAAAACAAAACATTTACATCCAAAAGGATGAAAATAGCTAATGTTAGGCTTTTTATTTTTGAGAATTTCATATGGAGTTTTCTTTAAAATTGGCCTAATCATTACTCGATTTACAACATAACAAGCGGTATTTGTGGCTTCCGCCCAAAAATATTTTGGCAAATTATTTTCACAAAGCATGGTTCTAGCCATTTCTTCTAAAGTTCGATTTTTCCTCTCAACAACTCCATTTTGTTGAGGGGTTCTAGGTGCTGAAAAATTATAGCTAATACCATTAGAATTACAAAACTCAATAAATCCAAGATTTTCAAATTCAGTTCCATGATCACTTCTAACACTAGTGATAGAGTAACCTTTTTCATTTTGGATTATTTTTGAAAATGTGATGAAATTTTCTAATGCTTCATCTTTAGTACTTAAGAATAGAACCCAAGTGTATCTAGAATAGTCATCTACCAAGACAAATGCATATTGTTTTCCTCCCAAGCTAGTAGTTCTAGTTGGCCCAAAAAGATCTAAATGGATCAATTGTAATACTCTACTAGTTGATACATCATTAATAGATTTAAAAGAAACTCGTTTTTGTTTTCCTTTAGCACAAGCATCACATTTTATCATTATCAAATTTAAGCTTAGGCAACCCTCTTACTAAGTCTCCTTGAATTAACCGTTGCAAAACACTCATACTAGCATGACCTAGTCTCCTATGCCATAACCAACTATCATGCTCATCCTTAGCAACTAGGCATAAATTAGTCATATCAATAGAATCTAAATGCACCATGTAAGTGTTTCCTATTCTATGACCAACAAGCATAATCCGATTAGATGCAATGTCAATGACTTTACAACCATTAATTTCAAATAAGACATTGAATCCTTTATCGCATAATTGACTAATACTCAATAGATTATGCTTTAATCCATTCACATATAAAACATTCTTAATTTGTATGGAAGAGGTATTACCTATTGTACCAATACCTTCAATGTGACCTTTTGAATTGTCTCCAAAAGTCACTTCTCCTCCATTTTTGGCGTTAAGCTCAATGAACCGGCTTTTGTCTCCGGTCATATGTCTTGAGCATCCACTATCAAGGTACCATGAATTTGAATTTGTTTCCCGTGCCTTGTAGCAATGCTCCTTTCCCTACAAACATAGATTAATTTTTGATTTTTGGTACCCAAATTCTTTTGGGTCCATATTCATTAGTTTCCAAAATCCTAGTCCCCTTAGGTATCCATTTGTGTAGGATATTTTTATCTTTAGTAGTAATGAGTTCTTTAGGAACCCACATACTTCTAATGATTTTTCCATTAGAGGTTCTTTGGGGACCTCTATGATTGTAGTTTCTAAAACTTTTTCTAACAAAGTTGGATTTTGAATTTCCACCTTTTTCAAAATGTTTTGTTCCAACTTTATCAAAAGAAGTTTTAAGATCATCAATTTTCTTTTGATGATCATCATTGATCTTTGAAAGTAAATTTTGCAAATCTAAATTTTTCTTTTCAAACTCTTCTAGTTTGATTTGCAAATCTTTGATTTTACTTTCAAGATCGTTGTTGGTTTTGGATATGAGTTTGTTTTCATTTTTCAATTTTGAAACATCATTTTTATATTTTAAAAACAATTTCTCATAATCCGAAGCCAACCCATTGTACTCCTCAAATAACTCATCATAAGATAAATCATCAAAATCGGATGAGTTAGAGGTTACCTTAGAATCTTCCCCGAATGCCATCAAACACAAGTTTGCTACTTCTTGTTCCTCTTCATCGAAACTTTCTTCATCGCTCCATGTAGCCACATGAGCCTTGTGCTTATTCTTTGATTGACCCTTTTTCTTCAATTATGGGCAATCATATTTGACATGCCCCGGCTTTTTGCATTCATAGCAAATGATTGGGTCCTTCTCTTTTGGTTCATTTTTGAGGCCTTCGTTTCGTTTGAATTTTCTTCCTTGGTAAGGTCTCATCATTTTTCTGAACCGTTTGACAAACAATGCCATTTCCTCGTCATCATCATCATTATTAGAATCACTCTCATCTTTTGTGGATTTGAGAGCAACTCCAATATTTTTCTTCTTCTCCTTTTCCTTTGGTGTCTCTTCAACTTTATCAAGGTCCACCTCATCTTCAAGCATCATCTCATGAGTGAGGAGTGAACCGATAAGTTCTTCAAGAGTTAAGGACGATAGGTCCTTAGACTCGATGATTGCCGTCTTCTTTGATTGCCATGATTTTGGGAGGGAGTAGACTAACTTCCTCACAAGCTTTTCATTTGAGATGATCTCTCCATATGATTTGAGACCATTGACAATCGTTGAAAATCTATCCGTCATAGCTTTGATGTCTTCATTTGGTTTCATCCTGAAATTTTCATAGCTATGCGTTAGAATACTAATTTTTGATTTCTTTACCTCATTTGTACCTTCATGTGTGACTTGAAGCTTGTTCCATATTTCTTTGGCGGTTGTACACGATGAAACTCTTCCGTATTCATCTGGTCCAAGAGCACAAAAAATAATATGAATGGCTTTGGAGTTGAGCTGGAACATTCTTGTCTCTCCTTCACTCCACAACCTTGGATGAGTGAGAGGTTTGATGTATCCTTCTTCTACAGCATTCCATGCTCCCATGTCACTTGCTTGAATGAAGTACATCATTCTATTCTTCCAATAGGCATAGTTAGCTCCATTGAAGAAAGGAAGCTTGTTGACGGGCATCGAATCGAGACCGGAGTCGAAGTTTGAAGCGGAGGCCATTGATGACTTTAATAATCGATATAACTCTTCCCGAATCGACTCAAGAGGCGATTAAACCTTCAAATGAGTTAGGCTCTGATACCAATTGTTGAGTTAATCGATCGACGGAATCGGCCAAGAGGGGGGGTGAATTGGCAATTAAAAATTTCGTGGAAGCTTTTGCAGAAAAATTGAAAGTAATTGCACAACGATTTACAGTGGTTCGACTTTCTCAAACAAAGTCTACGTCCACTACCTTAGCTATCCATACTAAGGATTTTCCAACAAATTCACTAATTTGTTCTTTCTTTTGAGGCCAAAGAGATAACCTTACAAAATCCCTCAAGAGTATACCTCAACTCTTGAGAACACTCTTTTTCCCAAAGAGAAGATTACAAATTTGTAAACTTACAAGAAAACCTCACAAGGTAAGATGTTTGCACAATTCTAGAATAAGAAAAGAACACTCAAAGATAATTACAAATGAGCACAAATGGTGTTCTTGAAAGCAAAATGAATATTGAAAGGAAAATTGGCTTGATTTGCACAAACTTGGTGTTTGATGCTTTCTCTCTTGTTTCTCTATGATTTCTTGTTGATCAAGGGCTTCAGAACTTGTTTAAATACACCTTGAATCTCTTCTGAACGTTGGGGGTGATTAGTGAAGATCATATAGCCGTTTTAGTGTGAAAACAATTAATAAAACAGTTTGGAGCGTGGGGGGAATCGGTACCCCCTATGGGGAATCGGTTCCCTAAGTGTAAAATTCAAATATTTCGACCGTTGAACAGGGGGGAATCGGTACCCCCTTGGGGGGGAATCGGTTCCCTCTGAGCAATCTAGAATTTTTGGCTTTGAAATGGTTCGAAATACTTTGAAAGATTATTTTGAAATTGTTTTAAGATTAAAACTTAATTTTACACTTAAGTAAGGATTAAAAATGATTTTTGAAATATTTTGAGTAATGTTTTGATATTCGAATAATTATATCGAATATACTTAGAAAATCATTTTGGAAAATCTTAAAATTCATTTAACTTAATTTGTTATATCGAAATATCAAAAATTTTTCAACAATAATGATATAAAATTAGCTGACCCAACACCAGGTTGAGAGCATCTTCTGTGGAAGACTTCTAGCAGTAAGAATTATGAATTACCCACCTTGGGACTCGATCCCACGACCACAACGTTAAAAGCCTTGCACTCTACCAACTGAGCTGGACGGACAATTTTTTTCTCAATTAATAAATAAATGATTATATTTGATGTAATAAGAAGGTATATAAAATTTATGATGTATTAATGAATTAGATGATAATATAATGATATGTCACCATCTAATTCATTAATACATCATAAATTTTATATACCTTCTTATTACATCAAATATAATCATTTATTTATTAATTGAGAAAAATAAATTGTTTAATGTAATAGTCCGCGTGGCTGACTCTTAAGGGACATAATTTACATTTAAAATAGTTTTAACTAGACTTGTAAATGAATCGAACGTTCAGTGAATCGTTCGTGAATCGTTTGACGGGAAGTTTATTTGTGTTCGTTTATTTATTAAACGAACGAACGTGAACAAGATTTTGTGTTCGTTTAATTAAATGAACTTCGTTCATTTACGTTCGTGAACGTTCGATAATATGTTCGTTCATTTATGTTCGTTTATGTGCGTTCATTTATGTTTAGCTCAATCTCTCTAGACCTATTTAAAATATTAAAATTCAATAAATTTTAATTTGATACCCATAAATATTTTAAAATTCAATTAATTTTAAATACAAATAAAAAAAATCTGAAAATAATTAAATAAAATATAATTCTAAAATTGTTAGGAAAGAAAAAAAATCCATTTTCATTTATGTTCGCTTACGCTCGTTTATTGTATTATTTTATGTTCGTTTGTTTGTGTTTATTTACGTTCGTTTATTCTATTCGTTTATGTCCATTTACGTCCGTTCGTTTATGTTAATTTATTTGTGTTCGTTTATCATTTAAATGAACGAACACGAACAAGCTACATTTTTTAATGAACGAACATGAACGAACACGAACAAACTACATTTTTTAACGAACGAACACAAACAAGAAATTTTTTGTTCGTTTATGTTCGTGTTCGTCCATTTGTTCGGTTAAAGTTAAACGAACGAACATGAATATACCTCGTTCTTGATCGTTCGGTTCATTTACAGGCATAGTTTTAACTTTTAAGGATAAAATATTACTTTTTATTACTGACATCATTAAATAAATTCAAACCGTTTAAACTTTAAATATAGTACATAAATCAGGATATAATTATACATTTTAATTTTAAAAATAATATTACAATCACATATTTTAAATAAAATAATATATCAAAAATCTAAAATATATAGGTTGAACAAAATAATATTTTAATTTAAAATAATTTTAAATTAAATTGTCACATAATAAAATTAAAGTAAACTACATAAATAGTCACCGAATGTTTAGGGTACTTATATTTTGTCACATAACTTTTAAAATTTACAATACAGTCCCTAAAATTTTCTTTTGTTTTTAGTAAAATTTCTAACGTTACCTCCGGTCGTACTGACGTGCTAGTTACCTTCCGTTAACTTTTTTTCTTCTTCTTTTTTTCTCTAAGTTTTGACTCTTCTCATCATCCATCATGCCGTTTGTTCAAGTCAGAAAAAAAAGGAGAAAAAAATATTTCTCCATCCTCAACATTGCCGCTTCTAGTGGAGACAGAGAAATGTTGTCAAAGACAGACGAAGACCACCACCGTGACCCGCTCGTTGAAAACCACCCCATCGTCTACGTTCAAACCTTGGATTTCTTCTTCTTTTTCCTCTTTCATCCATATATGTGTACATGAATATCATTTCTTTTTACACAGAAAATATCTCCCCAAAAACTCAATCATGGCATGTTCACCATCTCCACTAACTGAGATATCTTTCACTAACCCAACATTGTCCAAACCCAGAAGGTCATCTTCTTCACATTATTCCACCTTGAAAAAGCCCACAGCCATGGCCAAAACCACAGCAGTGGCCAAAGAAGTTTACTTCAACCGTGATGGCTCTGCCACTAAGAAGCTTCAGGTTAATTGAAAAAAAAATCCCTAAAGCATATTTAAGCTTAAACCCAGATGGTGTTTTAGTTCTTCTTTCTTTGTTTTGGTATGGTGCATGCTGCTGTGGATAAAGTGGCAAGAGTTGATTGGAGTTATATTAGGTCCAAAGGGGAGAAATGTGGTGCTTCAGAATAAGTATGGACCCCCAAGATTGTTAATGATGGAGAAATTGTTCTCAAACAGGAAAGATGAGTCAGCGTGCTAGGAGAAAGACGAGAGGTAAATTGTCACCTCAAATAAAACTAATGATAGGTAACGACGGGAACGAACTAAAAGTTGTGTGATCAAAATGTAAGTGCCCTAAAAGTTTGATGACTATTTATGTAGTTTACGCATAAAATTATCCAAAATTTAGAGTAATAGACAAAGAAAGAAACGTGAAAGCAGTAGCATACCTGGTTACGGACGGAAGTAAAAACTGGTAGCTGAAAATGGTGATCTTCTGTAGAAAAGACCAGTACTTAAGCACTAATTATTGTAAATTTTGTAATGAAAGCACTCAAGAAATAAAGAGCCAGAAATGGTATAATAGAAACCCGAATAAACCCAAGGTTTTTGCTTGGGACCCACTTCAAATCTATGACAATGATGCTGTTTCATTTTCCTCAACCTCTCTCTTGTTCCGTTGTTCATTGAAAGTTGAAACCATCCTCTTTCGTCTTCTCTCTCTCTCTATTGATTTTCTTTTAAAAATATGTTCGTAATTAATAGTAGTAGTAAGTAATACACATGTAGAAAGGAAAGAAAAAATGGCAACTTTGGTTCGTCATAGCCGTTTGTGAAGTCTCTCCTACCCAAAGAAATAAATATTCTTCTCTTTCACACCTTTCAATCTCAATCTCAAACTACACACATGAAAGAATAATCTTAGGGTTAACAAACATCAAGTCCAACAAGGTCTGTTCTTTTCTTCTTCTTTTTGGTAATTTTCTCTTTGTTTTCTCCTACTCTTAGGATCTGTTTTATGCTTTCATCCTTGTCTGCTTGCTCTTTTCTTTCCCCTTTCTTCTTTCTTTTTCATCGGCCAGTCTCTGATCTTATTGACCTTCTCTGTTTTGGAAGTAAGCAAAAGAATTGGCCTTTTTAAGCTAAATTTTCGTTTAAACTATGTTGAAGAAATCCCTGTTGGGTTGACCTATCCTCCTACATGATGTTTCTTTTTATTGCTTAAAGATCTAATGTTTTACCATTTTTTCTGTTTTTAGTGTATGTTTTAGTTTAGGTAATTTGTTTTTCTTTTTTGGGGTAACATGGAGGAGGTTGAGGCGTCTAACAAAGCAGCAATAGAGAGCTCCCATAGAGTTTTGAGTATTTTGTCTCAGCCCCAAGACCAGGTTAATTACAGGAATTTAATGGCTGAAACTGGGGAAGCTGTTTTTAGGTTCAAAAGAGTAGTTTCCCTTTTGAACTATGGTCTGGGACATGCAAGAGTGAGGAAGCTAAGGAAATCACAAACCCCTTTTCCTCACACCACCCTCTTGGATACTCCACACTCTAATGTTCAACAATTGAGTTCACATGCTAAGAAATCTCTTTGTTTAGGGTACCCATCTTTGGAACCGAGTTCGAATGGGAAGAACCCTCTTCAACTCACTCAACAGGCGCCATCGGGGCACTGTGATTTCCTCCAAACACAACAGCAGATGAAACAACAAGCTGAAATGATGATGTCTAGGAAGAGCAGTAGTAGTGGGATTAACTTGAACTTTGATGGCTCTAGCTACACACCTACCATGTCATCTACTAGGTCTTTCATTTCTTCCTTGAGCATAGATGGAAGGGTAGCTAACTTGAATGGTACTGGTGGGAGTTCTTTCCATTCCCAGCACAAGAAGAAATGTTATGGTAAGGTAGAAGAAGATGGGAGTGTCAAATGTGGAACTAGTAGTTGTAGATGCCATTGCTCTAAAAAGAGGTTAGATTCTAGTTTTCTCTCTTATTTGATCAACTTTTGTTTCCCCCACTTTGTACTTAATTGATAGCGCTATATTGGACAGGAAACATAGAGTGAAGAGGTCAATCAAGGTGCCTGCCATCAGTAACAAGTTTGCAGACATTCCTCCTGATGATTATTCATGGAGAAAATACGGGCAGAAGCCGATCAAGGGTTCGCCTCACCCTAGGTAATAATTATATAAAGACTGAGATTTGATTGATATATGAATTTGACATGCATGCAAGTGGAATGTGTTATAATTTGTTTTTTAACTGGTGTAGGGGTTATTATAAATGTAGCACCATGAGATGTTGCCCTGCAAGGAAACATGTGGAGAGGTGCTTGGAAGAGCCATCCATGCTTATTGTTACCTATGAAGGTGAGCATAATCACCCAAGATTACCATCCCAATCTACAACATAGGAAATTGTGGTGTCAAGGCTTTTCAATGTTCAGTTTCTTTTTCTTTGTTTGGCTAGGTTGGATTTCTTAGCATTTTTAGGGTTTTGATGCTGGTGGCGTTAGAGCCTAGTGCTGGTGTAGAATTGTAAGAAACAAGTGTTTGATCTTTCATGGCAATCAATGCTTGAAAAGGGTTGATGAACTGAATCTGTGTGTCGCTCAAGTTGTTGGGTAGTTTGGACTTATATATGACTTATAGGAGCTATTGAGGGCTGGTGGGGCTGCATTTATCTCTTTGTCTGCAACGGGCCTTCAGTTGGAATATATTCTACTGAATTCTGCTGCCTACTGGGCCTTAGTGAATAGGGATATGTGCTAGGAAGTTATTCAAATTTGATTCGATTGTTAATGGAAAGAGTTCAATATTTGAATTCTAAGCATAAAAAAACGAGTTAGATTGAACATAAATTCGAACTCAATTTTTATTAGATAAAAGAGTTCAGTCAAGCATAATCAAATAAACTCAGGAAGAGCTTTGGGATTCAAATCCCAAGTTTTTATCACAACTGATAAAAGTGTAGGAAACTGGTGCGGTCAAAGAAGGGATAGACTTAACAGCATTCAATAATATGTATAAAGAGAGAATTGTTTTGTGGGTTTGGTAAACCAATCAACTTCCATTTTCTTGTCTGTTTGGTATCCGTGAAGAATTATTGAAGTCAGCCTTTCAACACGGCCAGGCATGTGAACTATGTAAAGTCTAACCAACGTGGCTTCGACGACCACACTGCAATTGCATCACAAGGTTCCATACAAAGCCTGGAAATTTCTCTAACCTCCTTTTGTCTTATAACATAAATTATAAAACATATTTTTATTTATTATTCTTTAAAACAGAAGAACTTCTATATTATTATCGGGTCGTTGTAATCGTAAAAGCCTTTTAGAGTGATAATGTCTTCGTACTACATACGGTAGAACATCTCACGCTTTAGGTGAATACATGACGCCTCATGTTATACAAGCAAAGTCTCTCACATAGAAGGTTTCATATGTTGTACGAATGGGAATATCTCACTTAGAGACCTCTTCGTAGGTTCGTGCAACATTACGTTTATAATAGATGAAAGCTATAGAGGTATCAGGTATTTCATGTTGTTCAGACAGAGGCATCTTACGCCACAGTCAGCACTTAGCAGAGGGATGTTGTAAGGCGTTTCTATGAGCCGAAGTTCATCTTTGCAAGAATCTACCACACTACCATCAGTGATTGTCTCCGAAGAGATCTATCAGAGGGATATTGTTAAGACATCTTTCACTATAAAAGCGGAGGCATCTCACTAAGAGGTATCCCACTAGAGTAACAAGGGTATCTCACTTAGAGGTATCTTGATAGATTCAATATAACATTGTATTTAAAGTGGTGGAATTCTATGTAGACATGTCAAGTTTTACAGATGGGGTTTTCTAGCAGACGAATCTACTACAATGTAACCAACAGTTAATCGCTAGAAGGATCTATCACGTTACTTTCAAAGCTTGTGTTTGAGGGATCAACAATGCAGTGTCATGCTTTGAGAAAATATATGAGCGGTGGCATCTATGACCCTGAGAAAACATCCATCTCATTCGTTAAAAAATATATATAGTCGAAAGGGTTTATTAAACTGCCGCCAACAGTTCATTTCTAGAGGGATCAATCATGCTACAATTAGTGGTCATCCCCAAATGAATCTACAACAGAACCTATGATCAGTTATCATTGTACTTGTGACAATAATTATAACGAATGGATCTCTACTCGACAGTCAGAAGAACATCCGACTCCCTTACAAATAATTCCACATCTATAATAGAAAGATTTCGATCCTACAATTAGAAAAGTCTCTATTCATTCTCATTTTCATCCAATGGATATATTAAAGTTCAATCGTAGATATTATCGTTTGTTCCTTTAATGGTGTTTAAGACGGTAGCATTTAAAGCTCTTCATCCCTCTTCCTTGGTAATATGCTCATTGATTTTTCTTCAATTTGAATATATGGTTTGGTTAGATTTTACAATTGATTCTTTTGGTCTGTCCAAGCTCACTGCTGATGTACAGTGATAGAGGTAGTGGTTAATGGTTATGGATTTCAGTGACGACAAAATCATAGACTTATATTTACAAATGTAAACATTTGAGTTTCATGACATTCATTATTACCAAATGATTCCATTGGGGGAGAAGTATTGTGACAGACGGATGGAACTAGGCTACAAAAAGCCATTGGGACAACAAAATCTTCAAAAAGAATCTCAAGTGCACCTGTTGAAAATTGGTTTTGAATAATGCATAGAAACTTGCATTGATAGTTGACAGCAATTACACCAATAAGTTGACAGCAACAATTGTTGAAAATTGACAGCATGATTTGGTTGAAAAATTGGTATGGGAAAATTGTTCATTTAATCCCTGTATTTTAAGATATTTACAAGATTAATCCTTAAGCTTCAACTATAAATACCCTAACTCATTTAGTTTCAAAATCATCCCAAATCATTCTAACCCTCTCCCAATACTAGAGAAATTAGAGAGTTTTTCTTGGGAGCAATTTTCATAGTGTAATTGGGTTGTGAGTAGTTAGTGTTTTTTTGTAAACACTTGTAAATTTTCTTCCTTTAGTAAAAGATCTGCATCAGTTTGGAGACGTAAGCATAATTGACCAAACTTTGTTATCAATTTCGGGTATTATTATTCCGTTTTTTATTTCACATTCTCACTAATATGGTTATAGAGAAATTACTCGTTTAATTTCCCAACAACTGGTATCAAGACCTTTTTGGTGGTGAATTTTGTCAGTTTTCTATGAGGTCACTATTCACATGAATAGTAAATTTCGTGAATAGTAAAATTTTGTCGGCGATACAAGTTTGTCGATAGAGGTGTTCTAATACACGGTGGTTCACATGAATTGTTAGAAACAATCCAAAAGAAGCCAGATTCGAGTGGGAGCGATGACTGTAAACGAAGGGAAAGTGAAAATTGAGAAGTTCGATGGTGCGAACTTTGGTTTTTGGAAGATGCAGATTAAAGATTTTCTATATCAGAAAAATCTATATCAACCTCTCTCAGGAAAGCAACCATAGGGCATGAAGGATGAAGACTGTGCTCTTCTCGATAGAAAAGTCCTCGGAGTTATCCGACTGACGTTATCCCGCAATGTTGCTTTCAACATAACAAAGGAAAAGATCACGGCGGGTCTTATGACGGCTCTCTCCAGTATGTATGAGAAGCCATCAGCCTCAAACAAAGTTCACTTGATGAGGCGATTATTCAATTTGCGGATGGCGGAAGAGGCATCAGTGGCTCAACACCTAAATGAACTCAACAAAATCACAATCCAGTTGAGTTTCGTGGAAATTGAATTCGATGATGAAGTTTGAGCTTTAATTATCTTATCATCTCTACCAGACACTTGGAATGCTAATGTCACAATAGTCACCAGCTCATCGGGAAACAGTAAATTGAAATTCGACGATGTTCGTGATCTGGTATTAAGTGAAGAAATTCAACAGAGAGAATCAGGTGAAACATCAAGCTCCTCATCCTTGCACACGGAGTCTAGAGGGAGAACTTCAGAAAGAAATCCAAATCGTGGCAAATTGAAATCTAGAACGGGAAAATCAATAACGAGAAAGAAAGATTTTAACTGTTATAATTGCAGCAAGAATGATCACTTTAAAAGAGATTGCCGAGCACCGAAGAAAGATACCGACGCACAGGAATCTGCCAACATGACAGAGGAAACAGGTGATGTCATGATTCTAAGCGTCAACAGTCTGATTGAATCATGGATCTTAGATTCAGGGGCATCTTTCTACGCCATCCCATCCCAAGAAATCATGGAGAACTATATCAGTGGTGATTTTGGGAAGGTTCATCTAGCTGATGATTAAACCTTGAAGATCGTCGAAAAAGGAGACATCCGATTAAAGTTGCCAAATCAGACCACCTGGAAGCTGAAAGGAGTTAAACGTATTCCTGACCTCAAAAGAAATTTGATTTCTGTAGGACAACTTGAATGGAGATTACTAAAGGAGCACTTGTCATTACTCGTGGTAAGAAAACTGATACTCTTTATGTAACCTCAAACTTGGAGAATATCATTGTAGTAGTAGATGCTGATGGAAAATCAAACCTATGGCACCAAAGGCTTAGTCATATAAACGAGAAAGGGATGAAGACACTTTTGTCAAAAGGAAGCTGCCGGATCTAAAGAGTATAGATGTCGAACAATGTGAGGATTACATCTTTGGCAAACAAAAGAAAGTCAGTTTTGCAAAGATTGGCAAGACACCCAATGCAGAAAAGTTAGAGTCGGTTCATACTGATGTATGGGGACCATCTACAGTTCTATCTCTTACAGGCTCACTATATTATGTCTCCTTCATCGATGATTCTACAAGGAATGTATGGGTTTATTTTCTGAAGAATAAATCAAAGTCTTTGATACCTTCAGAAAATAAAAGGCCATGGTGGAAAATGAGACTGATTTGAAAGTCAAGCGGTTGAGGTATGATAATGGAGAGTACATAAATAGTAGATTCACAGAATTTTGCACAAACAGTGGGATCAAGATGGAAACAACAGTTCTCATGACACTGCAACAGAATGGCGTAGCAGAGCGCATGAACAGAACTTTGAATTAACGTGTCAGAAGCATGAGGATATATGTCGGCTTGCCCAAATTGCTATGGGCTGAAGCTATCAACACTGCAGCTTACCCGATCAACCGTGGGCCCTCAGTTCCCTTGGATGGTAGAATACCAGAGGAAGTTTGGAGCAGAAAAGAAATAAACCTTTCACACTTAAGAGTGTTTGGTTGTATTTCTTATGTACAAATAAATTCTGTTGAAAGAAGTAAACTTTATGCTAAGTCTAACAAATATATCTTTGTTGGTTATGGTGGTGACGAGTTTGGTTACCGGTTTTGGGACTATGAAAATCGAAAGATAATCAGAAGAAGAGATGTCATTTTCAATGAGAATGTGATGTACAAAGACAGGTCAACAATAGAATCAAGTAGCTCCAATACCGAAGCTGAAATAAAGGAATTTGCTGAGTTTGAGGAGATTTCAGGAAATGATGTTCAGATCAGTCCTGAATCAGTTCAAGAAGAACCAGGTACACCAGAACTGAGACGCTCCTTCAGAATTCCTAAACAAACCCAACGTTATTTACCTTTTTTTCACTACTTGTTGCTGACTGACAATGGTGAACCAGAGTGTTATGATGAAACAATGCAGGTGGAGGATTCGATCAAGTGGGAGTCTTTCATGAAAGATGATATAAACTCGCTTATGTCAAATCAAACGTGAGAATTAGCTGAATTACCACCAGACAAGAAAGCGCTCCATAACAAGTGGGTTTACAGGATCAAAGAAGAGCACGATGGGAGCAAACGCTACAAAGCAAGATTGGTTGTCAAAGGTTTTCAGCAAAAAGAAGGTATTGACTATAATGAAATTTTCTCTCCAGTCATGAAGTTGTCTACAATCAGACTACTGTTGAAAATTGTAGCTGCAGAAAATATACATATTGAGCAGTTAGATGTAAAGATAGCTTTCCTTCATGGTGATTTGGAGGAAGAAATCTATATGTGTTGAGTTAATCGATCGACAGAATCGGCCAAGAGGGGGGTGAATTGGCAATTAAAAATTTCGTGGAAGCTTTTGCAGAAAATTGAAAGTAATTGCACAGCGATTTACAGTGGTTCGACTTTCTCAAACAAAGTCTACGTCCACTACCTTAGCTATCCACACTAAGGATTTTCCAACAAATTCACTAATTTGTTCTTTCTTTTGAGGCCAAAGAGATAACCTTACAAAATCCCTCAAGAGTATACCCCAACTCTTGAGAACACTCTTTTACCCAAAGAGAAGATTACAAATTTGCAAACTTACAAGAAAACCTCACAAGGTAAGATGTTTGCACAATTCTAGAACAAAGAAAAGAACACTCAAAGATAAATACAATTGAGTACAAAAGTGTTCTTGAAAGGAAATGAATATTGGATGAAAAATAGGCTTGAAATGCTCAAACTTGAGGTTTGATGCTTTCTCTTTGATTCTCTCTTGATTCTAGTTGCTTGATGTTTCTTGTTGTTGATCAATGGCTTCTAAACTTGTTTAAATACTCCTTGAATCAATTCTGAACGTTGGTGATAATTAGTGGAGTCAATAGAGCCGTTATTGTGTGAAAACAATTAATTTTCTGGGTGGGGCGTCTCATGCATCAATGCATAATGGGGGATGCATCAGTGTAAAATTCAAATATTTTGACCGTTGGAACACTTGATGCATCGGTGCACCAAGTGTGCATCGATGCATGAAATGCATTCGATGTTTGAAAAATAGCTTGGTGCATCGATGCATGGCTTGTACATCGATGTATCAAATGCATTCGATGTTTTGAAAGTATTCAGAGTGCATTGATGCATGGAGAGTGCATCGGTGCATGGAATGCATTCGATGTTCAATTAATTCATCGATGCATCGATGCATGGACTGATGCATCGGTGCATGCCTTTGAATAATTGATTTAAGGCTTGTTTTTGGTTCTAAATACTTTGTGAAAATTGATTCAAAAATAGTTTAAGTACAAATCACAATTTTACACATTTAGTAAGGATTAAAATTGATCTTGAAAAACTTGGAGTAATAATTTGATATTCGGTTAATTGAATCGAATATAAATTTGTAAAATCATTTGTAAAATCTTAAAATTCATTTAACTTAATTTGTTATATCGAAATATCAAAAATGTTTTCAACAATCTCCCCCTTTTTGATATAACAAAACATTTGAATAATTTTAAGATTTGTTTAAGAAATTATTTTTGAAATCGATTTTGAAAACCTTACTCCCCCTTACTATAGCACATCTTAAATTTTCTCCCCCTTTTTGTTAAATCAAAAAGACTCTATAAAAACTTTTTAAAAAAAAATTTTGAAAAACATTAGCCAATTGATTTATTAATAATAGGCTGCTAAGATCACAATCAAAAGAGAGATTAGCCATTAGTTTTCATAAACAATATTCATAATAAAATGTGAAATGGCATAATTTGGTCATAAATTTCTAATGATGCAAAATTAATAAACAAAAAGCGTTAAAATGTCAAACCAAATATATATAATAAGGTTAAGCATCCTCAAACAAGCATCCAACAACTAATCAAGTTCAAAGTATCAATCAAACCACAAAAATCAAATCCAAGTTTTAAGAACAAGAAATCATGGCAAGTAAGTCTACTCCATCGGAGGATCGGGAGGAGGATGTTGAGGAACGGGAGGACGATTTTGGTGAGACTGACTAGAGGATGTCCTAGGGCGTTTAGGATTAGTCATGGTAAGGAAAATCGGAAAAGAAATATCACCTGCAATTTTAAAACACATGTATGCACAACAATTAATCCCAAAACTCAAATGAGTCCTCAATAATTCAAGGTTCTCTAACAAAGTCCTAATGGGCAAAGTTTTGAAAACTATTTAAAATTAATATCATAATACACATAGTTTTCATGAAAACAACACAATTGAATTAGTAATTTTCGAATTTTTTTTTTAAATTCGAAATTTCAAAAAAAAAATTGAAAAATTATGCGTTTTTGATGAAATTCATTGTAAAAACTAGTTTAGAATCATCATATAACCAATGCCCGATAATTATTTCAAACTATAACTAATCTAAACTAGTCCTAAGTTCAAAAATTTAATGAAATAGAGTTTTTGTGAAAATACCTTGAAAAATTCGGATTGAGGGGAATGAGGAGATGTTTTGCGCGATTTAATGAGTGTAGCAGGTTTGTAGGATGAAAATCTTGAAGAATCTGATGTTTTCCCGAAGATTTTGAGCAAAAATAGAGATTTTGGAGAGAGAGGGGTTGAATGGCCGTATGTTTTAGTGTTTAGGGTTTGAGAAAAAATGAAGAAGATGAGGATTTTAAACCTAAAACCCGACGGATGCATCGGTGCATGGTCTTATGCATCGATGCCTATTCAAGGCATACATCGGTGCATCATGGTGATGCATCGATACATATTAAAAGGGATGCATCGATGCATTGTTAAATGCATCGGTGCATGAAGCACAAAAATGTCAAAAATCCGTTTTAAACACTTAAAATGCTAAATAATTTGGATCTAATGGTAATGGCAACTCATATATCAAAAATTATTATGTTCAATCAATCAAATTAATCTTCAAACTTTATTGAACATAAAATTAATTTTCATTAAGAATCATAAACTCCCCCTAACTAATAGCAAGAATGCAATCAAAAATTATTATTATAAGCATTTTTCAATATTATTTAAAAGTGCTAAAATATTTTAAACACTAAGTGAAGATAGGTCAGTTAAACCTAATTCTCTCCTAAGTGTCCAAAATCTTTCTTTATCTAAGGGTTTTGTAAAAATATCCGCTAATTGGTGCAAAGTATCAACAAATTCTAGAACTACATCTTCCTTAGTGACATGGTCCCTAATGAAGTGATGTCTTATTTCAATATGCTTAGTTCTAGAGTGTTGGATGGGATTTTTAGTGAGACAAATAGCACTAGTATTGTCACACTTGATAGGAATGGTTCCTACTTCAATTCCATAATCAAAAAGTTGTTATTTCATCCATAAAACTTGTGCACAACAACTACCGGCTGAAATGTATTCCGCTTCAGTGGTAGATAATGCAACACAATTTTGTTTCTTTGAAAACCAAGAAATAAGCATATTTCCAAGGAATTGGCAAGTACCGGAGGTGATTTTCCTATCTATTTTGCATCCTCCATAATCCGCATCAGAGAAGGCATGCAAGCTAAAGCTAGAGTCTCTAGGATACCAAAGTCCTAAACTAGGAGTGTCCTTAAGGTATCTAAAGATTCTCTTAACAGTTAGTAAATGTGATTCCTTAGGACATGATTGAAATCTAGCACATAAGCAAACACTAAACATAATGTCCGGTCTACTTGCAGTTAGATAAAGCAATGAGCCAATCATGGATCTATATAATTTAACATCAACACATTTACCTCTTTCATCTAAGTCAAGCTTTGTAGAAGAACTCATTGGAGTGGCATAAGGCTTCCCATTTTCCAATCCAAATTTCTTGAGCATATATTTGACGTACTTAGCTTGATTAATGAAGATGCCATCTTTTCTTTGCTTGATTTGGAGTCCCAAGAAAAATGAGAGCTCCCCCATCATGCTCATCTCAAACTCACTTTGCATTAGCTTAGAAAATTCTTGGCAAAGAACATCATTAGTAGAACCAAATATTATATCATCAACATAAATTTGAACTACTAATAAATCTTTACCTTTATGCTTTAAAAACAATGTAGTGTCAACCTTTCCTTTGAAAAACCTTTTCAATTAAAAAATTTGACAATCTTTCATGCCAAGCTCTAGGAGCTTGTTTAAACCATAAAGAGCTTTTGTCAATTTCAAAACATGATCGGAAAAATTGAATCTTCAAAACCTGGAGGTTGTTCCACATACACTTCTTCTTTTATAAAACCATTTAAAAATGCACTTTTAACATCCATTTGATATAATTTAAATTCATTGAAACATGCAAATGCTAATAACATTCTAATTACTTCCATCCTAGCAACGGGAGTGTATGTTTCATCATAGTCTATGCCCTCTTCTTGAGTATACCCTTGAGCAACAAGTCTAGCCTTGTTTCTCACTATATTACCACTCTCATCAAGCTTATTCCTAAATACCCATCTAGTACCTACAGTAGATTTATTACTAGGCCTTTCAAATAATGTCCATACTTTACTTCTCTCAAATTGATTTAACTCTTCTTGCATAGCCATAATCCAATGTTCATCATTTAATGCTTCTTTAATATTCTTAGGCTCTATGCATGAGATAACTGCAACATAATTACAAATATTTCTAAGAGAAGATCGAGTTGTTACCCCTTTTGATGATCACCTATAATTTTACCATCCTTGACATAGTTGTACTCTCTTGGATAAGATACTTCCCTTTCTTCAATGGTTGGATTCTCAAGAGGATCATGAGTTTCCTCATTTTTCGTTTCTTCCTTTGATGATGGTTCTCCAACGTCATGTCTAACGTCATTTGCTTGTACAATACCTACATCATCATTAACAGAAGAATC
The DNA here is from genome assembly GCF_006381635.1 of Hibiscus syriacus. Lineage (NCBI taxonomy): Eukaryota > Viridiplantae > Streptophyta > Magnoliopsida > Malvales > Malvaceae > Hibiscus > Hibiscus syriacus. The sequence goes on along the minus strand of NW_024062890.1, from coordinate 1,834,099 downwards.
CTTCCTCGGAAGGGGATTATCATCGAAAACAACATGTATAGACTCTTCTACAACTAAAGTTCTTTTATTAAATACACGATAAGCTTTAGAATTTAAGGAATAACCCAGAAAAATTCCTTCATCACTTTTAGCATCAAATTTGCCAAGGTTTTCTTTACGTTGTTTAAAACAAAACATTTACATCCAAAAGGATGAAAATAGCTAATGTTAGGCTTTTTTTTTGAGAATTTCATATGGAGTTTTCTTTAAAATTGGCTTAATCATTACTCGATTTACAACATAACAAGCGGTATTTGTGGCTTCCGCCCAAAAATATTTTGGCAAATTATTTTCACAAAGCATGGTTCTAGCCATTTCTTCTAAAGTTCAATTTTTCCTCTCAACAACTCCATTTTGTTGAGGAGTTCTAGGTGCTGAAAAATTGTGGCTAATACCATTAGAATTACAAAAATCAATAAATCCAAGATTTTCAAATTCAGTTCCATGATCACTCCTAACACTAGTTATAGAGTAACCTTTTTCATTTTGGATTATTTTTGAAAATGTGATGAAATGTTCTAATGCTTCATCTTTAGTACTTAAGAATAGAACCCAAGTATATCTAGAATAGTCATCTACCAAGACAAATGCATATTGTTTTCCACCCAAGCTAGTAGTTCTAGTTGGCCCAAAAAGATCTAAATGGATCAATTGTAATACTCTACTAGTTGATACATCATTAATAGATTTAAAAGAAACTCGCTTTTGTTTTCCTTTAGCACAAGCATCACAGATTTTATCATTATCAAATTTAAGCTTAGGCAACCCTCTTACTAAGTCTCCTTGAATTAACCGTTGCAAAACACTCATACTAGCATGTCCTAGTCTCCTATGCCATAACCAACTATCATGCTCATCCTTAGCAACTAGGCACAAAAATAGTCATGTAAATAAAATATAAATGCATCATGTATATGTTTCCTATTTATGACCAATAAGCATAATCGAAATAGATGCAATGTCAATCAATTTTGTAAACTTTTAATTTAAAAGAAAATAAGACATTGTATCTTTTGTCAAATTCATTATTCAAAAGATTATGCTTTAACCCATTCACATATAAACCATTATGCAATGTTGATTATCAAAATTAAGAGCATATGCATAAAGTTTTATAAAGATGTTATGCATTAAAGATTGATATCGATTTAGAGAGATATCATTAAAACTTTGAAATTACTTGCATAAACATTAAAACAAAATTTAAGGTCAAAAATCAAATTGTTTGAAAATTTATATCAATGGTTTAAAATGAATATCAATTACGTTAAAATTTTGACCAAATTTTATTATGATGAACTAAAATTCTGAAAAATAAATATAACTTAAAATGTTCATCATAACAATATTTTCAACATACACGAGAATAAAACAATTTTGCAAAATCAAAAATTATTCAACATTTAAAACCTCATGTATGCACAAACTAAATGAGCAACCAAATAAAATAATAACATTAAGTTTAGAGGTTACCCATTCCTTTTTCATATGTGGCTAGAGCATCTTGAATATCATCATCTTCATCACCATTGCTCCCACACATCTAAAAAAGACATTTAGGTGGATTTTGGTATCCAAATTGCTTTGGATCCTTGAACATTAGTTTCAATCCCTCTTGTTCCTTTTGGAACCCATACTTGTCTAATTTTAAATCGTTTTCCTTTCTTTAAAGGACAAGTATGTTCCTTATGACCATGATAATGACAATGTGAGCATATTGTCATTATTGAATTATTTGAAATGATTTCTTTTTCTTTTGTTAGGCATTCAAGCTTAACTTTCAAATCGAAATTTTCTCTTTCAATATTTTCAAACTTCATTTTTGAAAATTCTAAATCCTTCTTCAGCATTTCATTTTGTTTTTCAAAATCCATTTTGATTTCTAAAAGAAGGTTATTTAATTTGAAAATTTATTTTTCAAAGTTTTCAGATTTTATTTTTGAAAGCTCTAACTCCTTTTTCAACATTTCATTTTGATTTTCCAAGTCTGTTTTAGCTTTCAAAATAAACTCATTTTTAGCTATAAATCTAGAAATCAATTTATTGTATTTGGAGTTCATGGTCTCAAACTCCGAAAACAATTTATTATAAGCATCTTGTAACTCACTAAAGGATTTTGAATTTAATCTATTTGAGTTAGAAGATACCTTTGGCTCTGTGAGAGCTAATAGAGACATCATTTTTATTGGTTCTTCTTTTTCCTCGTCTCTATAGATCTCCTCAAGCTTTTCCCACATTTCCTTGGCACTTGAACAAGAAGAAACTCCTTTATATACATTAGGATCAATTGCACAACACAATATGTGCATAGCCTTTGAGTTTTGTTGAGCTTCATTCCGTTCTTGAACACTCCACTTCTTTGCCTTCTTAGTAGGAGAGGAATATCCTTTCTTGATTATCATCCAAGCTTCCATATCAAAATATTTGATGAATATCATCATACACCTCTTCCAACGACGATAATCTGTTCCATTGAAGTAAGGAGGCACGTCAATTGGTCTGTATTCTTCCATGGAGAATGAACCGGAAGTGGACGCCATCTTTATCGATTTAACTCTTCCCGGATCTACTCAAGAGGTGATTAAACCTTTAAATGAGTGAGGCTCTGATACCAATTGTTGAGTTAATCGATCGACGGAATCGGCCAAGAGGGGGGTGAATTGGCAATTAAAAATTTCGTGGAAGCTTTTGCAGAAAATTGAAAGTAATTGCACAGCGATTTATAGTGGTTCGACTTTCTCAAACAAAGTCTACGTCCACTACCTTAGCTATCCACACTAAGGATTTTCCAACAAATTCACTAATTTGTTCTTTCTTTTGAGGCCAAAGAGATAACCTTACAAAATCCCTCAAGAGTATACCCCAACTCTTGAGAACACTCTTTTTCCCAAAGAGAAGATTACAAATTTGCAAACTTACAAGAAAACCTCACAAGGTAAGATGTTTGCACAATTCTAGAACAAAGAAAAGAACACTCAAAGATAAATACAATTGAGTACAAAAGTGTTCTTGAAAGCAAATGAATATTGGATGAAAAATAGGCTTGAAATGCTCAAACTTGAGGTTTGATGCTTTCTCTTTGATTCTCTCTTGATTCTAGTTGCTTGATGTTTCTTGTTGTTGATCGATGGCTTCTAAACTTGTTTAAATACTCCTTGAATCAATTCTGAACGTTGGTGATAATTAGTGGAGTCAATAGAGCCGTTATTGTGTGAAAACAATTAATTTTCTGGGTGGAGCGTCTCATGCATCGATGCATAATGGAGGATGCATCGGTGCATCAGTGTAAAATTCAAATATTTTGACCGTTGGAACACTTGATGCATCGGTACACCAAGTGTGCATCGATGCATGAAATGCATTCGATGTTTGAAAAATAGCCTGGTGCATCGATGCATGGCTTGTGCATCGATGCATCAAATGCATTCGATGTTTTGAAAGTATTCAGAGTGCATCGATGCATGGAGAGTGCATCGGTGCATGGAATGCATTCGATGTTCAATTAATTCATTGATGCATCGATGCATGGACTGATGCATCGGTGCATGCCTTTGAATAATTGATTTAAGGCTTGTTTTTGGTTCAAAATACTTTGTGAAAAATGATTCAAAAATAGTTTAAGTACAAATCACAATTTTACACATTTAGTAAGGATTAAAATTGATCTTGAAAAACTTAGAGTAATAATTTGATATTCGGTTAATTGAATCGAATATAAATTTGTAAAATCATTTGTAAAATCATTTGTAAAATCTTAAAATTCATTTAACTTAATTTGTTATATCGAAATATCAAAAATGTTTTCAACAATATGAAATAGCCAGAAGGCTTCATAGAGGCAGACAAGAAAAACCTGGTATGCAGGTTAAAAAAGAGCTTGTATGGTTTAAAACAAGCTCCTAGACAGTGGTACAAGAAGTTCGATAGCTTCATGGGTAGAAGTGGTTTTACCATATGCCAAGCAGATCATTGTTGCTACATCAAGAAGTTTGACAACAGCTTCATTATTTTATTGTTGTACGTTGATGGCATGCTCGTTGCAGGCTCAGACATGCAAGAGATTATAAACTTGAAGCAAAAATTGTCGAAGCAGTTTGAAATGAAAAATCTGGGAGCTGTAAAGCAAATTCTTGGGATGAGGATTAAGAGAGACACAAAGTTGGGGACTATGATGTTATCACATGCTGATTATATCAACAAAGTACTCTTCAGGTTCAACATACAAGATGCTAAACCAATAAGTACACCTTTAGGTGTTTATTTTAGACTCTCCAAAGAACAGTCACCAAAGACGGAAGAAGAACGTGCACACATGGTGAAGATGTCGTATGCCTCATCAATTGGAAGTCTGATGTATGCCATGGTTTGTACTAGACCAGATATTGCTCAAGCAATGGGAGCTGTTAGCAGGTACATGAATAATCCGGGCAAGGTACACTAGGAAGCAGTCAAATAGATCCTCAGATATCTACGGGGTACCACAGACAAAGCACTTTGTTTCAAAGGTGGATAAACGATATTAACAGGCTATGTAGATGCTGACATACCCGGAAATGTTGAAATCAGAAGAAGCACTACAGGGTATGTCTATACTCTAGGAGATACCGCAGTGAGTTGGGTTTCTCAACTACAGAAGATAGTTGTTATCTCCACAACTGAAGTAGAATATGTCGTTGTTATGGAAGCCAACAAGGAGATGGTTTGGCTCCAAAGTTTCTTGGAAGAGTTAGGCAAGAAACAAGAAAACAATGTTTGTATTGCGACAGTCAAAGTATTATCCATCTAGCGAAGAATCAGTCTTTTCATTCCAGGACAAAGCACATACAATTTCGATATCATTTTATCCGGTCTCTTCTGGAAGATGGGATTTTGAAACTTGAAAAGATTAGTGGAGCTCAAAATCTGATAGACATGTCAACAAAGACGCTGACTACGGACAAACTGAAGTTGTGTTCAGCTTCAGTTGGCATGCTAGAGTAACAAGACCAGAAATATGCTGCATTGATCGAGGTGTGAAGACATATTAAAATCAGTCTTTAAGTGGGAGATTGTTGAAAATTGGTTTTGAATAATGCACCGAAAGTTGCATTGATAGTTGGCAGTAATTACACCAATAAGTTGGCAGCAACAATTTTGAAAATTGGCAGTATGATTTGGTTGAAAAAATGGTATGGGAAAATTATTTATTTAGTCTCTGTACTTTAGAGTATTTGCACGATTAGTCCTAAAACTTTAACTATAAATATCCTAACTCATTTAGTTTCAAAACCATCCCAAATCATTCTAGCTCTCTCCCAATACTAGAGAAATTAGAGTTTTTCTTGAGAGCAATTTTCATGGTGTAATTGGGTTATGAGTTGTGAGTGTTTTTTGTAGACACTTGTAAATTTTCTTCCTTTAGTAAAAGATCTGCAACAGTCTGCAGATGTAGGCATAATTGGCCGAACTACGTTATCAATTTCGGGTATTATTATTCGTTTTTATTTCGCATTCTCACTAATCTAGTTATAGGGAAATTACTCGTTTAATTTCCCAACAACACCTACCTTACCTAACTGCCTACACTTCTCCTTTGCATTTCTCTACTCTCTCTACGTTGAAGTTTGAAGTTTCAATCTATGTTAAGTAATGAACTCGATGTCTGTTAAATAGAGATTCAGATAAAATTTTACCTTGTTTATGACCACAATTCCGTTCGATTTTAAATATAGAATAGAGAAAGCTGTCTAGGAAAAAATAATAAAACAAGAAGAAAACCAGGATACGAACTCTACCCTTACTTTTCACCTGTTATAATTCTAGGTTTCTGAATTCTGGCTTCCCTGATCCATTGGCTTAGGATTTCTTGATTCCAACTCTACTTACTGCCTGCAGCAAATGAAGAGATATGCAAATTTGATTCCTTGGGACAATGAAGCTGAGAATATATATTATCTCTAAAACCAAGTTAAGGGGAATAAAGCCTGGTCCGAAATCATTCAAAAGACATGATTCAGATGAATGGCTTCGATCCAGACAACATTCCCACAACAGTTCATGTTATAGACGTCCAAGAGAAATAAAAAAAACAAAGATGGTAAGTAGAAGAAGCAGGCAGGTAGAATATATATATATATAACTTACGCGGTGGAACATCAAAAAGAACTGTGAACTACAAGGATGAGGATGAATTAGATAAGAAAGCAAAGGCGATCTAAGAGTAAAAAGAATTATGAGATACATGTAAGGACTCATGTGGATATTGGTCAGTGTCCAAAATTTCCAATGTAAGAGATAAACAGTAAGAAAATTTGAAGAATCTTCTTGGCCCAGAAATATGGTAACTGTGGAGAAAAACTTCCATTATGAGTTTAAGTGTATGTGGACAATTTTGATGTCATTTTGGGACCCCATTGTGTTGTTCCGAAGAATACTACCATGTATGCAGAATAAAGTTGTCTTTCATTAGGTTCCAAAATATGAATGTGTATCAGCTATCATAAATGTATATTATTCATTTCTTACCATATAAAAATATGTTAGCCTTAAATGTCAAAACAAAAACTCTTGGAATATAGCATCTCTCTTCCATTATCATGACATTCCGATATTGTCTCAAAAAACGTTTGTCAAATCAACCTATTACTTAATTTGTTCTTTTCTCAATTTGCTATATCATATCAGAGTAGGTCTAATAACACTATCGTGAAAATAATATATCAACAAATTATCATCGTCTAAATAACCTATCATCTTTCATAGCTTTGACTTCTTTCGCTAACAATTTAAATTTAGGGTAAAATACATAAATGATTCTCTGACTATAAGATGTTGTTGTGTTAGATATTTTAACTATTAAAAGTTATAAAATAATCTTACTCTTTTCTTTCATAGCTTTGACTTCTTCCACTAACAATTTAAATTTAAGGTAAAGTATATGAATGGTTCTCTGACTATAACAAGTTACTTTGTTAGTTCTTTTGACTATTAAAAGTTATAAAATGATCTTCCAATTATAGGACAGTATTTTGTTGAGTCTTCTAACTTTTAAAAGTTACAAAATCATCACTCGACTATTTATATATTCCATACTTGTCGTTTTATGTTAAAAAATTGACAACCGTATGAGTTGGATGTTAACTTGCTTATTGAGATATGATAAAATTATATAGGGGATAAATGCTTATTATTCTAGATATATAGCTATCGAACATTTCCTCGTTAGTTTCGAGGTTAAGCTTAATGTTTGTATATTAACTTAATTGATTGTAGAATTTAAAGAGCGATTTCAGTAATAAAAAGTATTATATTGAAATGTATGTAAATTTAATGTTATTACATTTCCAATTTATTGAATTGAAATAATTTCAGCGGAAAAATTTTTTATGTATGCTTCTTAATCGCCCAAGTTATGTAAATCGATTAATAAATAGAAAACTTAAACACATATTCTTGAAATTATACGTTTGTAAAAAAAAAAAAAATCTTTTACGATTCCTAACATATGTGCAAAAACATTCACTATAGTTTTTGGTACATTACAGAATAATGGCTTTTTATTATTATAAAATTATATTTATTTAAACCCTATTTTATAATTGTAAAAAATTTATTTTTTGAATGTATCAATTGATTTTAATGATAAAAGAGAATGTTGATATTAATTTTATATTTAGATAATTACGTAAAATATTTATGATAAAATATTTATTATATGCGTACGTTTCCAATAGATTAAAAAATTAATTATATTTAAATCTAATTATTAGGTGGTTTTCCAAATACACCCTAAAATTTATCGAATTAATGTTTATATAAATTAATTGTATTTTGCTCGCTTGTTTAGCCCATAAAAAAAATAACTTATCCAAAAAAAATTAAAAAGTGGGAAATGGAAGGAGAAAGTTATGAATATCCTAATGCAAGTGACGCGCCAGAATATTTGGCGGAGAAGATGGTGAAAAGAAGTGGCCTGGATGGCCTGGTGTTATCGTTTTCAGAATGTTGGTTCCCGCCCAGAAGGTAGGTAGTATCATCGGCCGCAAAGGAGAGTTCATCAGGAAATTTTCCGACGAATCAAGGGCTCGGATTAAGATTCTCGATGCCCCTCCTGCTTCCTCTGAAAGAGCTGTGAGTCCTCTTTTTGAAGCTTCATTCGCATTGTTTAATCCTACATTATGATTTTTTTTGCTTTTATTTGCTTCATTCGGTTGTTTTACCTTGTGTGTTGTCTCTTAAAGTGTATAATCCATTGCTTATCTCTCTTTCTCTTGTTGTTTTCACTTTTCAGTATTAAGGACCCAGTAGCTCATAACTCTTTACCTGTTGAATCTTTATAAGCTATTGGAATTCAAAAACTAATATTATCAAACTTAAATTGCAACACCATGATAAATTGTTCCAGTTATTTTTCTTGCGTTCTTATGTTTTGCAAACAATAAATTATCAGTTTCCATTCTCATTATCGAGATAACGGTTTGAAGTTTGACCACTTATAGATGGGACATTACTGAGAACTAAACGCAACTTCTTGAAAGAGACGTGAAGAGTTTTAAGAACAATAACCAAGTAATGTCAAATTGTCAACTCAAAACAAAAGAAAACATGAAGCTTAAAAGCATATTAATATAGCCAAAATGAATGTTTGCAGGTCCTCCACAAATCTTAGGAACCAAACCAATGACCAAAGTGATTTCAAACCAGAAGTTCGAAGCTCAAGATTGCAGGGATATACTGGGTTGATATTGAGCCTTGCAAGTGCTAAACAGTTCATTTGATTTAACAAATAAAAATGCCTTTTCCAGGCCTTGGTTCCAAGAAGATTTGCACTGTTCTGGTAACTTCATAACTTGAGCAATTGTTGTCTTGCCAGGCAGTTTCAAATTCTTTGCAAGAAGAAAAACCCCTAAATTGTCAAAGCTATTCAATTTATTTTATATTCTACAGACTGACATCTACAATATGTTAGCTAAAGGTTGGTGTTGTGAATATGTGCCAATCCTTTTCGCCTTTTGAATTGCATTTAAAAATGCTTATCCTTTTCTATTTTGTTTGCTTGTGCAGAGGGTTTTGTTTAGTAGCAGGGTTCTTAGTCAAGAACTTAGTAATTGTAAATTTGTAATTAATGCTTTGGAGATTTATGTCAATTACGCAAAAAAAATTAACTTACAAACATGTTGATGGGCTCAGTTATATTTTACACGTATAAGATAGAAACTTATTATAAAAATATGAAAATAACCTTTTATAATGCTTTGAATTGAGTTCGTTTGCATGTGGCATTCCTTCTCGCTATTATTGATTACATTCTACATTTAGTAGGTTTGAATTCGTTATTTGATTTCCCATGATTCCGCAATCATTCTTTCATTGCTAAGACATACTCTTCTTACTTGGCTCTTTTCTGTAAGTTGAATGATAGGATTGTACATGTTTTCATCCACCTATATAAGTTGCAATGATTATGCTGGTTTCCTTATTTTATTGATTTGAATTCCAATAACCAGTAGGAAAAAAAATTGTTGCAGTTATATTATTATTGACAAAAATAGGCTTATTTTAATTTTAAAGCTCTCAATGTTATTAGTTTAATTTTGTTTGTGAAGGATTGACTTTGAAGATTAATCAATATTGCCAATATAAAGTCTTTGTTTTCTAATTTAAAGGTCCATGGATTATCTCTACTTAGTGGATGAATGTCAATTTGTAACTTAATGGTTTACTCTTTTTGTTCGCATAAGGTCATGGTTTCTGCTAAAGAAGAGCCTGATGCCCCTATTCCTTCATCCATGGATGCCTTGTTGAGGATTCATAGACGTATTCTTGGTCTAGACAGTAATTATGATCATACTACGGCAGATGCAAGTGTCAGAGTTATCACACGGCTTCTAGTGGCAGATACTCAGGCAGGAAGCTCGATTGGCAGACAGGGCTGTATTATAAAGTCTATTCAAGATGCTTCTAATTGCATTATTTGAGTTCTTGGAGGAGGTACTTATGAAAATTATGTTGATTTCTAGGATGTTAGATGCTTAGATACCTGCTTGGATGTTACTACTCTTATGCTGTTGAATAATTTCCAACAGAACATTTGCCAGTTTTTTCTTTGAAAGATGATATGTTGTGGAGATAGTGGGTGAGCCCACATGTGTACATGCTGCAGTTGAGCTAATTGAAAGCCATCGCCGGAAATTCTTGGTTCACCACAGCATTTTGGGGTATTTGAAGTGGAAGTAAGCCTTTTGCTCCTGATGCTTTAGTTGACCAGTTCCTGCCACCTATTTGTCTTGGAGGTTCTAATGTCAAATATCATCCTTGTCTAGGGCTTAAGTTATATGACATTATAAGTTTACAACACGTTTTTGGAACTAGGGTCTGTAATTTATTCTCATGAAGAATACTTTGGCTCGAATAGTTGGTATTGCCTTTAGCATTGCCCAAATTAGTCATTGCAAACCCCTTAGGAAAGCCCGCTTGGGCAAGCCAGCCTTGCAGATATTGGTGCCTGCGTGAGCTTTCTTAAATTTGGCTGTGGATGACCTCAGTTTGTCCATTTTTTGTTCAGAGATATAGCATTACATGTGAGTTCTTTGTGCTTGCACCAGTTGAACAATCTACTCTGAATAGTTGTTATTCAACTTATTATACATGGATGTATGATTCATGGAAATAAAATTGCACAATATTTACGGCTATCAACAGTGTGTATTATTAATTAAAGTTCTGCTTCTTGTTAGATGCAGATGCAAAATGTGAGAGCCAATCAGAATATGGCCATGCTCCAATCCCAGCACCATCTGCATGGTTTTCTAACACATGCTGATAATGGAGCTCATGTTGGTTCTAAGCCACAATATATGGAAATTGAATCTCCATTTGACGATGGTTATGAACCTCATGATCTGCTTTTGCATTTCGAGAATTCTTATCAGGGCCCACTAGTATATGGAAAGCATGCTTCTATGGAAGGTCATTCATCAAATGTGCTGGCCAAACAGTCAGTAATGACAAAGGTGCAGTCTTCTGTCTTCATGTTTAACCGTCTATCCTTCTTAAGTTGTGGGAAACTTGTATCAATTGTTGGGCTAAAGCTCTTGCTTTAGCATTATTGGAAATGATTTTAAGTTACAAATGCTTAAACGTTATAAACTTTTAATAGTGCAAACACAACTTGTGTCTTTCAATGCCCCTTGAAAATGGCCGGATAGAAGTTTGCACCAATTCATTGCTGCTGTGGATGTAAAAATATCTTAAATATTAGCTAACTTGTGAAAATGCCCTTAACCTTTTTGCTTTCAATGCTGTTTAACAGAAGTTGCTGATATATGAATCCTTAGTCTTAGCTGCTTTTCTCTCCACATTAATAGTTATTTGTTGCCTATATTTCTTTTTACTTATTTACGTAATGTAGTAGTCAAATGATAGAAATTCTAGAATTTTATTACTGACTTGTGCTTATCATGTATACTGGATAGCAAATTCCTTTATCATATGCAAATGCTGGAATTGGGACATCTGGTGCAAATATAAGTTATATGCGCCGTGTCAGTGGGGCTGCTATAGCTATACACGAAACAAGAGACGTGCCTGGGGATATGACTTGAAATTTCTGGTTCTTCCTCTGAAGTACAAGCTGCTGAGCAGTTGATACAGGTACTCGTTTGACTAACTCTACTGTTGACTTGCATTCCTTCACAAGTTTTTTTCTCTTTTCAACTTTTCCCTAGAATATTAACAATGGACATTGAAATTTTTTATTTGACTACAAAACATTCAGTTGTGATAACCGATATATTCATGCATCTTACGCATCTCTCTTTTCTTGAATGACTCAGAACTTTATTGCTGAAGCTGCCAGTGCAATGCAGAGCCCACCAGGCGGATCAATCAGTGAGGAGTATAGTCCTTATCCTGTACATGCTCCTCTATATGCATCGTTCGATGCCAGTGGTCATGTCTGCCGTGTAACTGTCATAGACTACGGTTCAGTCTATGGCACTGATTATGGTTATTGAGGTTGCACCAGATTTCTTTAGGATCGTAAGTTCTGTAGTCCCAGTTTGCACTTGATCATGTTGAGTGAATTTGTTCCTCAGTCCAGGAGGCCCACATCCCTTTATTGGTTTATTGAATTCTAGGATAAATTTGTGAATATTGTCTGACTTCTACATCTCTAATTCTAACTAATACATATACGGTTAAGGGAAATTATTATTGGTATATCAGAAGAAATGGGATTATTTGCAAAATCACAAGTTTTAAAGATTCTAATACTGCAAAATCCTTTTCTTTTTAAAGATTTGTTAAAGATTGCACAACAATCACATGAAAGCATGAGACAACTGATATTCTGATACATATTGGGGGACGCTATCTTTCAAGTTACAAAATCAAAACAAATAATTATAAAAATACATAAACAAAGTGAACATCTTTTTAATTTTATATAGCTATGCAAAAGCTTCTTTCAGCCACTGCACGAATCTATCAAAGTATGACCGACTGTCGCCAAAAAAAGTGTTCATAAACTCACTGAAGATCTAGTAACTACTAAAATGCCTGTTGAATTCATATATGGACTTGCTATGTACTTTTTGCACCATTGCTGAACGCCTGTTGCAAGTCAATCAATGTGACAGTGTTCCCTCCAATTGACAAGATTTTAGCTTGGGCAGCAATTCAGAAACCGCCTTTCGGAATGCAACACGATTCATTCTGCCATTGCCTCCATTTAAAACCATTTTTGTCAGAAAAGTAACCTCTTCTGATTCCAAATGTTCACCAAGTAGCTCCTTCCAAAAACCATCATCCTCGTTCAGGTCATGTGCTTCCATGAGTTCTACAACTTGCTTCAATGTTGCTACATTCCTACCGGCGCCACAACCCATGGCAGTAGCAGCACCCACAGCATTCGCAAATCCTAATGTTGTAACCAAAGGAAAATTATGTATAAAACCAAATGCAATTGCTGCAACAAAACTATCTCCACAGCCAACGGTGTCCATGACTTTCACCTGATCAAATTTTCGAAATAATCTAGAAAAGTTAGATTGACCAAATTCAAAAGAATAGTCAGATAGAACCTCTAACTTCTTCACATAACATAGTATGAAAACTTCCAGACAGCCGACATCATATTTCGAGAACAAATAGGCATGTTAAAATTGCATGGTCTAGATTACTGAGAAAAAACTACAGATATTCCATACGTATCTAAAACTTTTGTAAGTTATACCTTACAGTATCCATGAGTTATAATGTGCAGTAACCCGTTATGCTTTTGAATAGACAATGGAGCTAAGACTATAACTCACCTTAAATGCTGATGCACAAGAAATACTTGTCTGAGTTATCAGAATTGAACCCTTAGGACCCATCTTCACTACCACCCATTTGGTGCGGACTCCTTTACTTAGCAATTCTTCCCCTGCTAGTATGGGGTTCACTATGCCAGTCAATGATTCGGCCTGAAATTCATTAAATGCAAGTATAGGTAATTAGGTAAACAGCTGGTAGATCTAGGAGATAGGAAATTAGGAAAACATCAAATGCTATAGAAGGCCAAACAATGTTTACAATATCACTACATATCAACAATATATAACATACACACACACACATATATAGAGAGAGAGAGAGGCAGAGAGCAAGAACTCAATACTTTTGTCTCAGACAGATGATACAAATTCCACAACTAATGGTTCATCTAAGGAACTGATCACAAATGGACTAATCATTCCCAGCGATTAGAAGAGAGTTGAATTGATTGAGGCGTGAATTAAAACACGTATAATAGCATGGAGGCCTAAGAGGTTCAGATTGAAGGAGGTGCCTCCTATACAACAAAAATAAAATTGTAGCAATGCAAGTCATATTGAAGGACGACATGGGATATCAAAATAATTACAATGACATCAAAATGTGATAGAATGGCGTCTGGCATTGATACAGAAGCACAATTCGAAAAGAGAAGGAAAAATGGAATGAAGTGTTCATTGATTCTATGAAAAGCAATGCAACAAACCTCATCAGATGTTAGAAGAAGGACATCACTCATCCTCAACAAATGCCTAACTGCATTTTGCTCTTCCACAGTTCCACCTAAAAGACTCTTCCCACACGGCCCGGGATCAAAAAACACTGATGTACCAGCTTCAATTGCACAATCCACAGCTGAGGATATCAAAGCAGGGGAAAGCTCGTCAAAAGCATAACCATTACAAAAAAGGATCCTCGACTGCTTAATACCCCTCTTTACTTCTTCAGAAAGTGTACTCATCCAGCTAAAAGCAGGTTCCTCACAAAAATCTACTGGACTAATGAAAAGGAAAGAAACAGAAAAAAATTCAGCAACCCTTTTCTCAAACAAAATTGACGACCTATGTAGCTAAACAGAGAAAAGACATGCTTCTATTTACCTGCAAAAATCATGTTTTTGTAAAGGATCAACAAGCACCCAACATAAGAGAGTTTCATAAGAACGACCAGGACTATTGACAAAATCAGTTTCTTCACTCATTACAACCATACCAATTCCTTCATCACGAAGCACATCTAGAAGAAACTTTCCATAAATGTCATTACCGACATAACCTATTGAAAGACAATTGAGTCCCAACCTCGCAGCTGCTATAGCCGTATTACAGTTTCCACCCGCTTCCCAATATCGCTAGAACTCGAAAAACCCATAGATTAAAAATTAGTAATTTCTCCATAAAAGTAACTTGATGAATTGGAAAAAATTCCATTTTGAAAAGAGTTCCTTTTTTTACCTTATCGGGAGGAGAAGATGACAACTGTTCCATGAAGGCTTCGCGTGGGCCTGGAGATGACGGGGGCAATTTGGGAACATTGAGGACAATATCAACACAGAGGTTGCCGAGAGTTGCGACATCGACGGTTTTGACGGCGGCGTGTTTGATGGCGTTAGAGGATGGGAGAGAGCGAGGGGGGTGATTGGAAACTGGGATATGGAAACTCCGGAAGCTGGCGGCAGAACAGGGAGAGTAAGTGGTGGTGTTTTGATGGAGGGGAAAGGAAATGATGGGAAAACGGCGGCGATAAGGGATAGTGTCAGGAGGGTGAAGGTGGGGCGGGAAAGGGAATTGGAGGGGTTTTAAGGCTATGGATTGATGATGCATTCAGCTGAGTATTAAAAAAAAAGTCAAAGAAGAAGAAGAAGAGTGAGGGAAATTAAACGAGGGAGGTTGAATGAAGAATGATAAGATTAGTGAACTTCAAAATGGCAATGGAGAACAAAGCTTCAATGGAGAAGGATTAGTTTATAAAAGGGAAAGGAGGAAATTCTTCGGTTGACGTTTACGTTGACGTTTACGTTGACGTTTATCTACTTCTCATTTTTATTGTTGCCTTGAAAAGTATTTTAAGACTTAAAAACACTTTTTAATTAATAGGGTAAAGTATAGTAATGATCACTGAACATTTCTAAAGTTTTCATATAGGTCTCTTAACTTTTAAACTTGCAATACAGTCCTTCAACTTTATCCGTTTGCAATATGGTCCGACCGTTACACTATCGTTAGTACGTTTACAATATGGTCACTAAACTTTTCAGGCGCTTGCATTTAGATCCCCTGACTTTTAAAACTTGCAACATAGTAATCAATTTCATTCTAAACCCTAAATTCCTTTTTGATCTCAAATTTCCTTTTTTGCTTCTCTCTTCTCATTTCATGCGTAACTTTTCAGCCGGGGATGCATGAGAAATTCTAATCTAACTTTGAATTATTTGGAGATGTTGACTTGAATAAGGGTCCATTGAGAGAAGACCCGACCAAGGGACTATCGGGACCATCATCGATTCAAGGTGTAATGTTAGATACAGATCATCTCAGGTGAAGCATAGATGTTCGATGAAATGCTTGTGAGAAAAAAATGTGGTTAGAAATGTAGGGTTGACAAATACTACTAAGATGAACTAAGTATCTTTGTTAAAAGTCACCCACAAAGCTATAATTATTTTGTATAAATGGCATATAATAATTTCTTCGTTTAATCCTTGCGGTTAAAGATTTTCAAACAGATGATCAAATATAATGAAATCCCAAACAACAAATTCACCTCTCAGTCTCTTTCGTTCACATGCACTCTCGTTTGGTTTTTGTTCTTCAATTTTCCGCCATGTAAAATTGTAAACCCAAGTAATACTCTGTCTTTCAGCTTTTTATTTACAAAGAAAAAATAGAGGAAGAATTGCTGGAATGCAACACCGATTGCGTTTATTTCTTAGCATCTCCCCTCACTTGCAAGAAGGTATTTATTTTTTCTTTTGGGCTATCCAGAAGTAAGCTTTTCCTCTTTCGCACTTTCCTATTTTTAGCTCGCATTGTGTATTTTTTGTTGAAATTTTTATGTTTCTGGAACTGCATGTCAAGGATCTGGATATTCAGTGTTAGTTTTGAACTAAAACCATCTAATTTTCTTTCATTCTTCTTAATCAAAACTTTTAGTACTCATTATGAAATTTAGTCCATCAGAATATAAGTGAAAGAGGTTCCTAGGCTAATTTTTTTTGATCTTGTTGTTCGGTTTTTCTTTAAATCAGAGAATTGATTGTGAGTATCGACATAGTGAAATTGCCAGGCTCAATCCGAGAGACTAATATATCGTGAACAAATTGGATTTTTAATAAGTTCATGTTGATTATGTGACTGATATATCGTGAACAAATTGAATTTTTTACATGTTTTGGAAATTTTACAATTGAATCTGTATTGAATTATAGTTTTATAAGACAATTCTGAATGCACACAACTCGAAAGACATCATGACAGGGTAGTATATTTAGAACAGCTACTTGATATGTTGCCTAGTCATTGCACATTTGCACCTTCATTTCTGGCATATATATGTTTGTTGTAGTGTCCTCTATGTTTTACAATGTCTTTTATTACTGACATGCCATGAATTTACAAGAATTATGGGGTCCTGTGATTTTAGTTCCGCTATCTGCTTTAGATTCTCATCATGTTTGGCTATTGAGGAACATTAAACATGGAGCATTAGAAGCAATCATATGTTAAAAGGGTAGGCCAATAATGCATTTGCAACTGGTAATGTTGTATTTGGTATCCAATGTTTATCTTAAACAACCCATTTAACGCCTTAGCTTTTGGAGTGACTATGACCGAACATTTTTCCCTTTATTTATTAAGTCCTCATTTTGAATGAGTTATTAATTGATATTCTTGGTTTATTTTAGTTATTGCTTGGAAGTATGTTGTAGTCCTATGAACTAAAACTCTTTACTATTTTCACAGTTGTTGGATGTGCATGCTCAAATTTCATCCAAACCTATTGGATTGTCATACCAAAGTGCGACAGCTACGAACAAGACAAATTGGCCTTGTTACTTTTACTTCAACGATTTATACAATAAATGTGATAGATGCACTTTTCATGTTCAAAGTGCGATAATTGTTGGATGTGCATGCAATAAACCTCAAATTTATATTGAAGTAAACACTGTCAAATAGCAAATTCATGTTCAAAATTCCAAAACACTTCAATTACATTCTAAATCCCAAATTCCAAAATAATTTAATTATATTTTAAACCCTAAATTAAAGTATTTTAGAATTTAGGGTTTAGAATGAAATTGAGGAATGTGTTGCAAGTTTTAAAAGTTGGGGGACCTAAATGCAAGTACCTGAAAAGTTTAGTGACCATATTGTAAACGAACTAACAGCAGTGTAACGGTCGGGGATCATATTGAAATGGACTAAATGTTAGAGGATTGTATTACAAATTTTAAATTTTGGGGACCTAAATGAAAGCTTTAGAAAAGTTCAATGACCATTATTATACTTTACCCTAATTAATAAATAATTTTAAACTAAGTTAGAAGAACTTTGTCGTAATATATCTTTACAAAATTCAATTAATTAATCAATAAATTAAATATCAACAATTAATTTAAATGACAGTATTAAATAGATACTCTTTTAAAAAATATATAATTAAAAATATTTTTAATTGATATAAAAAATTTAATTTTATAATCAATAACCAGATGATCTAGTGATATAAAGCACTGGATCCCTTAAGTAAGGTTAGGAGCTTAAATCATAATGTTTTGAGAATGGAACAAACTAGGTTGGGTGGATTGTCATTGCCTCTGTAATACCCGATCTAGATTAGTTGATTAATAGATATGGTACCAATTATTATATAAAAAAATAATTTTACATTTAAATTTTTTTTTAGAAATAAAATTATATTTTCAACATTCATTTGTTATCTTGTGATATTTTTTTATAATTTCTATCAAAGATATAAATATATAATTAATAAATTATTTAAAATTTTAATATGTCAATTTATTAGATAAAATATATTTCAAATTTTAGATATTTTCGTGATATAAGTACACTCATTACAAATTTATTTTTTAAAAAAACTATTCTTATATTTTTATCATATTTTAAATTAATATATATCATACACTGTAATATTAAAAAATATATATCATTTAAATATATATTTCAATTCAAAATATCATATCTAAAATACTTAAATTTTAAATTAAAATTTTGTTAAAGTATTATCTCATAATTTGTTTTCATCATCACACGTTTTAGAAAGATATAATATCAAAATTCACACTTAATGTTTGTCCGAATAATCACTTTGACCCATTTTTAAATATTTTAATATTTAATATTTCATTTTAGGTCAAAATGATTTACTTTATGAAAATCATTAGTTGAATAAAAATTAACGTTAGTTAGTGGACATAATACAACAAAATACTCATAACGTTTGATAATAATATCATTTTGACTCCTTTTAAAAAAAACACTTTAACCCCAACATTTTATTTTGGAACCAAATATTTTCACCGAAAGCTTCATTGATGTGAGATGAGGTAATATCCCCTGTTTAACCCATTACAGGTGTTATTCGACATTTTTCATGAAATGTAATTAACCAAATAGGCTTCCAATAGGATCTAACATACCCGCAATCTAACCTTCTTATTTTATAAAAATTGAGAAACTAACCATCGTAGGATAATAATCGGATCATATTGAAAAATATTAAACAAGGATCATGGCATTGTATGGAAATGGCTACAAACCAATAAAGGAAAGGAAAGAAAGAAAGAGAAAGTCTAACCAGAGTCATGGTAGGATATTAACTTTTGCACCGTTTTCTTCCCATTGTTGAATAGCTGCAGAGCATCAGTGTCGATTCGTTCATTATTGACTCCACCCCTCCAATTGTGGGTGCGATACTGCGGTGCGGAACTCTTTTAAGACTAATGGGCCGTGGCCCCTCAAGAGAGGTGTATAATAAAGTATTAAATTTGATTGTCTTAGAGATATATTAATTAATTGAATAGTCAATGATATTCATATTATCTTATCTTGTGTAGGTTCGAATCTCGATATTTGTAATATAAAATAATTTCCTTTGTGTCATTTTTATTTCAAAATACAAAAAATTATGTATTTTTTCCTCTTTGGTTGTTCATCTTTGAGTTGATGACCTCAGTAAAATTATAAAATGATTTATCTCGGTTGAAAGATAAAATTTTTGAAAATATTTTTTAATTCAATAAATATTTATGATTTTATTTTAAATATATATATATATATATTTATTAGATGGGTTCATGAATTTTAATCTTTAAAAAAAGTTACACATATACGCACGCACGTACACGCGCATACACTTTCTCTTCCTATGTCTCCGGTTGTTAAGGTTGAAAACAATAATCTTTGTTTATAGAATGTGATCCCGAGTTATGTAAGTCAATGTAAGAATATACAGTTAATAAACAAGATTAAATTTGACTTGACTGCATGTCTATATCAAATATATTAATCTAATTATCTATTTTCTCAAGAAAAATGTGATGGACGTTATTAATATTCTTGGTTTGCTCAAAAGAAATTTAAATGCCCCTTGTAAAATAATGTTGAGTTTCGTCACTGGCTGTCATTGCACAAAATGGTGGGTAATCATATTCTAATGAATTGTTTGTTGAGCTTAAGGATAATGTTTTCTTTTGGAACTTACTGTAAAGTAGGGATGTGTGATTGTATTCATGTGACAGAAAGAGGCAACTATCCGTCACCAAAATGAAGAAGATGCTTCTTAGAAAGGTTGCTCCAAGCAAGAAATGCTTGATGTTGAAAACATTTTGATGTTTCGATATAACAAATTAAGTATAAATAAATTTTAAGATTTTACAAATCATTTTCAACGTATATTTGATTCAATTATTCGAATATAACTCCAAGTTTTTCAAAGTTTAATTTCAATCCTTACTTAAAGTGTAAAATTATGTTTTAATCTCAAAAATATTTTTAACAAATATTATAAAGTATTTCGATCCTTAATCGAGCCAAAAATTATTTTTAATTGAAGGGATTCACGGAAAAACCAGAATGCTTGGATAGTACCAGTACCCCCTGGATGGTACCAACACCCCCATGGCAAATTTGGCTACAAGAAAAACAGAATGCTCGGATGGTACCGGTACCCACCAGATGGTACTGATACCCCCCAGATGGTACCGATACCCCAGTCATTTAACGGTCGAAATATTTGAATTTTACACAGCTGTTATCGATACCCTATGGAATGGTACCGATACCATACGCTCCCAGCAGACAATTTTTAGTGGATTTTCACACTACAACGGTTCCAACATTACCCAAATGGTTCCCAACGGCTAGAATCATGCCAAGGTGTATTTAAACAAGCTCCAAAGCCATTAATCAATAAGAGATCATTGAGAAACAAGAGAGAAAGCATCAAATACCAAGTTTTTACAATTCAAGCCAATTTTCCTTCAATATTCATCTTTGCTTTCAAGAACACAATTTGTGCTCATTTGTAATCATCTTTGAGTGTAATTTTCTTGTTCTAGAATTGTTCAAACACTTTGCCTTGTGATAAATTTCTGTAAGTTTGCAAAATTTGTATATCTCTCTTTGGGAGAGAGTGTTCTCAAGAATTTGGGGTATAATTCTTGAGGGAGTTACAAGGTTACTCTTTGTCCTAAAAAAAAGACAAATTAGTGAATTTGTGGAAAATCCTTAGTGTGGATAGCTAAGGTAGTGGACGTAGACTTTGGTTGAGAAAGTCGAACCACTTTAAATCGCTGTGCAAGTATTTTTCATTTTCTGCAAAAGCTTCCACCGAAATTTTTATTGCCAATTCACCCCCTCTTGGCCGATTCATCGATCAATTAACTCAATAATTGATACTAGATATTGACTCATTTGAAGGTTTAATCGCCTCTTGAGTAGATCCGGAAAGAGTTACATCGATAATCAAGTCATCAATGGCCTCTACTTCAAACTTCGACTCCGGTCTCGATTCAATGCCCGTCAACAAGCCTCCTTTCTTCAATGGAGCTAATTACGCTTATTGGAAGAATAGAATGATGTACTTCATTCAAGCAAGTGACATGGGAGCATGAAATGTCATAGAAGACGGATACATCAAACCTTCCACTCATCCAAGATTGTGGAGTGAAGGAGAGACAAGAATATTCCAGCTCAACTCAAAAGCTATCCATATCATATTTTTGTGCTCTTGGACCGGATGAATATGAAAGAGTTTCATCATGTACAACCGCCAAAGAAATATGGAATAAATTACAAGTCACTCATGAAGGCACAAACGAGGTAAAAGAATCTAAAATTAGTCTTCTAACTTATAGCTATGAAAATTTCAGGATGAAACCCGATGAAGATATCTAAGTTATGACGGATAGATTTTCAACGATTGTCAATGGTCTCAAATCATATGGAGAGATCATACCAAACGAGAAGCTTGTAAGGAAGTTAGTTTACTCTCTTCTGAAAGCTTGGCAATCAAAGAAGACGACAATCATTGAGGCTAAGAATGTAGTCCTTAACCCTTGATGAGTTGATTGGTTCCCTCCTCACACATGAAATGATGCTTCAAGATGAGGTAGACCTTGAGAAGATTGACGAGACACCAAAGGAGAAAGAGAAAAAGAAGAATGTAGGAGTTGCTCTCAAATCTACAAAAGATGAAAGTGATTCGGATGAAGATGACGATGACGAGTAAATGGCATTATTTGCCAAACGGTTTAGAAAATTAATGAGGCCCAACCGAGGAAGAAAATTCAAACGAAATGAAGGCCTAAAAAATGAACCGAATGAGAAAGATCCTATTATTTGCTACAAATGCAAAAAGCTAGGGCATGTCAAATACGATTGCCCACAATTAAAGAAAAATGGTTAATCTAAAAAGAAGCACAAGGCTCATATGGCTACACGGAGCGATGATGAAGGTTCCGATGAAGAGGAACAAAAAGTAGCAAATTTTTGCTTGATGACTATCGGGGAAAACTCTCAGGTAATCTTTAACTCATCTAATTTTGAAGATTATTCTTTTGATGAGTTAGTAGAGGAATATACTGGGTTGGCTTCGGATTATGAGAAATTATTTTTAAAATACAAAAATGATATTTCAAAATTGAAAAATGAAAATAATCTCATATCCAAGACCAACAATGATCTTGAAAGTAAGATCAAAGAACTGCAAATCAAATTAGATGAATTTGAAAATAAAAATATTGATTTGCATAATTTACTTTCAAGGGTAAATGACGATCATCAAAAGAAAATTGATGATCTTAAAACTTCTTTTGATAAAGTTGGAACAAAACGTTTTGAAAATGTAGAAAATTCAAAATTCAATTTTGTTAGAAAAAGTTTTAAAAACAACAATCATAGAGGTCCCCGAAGAACCTCTCATAGAAAAAGCGTTAGAAGTATATGGGTTCCTAAAGAACTCATTACTACTAAAGATAAAGATATCATACATAAATGGATACCTAAGGGGACTATAATTTTGGAAACTAATGAATATGGACCCAAAAGAAATTGGGTACCAAAAATAAAAAATTAATCTATGTTTGTAGGGAAATAAGCATTGCTACAAGGCACGAGAAACAAGTTCAAACTCATGGTACCTTGATAGTGGATGCTAAAGACATATGACCGGAGACAAGATCCGGTTCATTAAACTTAACAACAAAAATGGAGGAGAAATGACTTTTGGTGATAATTCAAAAGGTCACATTGAAGGTATATGTACTATAGGTAATACCTCTTCCATACAAATTAAAAATGTTTTGTATGTGAATGAATTAAAGCATAATCTATTGAGTATTAGTCAATTATGCGATAAAGGATACAATGTCTTGTTTAAAAGTAATGGTTGTAAGGTCATTAACATTGCTTCTAATCGGATTATGCTTGTTGGTCATAGAATAGGAAACAATTATATGGTGCATATAGATTCTATTAATATAACTAATTTATGTCTAGTTGCTAAGGATGAGCATGATAGTTGGTTATGACATAGGAGACGAGGACATACTAGCATGAGTGTTTTACAACGACTAATTCAAGGAGATTTAGTAAGAGGGTTGCCAAAGCTAAAATTTGATAAAGATAAATATGTGATGCATGTGCTAAAGTCAAAGAGCTTCTTTTAAATCTATCAATGATGTATCAACTAGTATAGTATTATAATTGATCCATTTAGATCTTTTTGGGCCAACTAGAACTACTAGCTTGGGTAGAAACAATATGCATTTTTCTTAGTAGATGATTATTCTAGATAACTTGGGTTCTATTCTTAAATACTAAAGATGGAGAATTAGAAAAATTCATCATGTTTTCAAAAGTAATCCAAAACGAAAAAGGTTACTCTATAACTAGTGTTAGGAGTGATCACAGAACTGAATTTGAAAATCTTGGATTTTCTGAGTTTTGTAATTCTAATGGTATTAGCCATAATTTTTCTGCACCTAGAACTCCTCAACAAAATGGAGTTGTTGAGAGGAAAAATCGAACTTTAGAAGAAATGGCTAGAATCATGCTTTGTGAAAATAATTTGCCAAAATACTTTTGGGCAGAAGCCACAAATGTAGCTTGTTATGTTATGTTATTAATCGAGTAATGATTAGGCCAATTTTAAAAAAAAACTTCATATGAACTTTTCAAAAATAAAAAGTCTAACATTAGTTATTTTCATCCTTTTGGATGTAAATGTTTTGTTTTAAACAACGGTAAAGAAAATCTTGGCAAATTTGATGCTAAAAGTGATGAAGGAATTTTTCTGGGTTATTCCTTAAATTCTAAAGCTTATCGAGTATTTAATAAAAGAACTTTATTTGTAGAAGAGTCTATACATGTTGTTTTCGATGATAATCCCCTTCCAAGGAAGAATTATTGTGTGAATGATGATGTAGTTATTATAAACACAAATGACATTAGACATGACGTTGGAGAACCATCATCAAAGGAAGAAACAAAAGATGAGGAATCTCAAGATCATCTCGAAAATCCATCCATTGATGAAAGGGAAGACTCTTACCCAAGGAAATACAACTATGTCAATGATGGTGAAATAATAGGTGATCCATCCAAATTAGTAACAACTCCTTCTTCTCTTAGAAATATATGTAATTATGTTGCATTTATTTCATGCATAGAGCCTAAGAATATTAAAGAAGCATTAAATGATGAACATTGGATTATGGCTATGCAAGAAGAGTTAAATCAATTTGAGAGAAGTAGAGTATGAACATTAGTTGAAAGGCCTAGTAATAAATCTACTGTAGGTACTAGATGGGTATTTAGAAATAAGCTTGATGAAAGTGATAATATAGTGAGAAACAATGCTAGACTTGTTGCTCAAGGGTATACTCAAGAAGAAGTCATAGACTATGATGAAATATACGCTCTCGTAACTAGGATGGAAACAATTAGAATATTATTAGCATTTGCATGTTTTAATGAATTTAAATTATATAAAATGAATGTTAAAGTGCATTTTAAATGGTTTTATAAAAGAAGAAGTGTATGTGGAACAACCTCCAGGTTTTGAAGATTCAAAATTTCCAGATCATGTTTTTAAATTGACAAAAGCGCTTTATGGTTTAAAACAAACTCCTAGAGCTTGGTATGAAATATTATCAAACTTTTTAATTGAAAAAGGTTTTTCAAAAGGGAAGGTTGACACTACGCTGTTTTTAAAGCATAAAGGTAAAGATTTATTAGTAGTTCAAATTTATGTTGATGATATAATATTTGGTTCTACTGATGATGTTCTTTGCCAAGAATTTTCTAAGTTAATGCATAGTGAATTTGAGATGAGTATGATGGGGGAGCTCTCATTTTTTTGTGACTCCAAATCAAGAAAATAAAAGATGACATCTTCATCTATCAAGGTAAGTACGTCAAGGATATGTTCAAGAAGTTTGGACTGGAAAATGGGAAACCTTATGCCACTCTAATGAGCTCATCAACAAAGCTTGACAAAGATGAAGGAGGTAAATGTGTGGATGTTAAATTGTATAGGTCAATGATTGGCTCTTTATTCTATCTAACCGCAAGTAGACCGACATTATGTTTAGTGTTTGCTTATGTGCTAGATTTCAATCATGCCCTAAGGAATCTCATTTACTAGATGTTAAGAGAATCTTTAGATACCTTAAGGATACTCCTAGTTTAGGACTTTGGTGTCCTAGAGACTCTAGCTTTAGCTTGCATGCCTTCTCTGATGTGGATTATGGAGGATGCAAAATATAGGAAAAGTACATTCGATACTTGCCATTTCCTAGGAAATATGTTGATTTGTTGGTTTTCAAAGAAACAAAATTATGTTGCATTATCTACCACTGAAGCGGAATACATTTCAGCCAGTAGTTGGTGTGCACAAGTTTTATGGATGAAACAACAACTTTTTGATTATAGAATTAAAGTAGGTACCATACCGTGTGACAATAATAGTGTTATTTGTCTCACTAAAAATCTCATCCAACACTCTAGAACTAAGCACATTGAAATTAGACATCATTTCATTAGAGATTATGTCGCTAAAGAAGATATAGTTCTAGAATATGTTGATACTTTGCACCAATTAGCGGATATATTTACAAAACCTTTAGATAAAGAGAGATTTTGGACACTTATGATAGAATTAGGTTTGACTAACCTACCTTTACTTAATGTTTAAAATAAGTTTAGCTGTAACATCCTAAGTAACGGGTTAGTGACTAAATTGTAAAAATTCAGAATTTGGTGATTAAAGTAGAATAATTATATAGTTTAAAAATAATTGTTAGTAAATATGAAATGAATTTAAGGACAAAATGGTCATTTGCAAGGAAAAATAATAATTAAAAATTTTATGGGGTTATATTATAACCCACGTGGGGCTTGAGTAGGAAACAAAGGTTCCAGATTTCTCTCATCTCTTCTTCCTTCTTTCTTATCTTCTTCACTCTTCTCTTCTTCCAAACGTGAAGACCAAGTTCAAGGTAAGAATCTGAACCTTGGTAGTTTCTTTGATTTTTAGCTTGGAAATTGAAGTTTGGAGGTTATATAAGCTAAAGGAAAGCTTATATGACATTAAGACAACAAGATAAGTGTTTTAGAGATAGATTTGGAAAATGAGTTTTTAGATGAAATTTTGATATGGATGAGTTTTTTGAAGTTTGAATAAGATTTTTGACTTGTCAATAAGTTAATTAAGAAGTATGAAGTAATAGAATTAAAATTAGAACAAGTTGGAATTTGAGTAAGATTCTTAAATTCTATATGGATGATTAGTTTTTTTTAGTTTTAGAGGTATTGAATGGATAATAATTAGTTTAAGTAAGTGTATGAAAGCTAAGAGTATTAAAGGGAGTGAAATATGAATGTTTGAGCTGAAATGAGATGATTTTCGAGCTCAAAATAGGATTTCTGGGCTAGGGGAATCGGTACCCATTCAAGGGGAATCGATACCCCCTCAACGTATATGAATTTCCAGAATGCTAGAGGGGAATCGATACCCCCTAGGGGGGAACCGATTCCCCCATATAAAAAAAAGAGAAAGACTAAACTATTAATTCCTTAAATTGGTAGGCTATTAAAGATTAATTTCAAGACATAGACATCTGATAATCATCTTGAAAATTATGTTTATGTCGGGAACAATCTACAAGTAGGATCGATCGAGGAAAAGACAAAGAAATATAGGTGAGTGCATATGCATAGCATAATTATAGAAATATACTCAATTCTAGACTTGTGATAAGTCTAGATTTTATATCTTGGTACATGATCATATTCTGTATTATGAGACATGACATGAATTCATATAAAATGCATTATATGACATGAATATGCAGGAAAAGTTATGAGCTATGTGAAAAGGTAAGAATTTACATGTCTACGCGATATAGACTACGTGAAATGTAAAAGCCCATGTTATGTAGATGAGAACTATAGGTATAGTTGGCATGCCAAGGGTAGAGGGTCTACGTGGTCCTTCGGGACAATATTCTACGCGGTCCTTCGGGACAATATTCTACGCGGTCCTTCGGGATATATATATATTCTTTGGAACATGTGTGAAGTCTGGTGAGACACATATGTGATCCCTAGCATATGTATATGATTCTTAAGGAATTCTATGTGGTCCTTATGGACATTATTATATGGCACTACGGTGCAATTCTACGCGGCACTTCGGTGCATTTATACGAGCTGTGGTGACAACATAGTGCACAACCTCACATTACTCAGATACCTTAGGTTCTCAATATGATATCATGGGCCAATAAACTTATTAATACAAATTCATGAATATTAAAGTAATATGCTTACAGGTATGGATATTGATGATGTAGACTACATTGATTAAGTACATGCTTTCATCTCATTTCATATGATTATGACATTTTCATTACATTGCCTTGTTATTATTATTACATTGCCTCACTAAGTCGATGACTTAGCGTGTGAGTGTTTCACACGTAGGATCCGAGAAAATAGACGAGACAGGTGAAGCAGCTTGACAGCATTACTCCTGCAACCACCAGATCAGAAGCAACTTAATCAGTAGGTCATTTTGTTATGTAAATGGCAGTTGGCATGTAATTAAAGGGTTAAGTTGTGTATGCTCTGAATATTTTGGTAAACTTATATTACAATATGTATATTATCGTATTTTCTTAATATAATTTCAAATATTTTGCTATTATTGGTTAAGAGTTGTGTTTTAAAAGTCAATGTAATATCTCTGACTCATATCCGGGTCGGGTACGGGTTGGGGGTGTTACATTTAATGGTATCAGAGCTATGGTTTAGCCGATTCTAGGCATGAACCAGAGTCTATAGAGTCTTTAAATGGAATACATGCCAACAAAGAGTGAGAACTTCTGATCTGGTATAGTATGAGTATGTTGTTTTGCTAATAGAACAATGTGTTTATTTTTATTAGATGTCTGGACATAATAGCTCCCAAAGTGAAGCGGGAGAAGATAGGCATGCTGAAAGCAGTAATTCACCTGGCCTGGCCAGGCAAGATGAAGAACAAGCATCTCAAGGAGTGCCTTTGCAAGATCAAGATACGTTCTTCAGAACTTTAGACGCTATTCTGACGCGTCTTCAACCTTCTGCTCCACTAACTCAAAGAATAAATGTAGTAAAAGAGTTGAGAGGTTTAGGAGCTCCCGAATTTAAGGGAGAAGCTGAGGAAGGTCCAGTGTCAGCGGATCTTTGGTTGAATGATTTGAAAATCATGTTAGATGGTCTCCACTATTCCGAAGTGGAGAAATTAGATGGAGTTGTATCTTTATTGAGGGGTCAGGCGAGGATATGGTGGACGAACGTCACCATGAGGATGTCAACCAACCAGTTGACTTGGTCTTTATTTTTAGAAGAATTTAAAAACAAGTATATTGGAGATCAGTTTATCCGACAAATGAAGCAAGAGTTTATGAATTTGAAGCAGATGAGTCGCTCTGTATATGAGTACGAATGTGAGTTTAATAAGCTGAGCAGGTTTGCAGCTGAGCTTGTGCCTACTGAAAAAGATGCTTGCGAATGGTTCGTAGAGGACTTGAGCCCTAGACTTAAAGAATTGTTGATAGTGTTGAATTTGTCCTCGTTCCAAGAGGTGATCAATCGCGCCAAGGCTCTTAAAAGAGCTCAGAATAAGAGATTCGGGGATTTTAGAGTTTAAACATCAAAGAGAACGGGTGCTTCTTCTAGCTCAGTACCATCAAAAAGGGGAAGAGACTCGGGATTTCGATCACAAGCTAGATCAGAATCAGTTTCATCGTCTTCTAGGGGAGCAAGTCAGGCAAGACCTAGACAGACGCAGTCAGTGGAATCTGGTGCTGGGAGATCTACTCCGAGTCAAGGGAGACAGTGTCAGCACTGTGAGAAAAACTATTATGGGGCTTGTCGGATGGCTGCTGGGACTTGTTTTCGATGCGGAGATGCCAGACATTTTATCAGGGATTGTCCATTGATTGTTGGTGAGCCTACACCATCTGGAAGAGTTGGTTCTTCCTCACAAAGAGGACGAGGAAGAGGCAGATGAAGGAACCCGTCTGAATTCTCTGCTCAACCTGAAGTTCGATCCACTGCTCGGGTATACAATCTAAAGACAAGTGAAGACTGTGATGACCCTGATATTATAGCAGGTACTTTTCAGTTGTATGATAAATTAGTATTGGTACTGATTGATCCGGGTTCTAATTATTCTTATATTACAAGTAAGTTAGTAAAGGAATTGAGGATTCCCTTAGAAGCTACGAGTAATGAGATTATAGTAACAACTCCGTTAGGCCATAGTGCTCGGGTGAATAAAGTCTGTAAGGGGTGTCCCATAAAGGTTCAGGGAATTGAATTCCCTGCTAATCTGATGGAATTACCCTTTGACGAGTTTGAAGTGATTCTGGGAATGGATTGGTTGTTCCGTTATTATGGAGATGTTAGTTGCAGATTGAAAAAGGTAACCCTGAAAAGTCCAGAAGAAACAGAGATAAGTGTGAGCAGTGAAAAGTTTAATCCTTTAGCAAATGTAATATCAGTGATGTCTGCCAAGAAATTATTGCTACAAGGATGTCAGGGTTTTCTTGCAAATGTGATTGATTCAAGATCTCAAGAGAAAAGGTTAGAGGATATTCCAATAGTTCGAGAATTCCCTGAAGTTTTCCCGGCTGAGTTGCCAGGATTACCTCCGGATAGAGAGGTAGAATTCCAAATTGAAATAATGTCGGGAACAACTCCGATTGCAATGGCACCTTATCGAATGGCTCTAAAAGAATTGCAAGAGTTAAAGAATCAATTACAAGAGTTGCTAGAGAAGGGATTTATCCGACCAAGTGTATCGCCTTGGGGAGCTCCGGTGTTATTTGTTAAAAAGAAGGATGGATCAATGCGTCTTTGCATTGATTATCGACAGCTCAATAAGGTGACAATCAAGAATAAGTATCCCCTTCCACGTATTGATGATTTGTTTGATCAATTAAAAGGAACTTCAGTATTCTCGAAGATTGACTTACGTTCCGGTTATCACCAATTGAAGATTCAGGAGAAAGATATTCCGAAGACAGCTTTCAGAACGAGATATGGTCACTATGAATTCATTGTAATGCCATTTGGAGTAACGAATGCACCTGCTGCTTTCATGGATCTTATGAACAGGATTTTTCAGCCCTACTTGGACCAGTTTGTTGTTGTCTTTATTGATGACATACTGGTGTACTCGAAATCTCATGAAGAGCATAGCGCACATTTGAGGCTAGTTTTGCAAATTCTCAGGGATAAAAATCTCTATGCGAAATTGTCCAAATGTGAATTTTGGCTAAACAAAGTAATTTTCTTGGGGCATGTGATCTCGGCAGTTGGGATTAGAGTAGACCCTCAGAAGGTTAAAGATATAATGGATTGGGAAGTTCCTAAGAATGTGTCTGAAGTTCGGAGTTTTCTTGGACTTGCCGGTTACTATCGAAGATTCGTTAAGAATTTTTCGATGATTGTGCTTCCTCTAACAAAGCTAATGAGAAAGAACGTACCATTTGTTTGGACTTCTGAATGTCAAGAAAGTTTCGAAGTTTTAAAGAGAATTTTGACGGAAACTCCGATATTGGTTCAACCGGAATCTGGCAAGAATTTTGTAGTATACAGTGACGTATCCCATAACGGGTTGGGGTGTGTATTAATGCAAGAAGGAAAGGTGGTAGCGTATGCATCGAGACAGTTGAAACCACATGAAATGAATTACCCCACTCATGATTTAGAAATGGTTGCTGTAGTATTCGCTCTCAGGATTTGGCGTCATTATCTTTATGGGGAGCGTTGTTACTTATATACGGATCATAAGAGCCTGAAATACCTGATGACTCAAAAAGAATTGAATTTGAGGCAACGTAGATGGGTAGAGTTCTTAAAGGATTATGATGTGATAATTGACTATCATCCCGGAAAGGCGAATGTGGTAGCAGATGCTTTGAGTAGAAAGACGTTTGCAGCTTTACGAGCTATGGATGCAAGATTATCTTTAACGGAGACGGTGGTCTTTGTGCAGAATTAACCCTTAAACCAGCATGGTTGGAACGAATAGGAGAATTGCAAAGTAAAGATGAAGTGTGTTTGAAAAGAATTGAACAAGTAAAGAACAAAGAGATTAAAGACTTTGAGATTAAGTCAGATGGAAATCTATATTGTAAATGAAGAATTGTAATATCCGACAATGACGACTTGAAGAAAGAAATATTAACAGAGGCTCATTGTAGTCCGTTAACGATGCACCCGGGTGGAACCAAGATGTATATGGATTTGAAGGATCGATTTTGGTGGTCAGGGATGAAACGAAGCATCACCGAATTTGTGTCTAAGTGTTTGACATGTCAATAAGTCAAAGCCGAGCATCAAGTTCCATCAGGATTATTGCAACCGCTTTTCATTCCTCAATGGAAATGGGAAAATGTTACGATGGATTTTGTTTCGGAGTTACCCTTGACTCCGAACAAAAGAGAATCAATCTGGGTAATTGTTGATCGATTAACTAAGTCAGCGCATTTCCTTCCGGTTAGAACGGATTTCTCTATGGAAAAGTATACAGAGCTGTATATTAGAGAAGTTATTATATTGCATGGAGTACCTGTTTCCATAGTCTCTGATCGAGACCCTCGATTCACTTCTAGATTCTGGAAATCTTTGCATGGAGCGTTGGGAACTCGTTTAAACTTTAGTACGGCTTTTCATCCTCAGACTGATGGGCAATCAGAGAGAACTATTCAGATATTGGAAGATATGTTGAGAGCATGTGTAATGGAATTTAAAGGATCATGGGAAAAATATTTACCGCTGGCAGAATTCGCTTACGACAATAGCTATCAGTCGAGTATTAAAATGGCTCCCTATGAAACTCTTTACGGAAGGAAATGTCGTACGCCTTTGAACTGGTACGAGCTCAAAGATAAAGAAGTGCTTGGTCCTGAGTTGATTCAGGAAGTAGAAGAAAAGGTCCAAATAATTCAGAGTAATCTCAAAGCTGCAGCAGACAGACAGAAATCATATGCAGATCTAAAAAGGAAAGAAATTGAATTTCAAGTTGGAGATAAAGTGTTTTTAAAAGTGTCTCCATGGAAGAAGGTGTTGAGATTTGGTCGAAAAGGAAAATTGAGTCCTCGGTTTATTGGACCATATGAGATTGTAAAGAGAGTAGGACCTGTAGCATATCAGCTAGCTTTACCACCTGAGATGGAAAAGATACATGATGTCTTTCACGTTTCAATACTTCGAAGATATAGATCTGATCCCTCTCATATCGTGACACCAGAAGAGATTGAGGTTCGACCTGACTTGACGTATGAGGAAGAACCTGTTCATATATTAGCTTACGAGGTGAAGCAACTAAGGAATAAAATTATTCCTTTGGTCAAAGTGTTGTCGAGAAATCACAAAGTAGAAGAAGCAACGTGGGAGCGTGAAGAAGATATTCGACATCAATACCCTCATTTGTTCGTGCAATGAAAATTCGAGGACGAATTTTCTTAAGGGGGAGAGATTTGTAACATCCTAAGTAACGGGTTAGTGACTAAATTGTAAAAATTCAGAATTTGGTGATTAAAGTAGAATAATTATATAGTTTAAAAATAATTGTTAGTAAATATGAAATGAATTTAAGGACAAAATGGTCATTTGCAAGGAAAAATAATAATTAAAATTTTTATGGGGTTATATTATAACCCACGTGGGGCTTGAGTAGGAAACAAAGGTTCCAGATTTCTCTCATCTCTTCTTCCTTCTTTCTTATCTTCTTCACTCTTCTCTTCTTCCAAACGTGAAGACCAAGTTCAAGGTAAGAATCTGAACCTTGGTAGTTTCTTTGATTTTTAGCTTGGAAATTGAAGTTTGGAGGTTATATAAGCTAAAGGAAAGCTTATATGACATTAAGACAACAAGATAAGTGTTTTAGAGATAGATTTGGAAAATGAGTTTTTAGATGAAATTTTGATATGGATGAGTTTTTGAAGTTTGAATAAGATTTTTGACTTGTCAATAAGTTAATTAAGAAGTATGAAGTAATAGAATTAAAATTAGAACAAGTTGGAATTTGAGTAAGATTCTTAAATTCTATATGGATGATTAGTTTTTTTAGTTTTAGAGGTATTGAATGGATAATAATTAGTTTAAGTGTATGAAAGCTAAGAGTATTAAAGGGAGTGAAATATGAATGTTTGAGCTGAAATGAGATGATTTTCGAGCTCAAAATAGGATTTCTGGGCTAGGGGAATCGGTACCCATTCAAGGGGAATTGATACCCCCTCAACGTATATGAATTTCCAGAATGCTAGAGGGGAATCGATACCCCCCAGGGGGGAACCGATTCCCCCATATAAAAAAAAAGAGAAAGACTAAACTATTAATTCCTTAAATTGGTAGGCTATTAAAGATTAATTTCAAGACATAGACATCTGATAATCATCTTAAAAATTATGTTTATGTAGATACTGAGCCTACACGAGTTCGGGAACAATCTACAAGTAGGATCGATCGAGGAAAAGATAAAGAAATATAGGTGAGTGCATATGCATAGCATAATTATAGAAATATACTCAATTCTAGACTTGTGATAAGTCTAGATTTTATATCTTGGTACATGATCATATTCT
This sequence comes from Hibiscus syriacus, assembly GCF_006381635.1. Taxonomy (NCBI): domain Eukaryota; kingdom Viridiplantae; phylum Streptophyta; class Magnoliopsida; order Malvales; family Malvaceae; genus Hibiscus; species Hibiscus syriacus. The sequence continues at coordinate 1,800,099 of NW_024062890.1, read as the reverse complement.
GTATTATGAGACATGACATGAATTCATATAAAATGCATTATATGACATGAATATGCAGGAAAAGTTATGAGCTATGTGAAAAGGTAAGAATTTACATGTCTACGCGATATAGACTACGTGAAATGTAAAAGCCCATGTTATGTAGATGAGAACTATAGGTATAGTTGGCATGCCAAGGGTAGAGGGTCTACGTGGTCCTTCGGGACAATATTCTACGCGGTCCTTCGGGATATATATATATTCTTTGGAACAGACACATATGTGATCCCTAGCATATGTATATGATTCTTAAGGAATTCTATGTGGTCCTTATAGACATTATTATATGGCACTACGGTGCAATTCTACGCGGCACTTCGGTGCATTTATACGAGCTGTGGTGACAGCGTAGTGCACAACCTCACATTACTCAGATACCTTAGGTTCTCAATATGATATCATGGGCCAATAAACTTATTAATACAAATTCATGAATGTTAAAGTAATATGCTTACAGGTATGGATATTGATGATGTAGACTACATTGATTAAGTACATGCTTTCATCTCATTTCATATGATTATGACATTTTCATTACATTGCCTTGTTATTATTATTACATTGCCTCACTAAGTCGATGACTTAGCGTGTGAGTGTTTCACACGTAGAATCCGAGAAAATAGACGAGACATGTGAAGCAGCTTGACAGCATTACTCTTGCAACCACCAGATCAGAAGCAACTTAATCAGTAGGTCATTTTGTTATGTAAATGGCAGTTGGCATGTAATTAAAGGGTTAAGTTGTGTATGCTCTGAATATTTTGGTAAACTTATATTACAATATGTATATTATCGTATTTTCTTAATATAAGTTCAAATATTTTGCTATTATTGGTTAAGAGTTGTGTTTTAAAAGTCAATGTAATATCTCTAACTCATATCCGGGTCGGGTACGGGTTGGGGGTGTTATATTAGCACTTTTAATTAGTTTTGAAAAATGATTATAAAAATAAATATCTTTGATTGCATTCTTTGCTATTAGTTAGGGGGAGTTTATGATTCTTAGTGAAAATTAATTATATGTTCAAATGAAGTTTAAAGATTTGATTTGATTAATTGAACTTCGTTAATTTTTTATCTATGAGTTGCCAATACCACTAGAGCTAAATAATTTAGCATTTTGAGTGTTTAAATAGAGATTTTTTTATTTTTCTGCGTGCTAGGTATCGATACCCCTTTAGCGTTGGTACCAATACCATCCTTGAATGGGTATCGATACCACCCAGGATGGTACCGATACCATCCATGGGTTCTGGTTTTTAACACCTAGAACCTCATTTTTCTACAAACCCCTCTCTCTTTAAACTCTCACGTCATTCACTCTTCATCTCACTCCTAATCTCTACATTGCTTAAAATCAACGGTTTCAAGTCGGATTTCACTCAAATTTCAACTCCTAAACCTGTTATAATCATTAATTTCATGCAAACATAATCAAAATCCACTCAATTTTCATCTTTCAAGGTAATTTTTCTAAAACCTCTATTTTCTTATTTTTGAACTTAAGACTAGTTTTGATTAACTCTAAGTTGAAATAGTGATCGAGCATTACTTAGATTTTGGTTTAGAACAAGAATCTACAACTAATTTCATCAAAAACACAAGATTTGATAATTTTTTTAAAAATTTTCGATATATATATATAATTATATACATATTTTGATTTTAAAAATTGTTGTTTTTGATTTAAGTATATTGTTTTCAAAACTACACATTGATTTTCAAACATTGTTTTCAAACATAGTTTTCAAAATTTTCCCATTAGGATTATTTAAGAGAACCTTGAAATATTAAGGACTCATTTGAGTTTTGGGAATTGATTATCTTGCATACATATGTTTTAAATATGCAGGTTACTCTTCCGATTTCTTAATCATGTCTCAAAAACGTCATAGGACTTCCTCTAGTCGTTCAAACCAACCTCCTATCCCACCTCTCAATCCACCTCCTATTCAACAAATTCCTAATCCTGATGATTCTGATATGACTATTCGTAATTCATGCTTTAACGAACCTGGTCGTAGACAAAATCTCTTCTTCAGGTATTCTCAGTATTTTGAGTCATACAAAATCCAAGAAGAACGTATTCCTTCTCTTCGAGCTATGGATGCAATAGACTTTAGATATTTTCCTGCTCTTCAAGAATGGAAATTTGATAAATTTTTCATCTCGAACCAGTAGTTTTCCAACAACTTGTTTGAATTTTCTATTCAAATGTTGTTTGTATTCAAAACCGAGCTAGAAACGAGACAATAGGAATTTGATCCTATCTTCTAGGTAGATTCATCCATATTGACTCGGCCTACATTGCTAACACATTTGGATTAGATAATGACGGATTATATAATGAAAAAGAAATAGTAGGTTCTCCTTACAAGGTTAGGTCTAGTGCGAGTGTTTTAGATCACCAATATCTTTTTCTCCATCTGATTGTCTCTTGGTGGTTTCGACCATCCGGAGGCAAATACTCCACTTTTAGAGCCTTAGACTTTTAGTGGATACATTGTATCCAGAATAATAGGAAAATAAACCTACCACAAATTATATTTTCCGAACTCGTTAAAATCGTAAACGTTTTCCCTAATAAGAAGGTTTGTGAAACTCTAGTTTACGGCTGTCTTCTGAGTAGACTGTTTATCAAAGCCGAGCTTAGAGTACAACTTGATGTAGCCATCCCTCTCAAAAATCAAATAAACTTGACATCTTTAAAGAAATCGGGATGGACATTGGATAAGAAAACTAATCAATGGGTTCGCTCAACTGAGAAAACTCTGGGAGCTAGTTCTTCACGAGCTCCACCTCCACCGGCACCAGCTACGGACGATGATCCCGAGCTTCAACAACTCATGCAAGATATTGACGAAGTCGTTCCCGATGATGAGTCGGAGTAGCACGAGAAATATGCACAGCAAGAGGATCAAATGCCTCCATATTTTCAATCTTTTATGGAGACATTCGACTTACGATATGCATCCATGGATTCACGGTTTACATTCATAGAGTCCCATTTATCTTCTATGGGAGCTCAATAATTGGAAATCCTTCGGGAGATGCACGCGAACAACGAAACAATGAACGAATGAATCAACGCGCTTACACATGAGATAGCCGCTATGCGAGCTCATTTTCCTCCTCCCGATCCTTATACGGATGCTTGAACCTTGCTTTGCTTTAGTTTTCTTGAATGAAACTTAGAACTTATTGTTTTAACAATTTGGATGTTTGTGAATGGAATTTGTGGATATTTTGGATGTTTGAACTTAACTGCTTATTTATATATATGTTTGATTTATGTTTTGCATCATTTACATATTAGTAAATATGACCAATTTCCATTACATATTATGAATATTGAATTATGAAACTAATGGCTAACATTTCTCTTTATTATGATCTTAGCAGCTTGAGCTTTAAATTTATATATATCAATTGGCTAAATTTTTCAAAAACCTTGTTTAAAATCGTTTGTAGAGTCTTTTTGATTTAACAAAAAGGGGGGAGAAGAGTGTTATAGTAAGGGGGAGTAATTTTACAAAATTGATTTCAAAAATGTTTTGTCAAAGAAAATCTTAAAATTACTCAAATGTTTTGTTATGTCAAAAAGGGGGAGATTGTTGAAAATATTTTGATGTTTCGATATCACAAATTAAGTATAAATAAATTTTAAGATTTTACAAATCATTTTCAACGTATATTCGATTCAATTATTTGAATATAACTCCAAGTTTTTCAAAGTTTAATTTCAATCCTTACTTAAAGTGTAAAATTATGTTTTAATCTCAAAAATATTTTTAACAAATATTACAAAGTATTTCGAGTCTTAATCGAGCCAAAAATTATTTTTAATTGAAGGGATTCATGGAAAAACCAGAATGCTTGAATGGTACCGGTACCCCCATGATGATACCGATACCCCCATGGCAAATTTGGCTCCGAGAAAAACAGAATGCTCGAATGGTACCGGTACCCCCAGATGGTACCGGTACCCCCCAGATGGTACCGATACCCCAGTCCTTTAACGGTCGAAATATTTAAATTTTACACAGTTGTTACCGATACCCTAAGGAATGATACCGATACCATACGCTCACAGCAGACAATTTTTAGTGGATTTTCACACTACAACAGCTCCAACATCACCCAAATGGTTCCCAACGACTAGAATCATGCCAAGGTGTATTTAAACAAGTTCTAAAGCCATTAATCAATAAGAGTTCATTGAGAAACAAGAGAAAATGCATCAAACACCAAGTTTGTACAATTCAAGCCAATTTTCCTTCAATATTCATCTTTGCTTTCAAGAACACAATTTTTTCTCATTTGTAATCATCTTTGAGTGTTATTTTCTTGTTCTAGAATTGTGCAAACACTTTGCCCTGTGAGGAATTTATGTAAGTTTGTAAAATTTGTATATTTCTCTTTGGGAGAGAGTGTTCTCAAGAATTTGGGGTATAATTCTTGAGGGAGTTGTAAGATTACTCTTTGTCCTCAAAAGAAAGACAAATTAGTGAATTTGTGGAAAATCCTTAGTGTGGATAGCTAAGGTAGTGGACGTAGACTTTGGTTGAGAAAGTCGAACCACTCTAAATCGCTATGCAAATATTTTTCATTTTCTGCAAAAGCTTCCATCGAAATTTTTATTGTCAATTCACCCCCTCTTGACTGATTCGTCGATAGATTAACTCAACACTTGAGCTTAAGGAGCTGGTGAAAAAATCACATGAAGATAATATTAGGCAAATTACTAAGATGATATTAGTTAACTTGATGACGCATATTTTATCTATTTTTACATCTCATTTTTATAAGTTGTTGTTAGTGTGTATAGTTTATTCATGAAACTAAACTATAAGCATGAATTAATGAATAATGATATATGATATTTTTCATAGGTTGAGTTAAAGATGAAAAAGTTAACCGCGAGGCTTAAACGACAGTTGGAAGAGGAGTGAGTGGCACGTATGCTGAAATACATGCTAAATTTTCCCAAAAGACATCAAATGAGAAAATTTGTAAGCTTAGGGAGGATCTAGAAAAAAAGTACTGAGGGAGAACGAGGAGTTCCACATAAAAAAAAGTCAAAAGCAAGTGTACTATCCTCTAACTTTGCTATTAACGCATCTGTAAAAATTACCACCCAAATTTCTAGAATTATTGATAATATTGCATGCCAAAAATTATTGCCATGAATGAAACAGGACTGAGAATGAAGTTTCAAAACGAATGGACAAATACATTTTAATGATGGTCTATTGTGAGACATGGTGGATATATGTGCAACATACTTAGATTAAATATATTTTTTTAAGCATGCTATATGATAGTTTATGAGGTATTTAATGCATTTTGGCATGATCATGTTAAATTTGAGACTAAAATATTAAATAGTTGATAATTATCATTTAGGAGATATATTTTGAAATATTCTATATTAATATAGAAAGAGTAGATGGCTAAAAATATCCATAAAATAATTTAGATATTTGTATTATTTAATATTATGTCTAGAATTATCTATTAGAATAATCTAAATATTTGTAATGTTAAATGGTTAAGATGTTAGTATATGTCAACATTCCAATAACCTCCAAAATCTATAAATATGGGTGAGTTTTATCATTGTAATAAGAGTGACAGAGTGTATCTAGATTAGTTTTTTATTCCATCTTTTTTTAAGGCAAAAAATAATGAAATTATAATTTAGATTCTTAAAATTTTTCAAAAATTTTAATTTGACCCTTCAAAATTTTTAGAAATTCATAATAAACTTTAAAAAAATTTAATGTTCTTAATTAAATCTGATCCTATAATTTGTAAAAATTCTCATTAAGCCTTTCAAATTTTCAAAAATTTTAGTTAGACTCTAATTTTTGGAAAAAATGTAAACTAGATCCTTCATAAATTTTAATTTAAACCTATGAATATTTTAAAGTTTGAAGTTGCCTTCTATTTGATGCAAGTGACCAGTTTGGGTAGTTATTTCAGCTTACAATCCTGAATACTCGTGATTTGTTAACCTTCTCATCCCATATTGACGATGGGATTCTTTTTTTTCCACTTTGACGATGAAGTTATTTTTTCCACTTTAATCGTTGTTCTTGTTTGCTTATTCTTCAATTGATCATATTGTTTCTCACAAGCCATTTGATTTTATTAAGATTTTTGAAACCTTACACAATTTTGTTAAACTGCTCATACATGAATTCGAACCTTAGACCTCTTAGTTAATATGCAACAACTTCACCACTAAACCAAGGCAATTACTTGAGATATTCTCTCGAAATTATTTATGAAATTTAAATCAAACACTTAATATGACATTTTGCATTTGAATGACATTTTATTCAAATTATTATAAAATATCAAGTCCAATATTTAAAAAATACACATACATATGTATATAAGAGAGTTATTTGATAGGTTGAGTCTGATGAAAATTTTGATTAATATGATCTAATTTGAGAATTATATTTCATTCATATTTGAATTTAGGGTGTTTCATCTGATTTGAAGTTTGACCCGAATTTTAACACCAAAATATATCCAATATTCATTAGATTCTCCACAAATAAGTCAAATACAAGTGATTATATGGTTATATAAACATCATACGTGCTCAAATTACAACAAATTTAATCAATTAAACTCATTTAAGCAATTATCAAAAGTGACCATTAACTCATTCATTTTAGACGTTTAAACATTCAAACAATTATGCATTCTTAATACAAACCTTACTTTGATACATACTTCAAACTAATTGAATCAAATCAAAGTATAGAATCTAACAAATTATACATCAATACTCTTATTTACTTATATTTACTAGGATTATTATTTTAATATGATCAAACCTAAAATACTTAAAAACATAATCAAATTTATTATGCTTTCATCCATTTAATCTATGAACATAACAAATATAAAAATTTATCATAAATATAAATTAAACATATCATATCTCCAATATTTACATACCGATAAAACAAAAACATACAAACTACTCAAAATAACATAAGATAATGAAAACTTCAATCAAACCAATACAAGGAGAAATTATATCGATGAAGATAATCAGATGTTAACGAATGTGGGAATGGTGGACTATGTGATAGCGATGGTTTACCTAAGGCAGTCTAGGGTGAGAAAGAGAGGAAGCAAAGAAGATGAAATTCTAAATTAAACATTTATTTAAAAATAAGAAATAAAAAAATTCATTTCATCCATAACCTACCACGTGTAAATAATAAAAATGAACTATAAAATGATTAAATTAAAATAATGTTTAAATAACATGATTTAAATTTTTAGATTATAATAATATTTAAATGATAAATTTTATTATTATACTAATATTATTAATCGTCACATTATCTCTCGTTAATTTTTTTTGTTAAAATAAATCACTAATTTTATTTAAAATAGAAAATATCCTAAATTATAATAAAAAATTACAATGATAATCGTAAATTAAGTACATAATTAGGACAATTTCATATAATCATTGAAACAAAACTAGCAACTTAAGATCACATAAAGACCATACAAGGAAGATTAAAATCTAACCAAGAAAACTCGAACAAATATAGATACAAACATATCTAATCACATCGAAAAACGAACCAAAAAATAGATCAAACTACTGAAAGATCATCGACAAAACGCTAATCAGACTCGAGAGACTTAAAATGCTATCCACGAACGCATAACAGGTATCCAAATCCAATCCGAGGGTCCAAAGCAGGGAAGATCAACAATATAACATATAAGCACCATTTTGATCAGTCGTAGCGATGTCAAATCAACTCTTAAAAAAAAGATAAGTGAAAACAACGACCAAACGAACGAAAAATGTGTCAAAATACAAAAGAAAAAATGCCATACATGCAGACTTATTAAAAATAAAAAAAAAACTAAAGAAACTAAAGACAATATAAGAAAATAAAATGACAACAAAAAAATATTAATGTCAACAACCACATTAAAATTGATGTCACCGTCTATTAATAAAAAGAAGAAAAAAATGATGTACGACTTATTAATGAGAAAAAAACTAAGTGAGAAAATTACGAGGAAAAGATACTTTTTATTAGTGTTAAGAAAATGTTTTCTCATGTATAGTTAAACAACTTGATGTTCTCTCTCGTTAATTTTCTAACAAAAGGACAATCACATTTATTATTTTTAATTAAATAACTATTTTATAGCATTTCTTAATCTTAAGCTCAAAACACACGAAATATAATCAACAGATTATTTACATTTTGTACCCTAATATGTTATGTCTATATCTATATCGTATACCGATTTATTAATATCTTGCATAATTTATTATATTTTTTAATTAATAAATTATTTATATTTATGTATGTGATTTGTAGTAACTTATTTTTTTAATTTTTATAATAAATAATTTTAAAAAATGTTAGTATTTTTATTTTATTTTAAATTTAGTACATGATCATAGATGACTTAAAATGTTTTGTCCAAATATTGATTCGCTGGTGATAGAAACAGAGTCGTGATTGAACTATTAGGGGGACAAGTTATTTAACTTTGAAATAAATAGGACCTCTAAAATTGAACAAACCATAAAAATTAAAGGAGTTATAGTTTAATTTCACTAATTTTAAAATTGAAGGATCTTAAAGAGTAATTAAACAAAAAAATAGAAGTCATAATTTCATTTTTAAAACTGAAAGGGTCCTAAAATATAATTAAACCAATAAATTTGGGAAGGAAAATTACTTAATTGTAATAATTTCAAAAAATTTAGGAACCTAAAACCCATTAAACCATTAAAGTTTAGGGGGCAATTGCCTCTCCCACCTCCTATGTAGATCTGTCACTGGCCGGTGAATTTAAATTTGTATTGGATTAACGAGATAAAGTTTAAAGTATAAAATTATTTAATTTTAATTTTAAATAATATATATTTGTACATGTTTTTATTGTTCTATTTTTAATATACTATATTTAAATAAGTTAGTACATAAAACCACTCGTAATTTAACGCGTAGTTATTATTTGTCAAGTCTATGAAATATATAGGGTAAACTACTTGTCTAGTATCTCAACTATCATTTTTATTCTATCTTGGTCACTTAATTATTTTCTTTTTCAAAATCATATCTAATGTTATGTTTTGGTTTTATTTTGATCATCCACCCTTAAAAAATTAACAAAATTATTGACGTTGCTTTTTTTTAATGATGACATGGTATTATTTTATGGTGATACATCAATATTACCCGCTAATTTTTAACGACTAGTGACCAAAATGAAATCAAAATTAAGTATTCAGTATGTTTTTTAAAAATAAAATAATTAAGTGGCAAAAATCAATAAAAAATTGATAGTTAAAATAGTACACGTATAGTTACCCACACATATAATAGCAAACGTTTCATCTTTCTTCACCGTTTATTGTACCCGGGATAAAGACAAGTTGTAGAAGAAGTGTATAAATGGCATAAACTAAACGAAATTTCCAAATTATTTTTCTCACAGCAGTAATATATTCAAACATCCAATGATCAATCTTCAACTCATTACTAAATTTGACAGATAAACAAGTACATCTTATTTATAGGTAATGCCAGCACAGCTTAGCTTATTCTTATTATATTCACGCCTTGTGCGATCCATTGATCCTTGTTAGCCAATGTGAGGCGTCGTCTTCACAATCTGATACTTGTCCACCCAAACTCGAACCCGATCGCAGCGAAAATCCATGGTCACCATCATTCCTTCTTTCACGATTTGGACGCTAACCTTGGGATTCTCTTTCGCAATGATGTGTGCCGCCACTTGACCGTTGATTCCCACCAGCTCCGGCCAAGAACTCTTCCCTGCACCTATATATATCAAACATGAGATGGATAATTATGAGGAAAAAACAATCCATAATTTGCTAATTCTGCCTACGCTTAAGGGAAGGAAAAAGCCTTACCACCGCAATCTGCCATTTTCTCTTATAAAGATATTGTCTTTAGTTTTCTGTGTTTTGTGAAAGCAAATCGGGAGGGAAGGAATTTATATTAGATTGAAGGTTTGACATTGGATTTGCTACCGTGAGCTTTCGTCATTTCTGTTTCAGACCGATTGAAATTCAAAACCCATAAATATATTCAATCATCATTTGTTTATATGAATTAATCAATGTTTTTAGTTCTAAACTAAGCTTTTGACTTTTTTTGTTTGAAAAAGAAGAACAAGAACGGCTAGCCTATGGCTACTCCATTCACATGCAGCGGTCCAATTTTCAGAATGTTTTTTAGTTTAAGTTTTTTCGACCTCGAGCTTTAATTTTTGATTTCAAGTTGATTTTGAAAATTTTAAATGTGAGAGCTTTCGAGTCGAGTTTCAATTTTTGATTTAAAGTTTCAAATTTGATAATTTGAAGCTCGCGAGTTTTTCAATCAAATTGAGTTCAACAATATTTGAACTGAAATTGATTCGTTTACCACCCTAGTTCAATTACACAAGCTTCCGGTGCCGAAAATCATCAATTACTCCATTATTCAATTGTCTTATAATGCTAAGCTTTTGCGTTTCTTATGCTATTAGCATTTAAAAAATTCTATTTCTAACATGAACTCAAAACATCCTCTTCGCTGCCCATTAACATTCTCTTGGTTTGCTTTCTCAAACATCTTACTATTTTAACACACTAATATGTTAAGCATAACCCATTTGCACTAGTTAGACAGTTTTCAATTTTCTAAATGGGAAACCTTGTTTTAGAGAACATGGAAATGGATAAGAACTCGCCGCATCCCAAATCAAGGCCAACTAAGCATAATATCAGCATTGAAAGAAAAAATTCCAGCTAAGCATAACATTAGCATTATAAAATGGAACGGTGCCAAACTCTTATGACCATTCAAACATGTCGGCTGCTGACTTACGACCCATTTACTCCAACGTGTTCGTATAAGTATTATGTAGATGATATTAGTAGTTAAAAAATTATTATTATTTCTTAAAATTTTGACTTTAAATATTATATATGAAAAAATATAAATATTCGATGTTAAATAATTGAGAATTTCTTAATCGATATTATTTTATACTCACTTCAAATTAATCACTATATATATATATTTAAAATTCCTCAAAATAATAACTACATAATTGCTCTTCTTGGGAGCTGTATACATCCGCCCTTACGGAAGTAGAAAATAACTGCCGTAATGAATAATGTGATGACTATTTGCTATTGTTATGTTGGTGAGCACTGTTGTGATGAAGCCTCTGTTTTTCATTTATAAAACTAAAAATTTACCAAAATTACTATCAACCCATGTATAAAGCTAACATAACACATCGATCGTACAATGCATTACAAGCTGCTGACATCTGACACAGACTGAAATGGGGAAATTGAGGTGTCATGTCATGACTGTCTAAAAAGGAATTATTTGAATTTTTTTGCAACGTTGATGATGCATTTGAAAAAAACCAAAGAATTTAAGGGTGAAAATAAAAAATTAGTGAAATGTCGAGGGTTAATTAAATGAAAATGTACTACCATCTATGAATGGCTACATATGGGATTTGATCGGAAGCAGTTTACAGTAGGCATTGACGTAGAGATAAAACTAAAAAAAGATAAATACTAAAACTACATGTAGATGCTTACTGTGATCAACTTTGATAAAATAGAAGAAGTAGAAATAGGATCTTATCGATCTTCAATGATTTTTTTCTGATGTATACTCTGCACTTGTCACTCTCTATGGATTCTGATACATTAGAAACCAAAGAAGTTTAGACTATGATCATTATTAGTATGTTGGAATATGTAAAGAAATGTGTCTGGTAATGGTAGCAAATAGGCCGTGCCTCATCTATGGGCCGAAAAAGACATTTTCAGGCATAGCATATCTGCTACAGTAATTGACCATTATTTCCGATTATATTTCAGCAATTATTTTATATAATTGCTCATATGCAAGGAAGCAATGAGTAAATATGGTACGCTCAAGACTTTCTTGGAAGGATTTAGACCAGGGAAGAGCAAAGTGATGGTCAGAGACTTTAAGAGGTCATAGCTATAGTCGGAAAGCTAACCGAGCTTACGAGAGACAAGCCAACTAGCGTTGTGTCGTCTAAGCACATGCCCAGGGATAGTGGCAATAATGGGGGAGGCCGAGAGAAGGTGCAACTGAGAGATGGTGGAGGAAGCTCTTCGAATGGTCATTGACTGTTCGTAGCCAAAGAAAACCATCAGGAAAGAATGACAAGACTAAGTCCGGTGCGAAGAAGAATGAGAGCAAGGAAAAGTTGAAGTGTTACTTCTATGATGACCCTCATTTGATTAGAGGATGTCCCGAGAAGCGTCGCCTTGCAACCATCATGAAGAAGATGAAAGAATGAGAAGTAGCGGGAATTGGCGCGATTGCAAGTGTTAAAGCTACTAAGCTAGGGAAAAGACTTGGTCTGATTGAGGGTGTCAATGCGGTTAAGCAAGGAACAAGACGAGATACGACTCTTGATGTTAAGGCAGTCAAACCCAAAAGAAAGTTAGATGCGTTTGTGACTGTTTAAGCAATCAAGTCAGGAGAAGCACTTGGTGAGGCTACATGTTCCAAAGTAGCCGAATCAAGGGGAAGCATGGTGCGACTACAAGTTCTTAAGTAGTAAATCCATGATCGAGACTGCAAATATAAAAAGAGTCGAACATAAGAAAAGACCCAATGCGATAACGAAAGATAAAACCATCAAACAGAGGGCGCAGAGTGAACAAGTTTGTTCACAGTCTTAAATTTTGAAACTCCACTCGATTAATACTGAAAATAACATATCCCAAATCAAGCTTGAGATACGGTGGTCATTGACCGCCAAAAGTTTATTTTTTTTCATAATTTTCATCTCATAAATTTATTTTTAATCTTTTTATTTTGTTTGATGATTTCCATCTCAAGATATATTTTTCTCTTCATCAACAAACTCTCCACTGTTAAAATTATCAACAAACGGACGAAACTCCTCCAATCAAACTTAGTTGAATAAAAAACTTCGCATTATTCCTTTTTTTTTTAATTATTGATTCTCCTTTATCCTTATTGTTGTAGAAGTGGTTGGGGTTGATAATATTTTTAGTATCATATTCTTTATTTGAAAAGATAATAAATACTATTTTTATTGTTTCATATTTTAAATAAATAAAAACATTATGCAAGGATGGATCGGTAAAGAAACTGGGCCCAACAAAATGGGTTTCCTCTTCAATTGGCATTGACATATTTGACTATTTGGGGAATTAAAAAGAGTGAGGCGTCTTCGTCGCTAATTCACGTGACAATGATTTCTTTATTTAAAGAAAAAAAAATCATATGAAAAACATTGATGGGATGGGACCCCCAACGTGGCACCGATTTACATGCTGATTGCCAAACTTTTTAGGAGATAAGAACCCAAATTCTAGTATTTGCAAACAAGAAGAAACCCTAACGTTTTCACAGATCTGAATGCCTAATTGTTCTCAGGTGAACCTCTTGCTCAAGTTCAGAACCACTACTTCCCAATTCAAGTAAGGATTTTTATCTACTTTTTATGTATTGGGTTTCCTACTGCCTATAATTTTGTTCCTTTGACTTCTTGCATTTTGATAAGTGGACAGGTTTTACCATTTTGCTAGAATTTTTTTTTGTTTTTATTTAGTTATTGGAATGATTTTATAGAAGCTGTTGGTTTCGGAATTGAGTGATGGTGATAATCTGCTCAATGGTTATGGAATTTGTCGAATTGCAGGTTAAAAGGTTTTAATTTAGCTGCTAGATGTGGATTTTGGGAAATTTTCAAGTGCTTGAGTTGAATGGACATTGTTGATTATGGTTTAGCAATTTATATGCTTTATAGCACAGCTGTAAGCTACTCTGTTATAATTGGTGCTTTATTTATCTAGTTCTGAGCGGTAATTAAGAAATGGATGAAAAGTTTTGGACTAATGAGGAAGATAAGGCTAAGGTGGAATCTGTTTTGGGTACTGAAGCCTGTGATTACTTGATAGTGTTGGCTGCTAAGAACGTGCTGTCAGATCTCGTCTCTCCACCGCCCAGTTATTTGGGTCTGCAACAAAAGCTTTGCGAGGTCGTAGAGAGTTCAAATTGGAACTATGGGATTTACTGGCAAGTGTCGAACTTGAAATCTGGTGGGTCGATCTTGGTTTGGGGTGATGGGTATTGCCGGGATCCTAAGCTTGGTGGAGCTGGTGTCGGTGGCAGATTAGAAGGGGCTGAGAAGATAAATGAGGTGAGAAAAAAGGTACTCCAGAAACTTCATGTATGCTTTGGTGGGTCAGAAGAGGATAGCTATGGGGCTAAGTTGGATGGCATATCAGATATGGAGATGTTTTATTTCACTTCAAGGTACTTTAATTTTCACTGTAATACACCGTATGGTCCTGGAGAATCCTACAAGTCAAGCAAATTAATTTGGACCTCGGATGTGAATTCTTGTTCAAATCATTATCAATCGAGATCATTTTTAGCCAGATCTGCTGGACTGCAAACAGTGGTGTTTGTACCTGTGAAGTGTGGGGTGGTGGAGCTCGGTTCCTTTAAGTTGATTCCTGAAGAGCATAATACTGTGGAGATGGTGAGTACCGTGTTTGGTGGATCCAGTTCTGTGCAGACAAAAACAGTTCCAAAGATATTTGGACATGAACTAAGTTTGGGTGGTTCAAAATCTCAATCGATTAGTATTAACTTCTCTCCAAAAACAGAAGATGAGTCAGGCTTCATGTCGGAATCTTACGATGTTCAATCTCTAGGTCCCAATCAACTTTATGGTAATTCCTCTAATGGATGTCAAAGTGAAGGCGACGCAAAGTTGTTCCCGCAGTTACTTGTTGGAGGTCTGAATTCACAAGCGAGAATTTCTGGTATGGAGCATCCTAAAGATGACTCACAATCTTTACCTGATGAGCGAAAACCAAGGAAGAGAGGAAGGAAGCCTGCCAATGGGAGAGAAGAACCATTGAATCATGTTGAAGCAGAGCGACAGAGGCGGGAAAAGCTTAATCAGCGATTCTATGCATTAAGGGCCGTTGTCCCTAATATCTCTAAGATGGACAAGGCCTCTCTACTTGGTGATGCCATTACATATATCACTGACCTCCAGATGAAGATTAGGGTAATGGAAACTGAAAAGGAGACTGTAAACCATCCACAAAAGCAATTGCCAATGCCTGATATAGATTTCCAGCAAAGGCATGAAGATGCAGTTGTGACAATGCGCTACCCTTTGGATGCTCACCCAGTCTCTAGAGTCATAAAAGCTTTGAAGGAAAACCAAATTACAGCGCAAGATTCTGACGTTTCAACTACTGATAATGACAAGATTGTGCACACCTTCACCATTGGAGCCCCAAGTGGTGGTGCCGAACTACTGAAGGAGAAACTGATGGATGCTTTATCTAAATGACATTCAGGTATAGTTGTATCGGTGATGTACATCCAAGTGGATGCCTCGACTTGTAGAAAAATGGGATTTCTGCAGTGACTAACAAATTAGCGACTAGTGCCTTCGTTTCTATGAATGATATATGTACCCTAATACTTTTAAATGATTTGTACCCCCAACGTGCATGGATTAGATGCACGACGAGAAATCTTAGCTTGTACCTCATGTTAAAGACGCTTCCGATTAAAAAATTCCATAAAGGGCTGTGGCTTACTTAACAAGCTGCAATCTTTTACGTGAAGAGTTGATTACTTTTACTCGTTAAGAAAATTCCCACGTTTTCTAACCTCTGAAGTCAAAAACCTTCACTGTTCAAACACTATATGGTTATTTATTCAGTGATTCAACTGAAATATTCAAGTCAATCTTAAGTTTTGTCAAATGTTGCAGTCGTTCCCTTAATCTAAATTCCTGCCGTTGTTTGATTTTGAACTCCGGAACAAGATTTGCCAAGACCGTTCCAGGTAAACTTTGAAGCTTCTTTCTTTTTACAAGGTTAACAAAAAATTTGGTTTCTTTTGCAATTTCATAGCAGGTGGTTTCAAAGCCATTGGCAATAAATTATATTCTTGGTTGTTCACTCTTTCATTATATCTACTTTGCAATACGGTTTTTTTGCATTATATAATCTGTTGGGGCCGATGTAGATGATCAAACCATGACTATAAACAAATGTAAATTGTCAAACATTTCCCACTTTTATGGTTGTTAGTATGTCAGGCTGCCGTGTTGTTGATCAGTTCCGCCTCGTTTCAATCTTCAAACCACATGGTTCAGTCAAATTCAGATATTTGATTAAAACCATTTCAGATTGCAGTCAAACCACACCCATAGAATAAAACCGGGGGGAACACGGCTCAATCTCTCTCTATAAATTGCCAACCTCCACCAATCTCATCCAGATCAACATATCGACTTCCCCCCCCCCCCCAATTACTCTGCTCGAAACGGAGAAAAGATGGTATTCTCCCATAGGAAAAACCTGTTCACAACTTTATTGGTTTTCTCCTTGTTAGTAGCTTCCGTCCAACTTGGAGCAATGAGGCTACTGAATGGAGAGCAGTTGGCGGCAAAAGATAAGCTCGTGGTTCAATCACTCCCTCGAGGTCCGGTGAAAGGGTCCGGTCACAGTCCATGCACGAACATCCCTGGAAGAGAAACCGGCGTCTGCAAGCTGGGTGGCATGAATATAGCCGGTAATGCTATGCATTCTTCTACAGCATTTCCCAGCGTTGTCGCTGAGTTTGGGGTGGCTTCCACTGCCACGGGGGCTCGTGATCAAGACATGACTTAGTGGCTAACAAATTTAGCTATCCAATACTTAAAAGAAATAGATACCAATGTGATTAATTATTTTTTTCATATACTTGTAAATTCTTTCTTATGACCGCCAATTCCAGTAGTCTTTGTTTGCTCGAGAACCAATTTTAGTTGACATTTATTGAGGACAAATCTTTATTTAAAGCTGTGCAAGTGGAGTGTATATGTTTGTATCCAAGTAATTAGGGATGGATAGAGGACGAGTGAGACAATAGCCTCTTCTGAAATTTTTAAATTATCATATACTTTAAATTTCTTTTTATTTTTTCTATTGATAATCTATCTTCTTCTCCTAAAATCTTATAAGTTTATCACTCTCTAAAGTTTAGAAATTCGTTACCCATAAGTCCATAACATAAAATCCCTACAAGTATTCTAAGCTCACCGTTCTATCCGTGGCATGAGATAGTAACACAATAACATCTTTATTTGGAAGGAAACAAGAAACGGCCGAGTGTGAATGGGTGCTTGTACTAAAAAGACGTAGACATTATCTAAAGCTTGAGCTGTAGCGTTATTATTTAGGTAAAATGTTCAAACATAATATTTAAAAAATTAAATAAAGGATTTATTAGTTTTTGAATATACTTGAATACAAAATTTAATATTTTTAATTTGTTCAAATAATTAGTGTTTTAATTAAATTTGATGCCATGATATTTGTTTTTGAAATAATACTAAATTTAGTTTATGATAATTATCTATTTTATCATTTTAACCTTAATTTTCTTTAATAACTTCAGCTTTTAACCTTCAAAATTGTGTTGAATTATATTCTTTTTTAAAAAAAATTATAGGTTGTACTAAATTTTTAATATTTTTAAATTTATGAAGTATATGCGAACAATCAAACAATGGTCTCGTTAACGAAGTTAAAATTTTAACCGCCAATTAAATTTTTCATTTAAAAATATCAAATTGAATAAATTTTAAAGATTGACGTAAGAATGGTCTAAAAAGGAATTAGGATTAAAGCTCCAAAAAGGGGAAATGTTAGGGAGTTAAGTTTGTTATTATGTGTCTTTTTGTTAATGAAAGATAATGTGTTATTAAAATTAATTAACTAAAATTAAAAAAATATGTTAAGAACATTGCATTCTTATTTGGACAAATTCAAAAAAGTTAAATCTTTATTTAAATATATTTAAAAGTATTATATCTGTCTTCAATATTTTCAAAGTTAAAATTTTTATGTGAGCAGCCTTAAGAGGTTAAGTATTTATTTAAATGTTTAATTCTTTATTTAAGTAGAAAAAGTAAAATCTATTTAAAATAAACCGAACAATATTGACTTTGACTTGTAAGATATAAATTCATTTATCTTCCAATTATATTACATAATGTATTTTTTTAGTTTTATACTTACATCAAATATATATATTAGAATATATTTATTATTAAAATAAATTTTTTAAGAGTTCTTTTATAAAATGGAAAAATTATATAAGTTAATGAAAAACGAGTTTTTTTATATAAATTTTAGTTGATGTTTATTAAGATATCTTTGTGATTTATTTTTATTTTAGATTTTTAGAATGTTTTCTTATATTAATAGATATTTATAATCATCAAAGATAAATGATACTCTAAATTGTTACAAAATTAAATTATCAACCTATTATCGTTGTTATATGTATTTTAAAATTAATATTATATTTTATATATTATTTGATACACCATGAATAAAAAATGAGAATAAACTATATGTTTAATATCTAAATTATTTTTTTATTCTGTGTTGGTATTTAATTTTGTTGTGTAAATTATATCATTCTTTAATGAACTATATCATCTCTCCTATTTTACTCACTGTACTTTCAATTATTTTAATTTACTCACTGAACTTTCAAATTGCTCCTGTTTTGATCACTCTGAATTACTTTATTATTACTTTTGTATGATGTGGCACTTTTTTTATTATTATCTAATATAAAATAAAAATAGATGGTGGTTGTTCGATCCCAAATTTCATGGGTCGCTTCGTCTCGACACCGTGAGTCCAAATCCGCCTTCAATTTTGCCGGAACTTGCTCTGAAATCCACAAAGTGGAGATCGAAAGTGAGGAAGCCAAAATGTTTCGGTCGATACTCATGGGTTTTGGGACATTTTCTGGTGAAACAACCACCAGATTCGAACTCAATGGGTCGAGACGAATAAGACGAACGACCACCATCTATGGAAGTCGACGGTGGCGTCCGACCAGCTTCTGCTTTTTATATTTTCAATTATTTCAAATTAAAAAATAAAAAATGACACATCATACAAAAATAATAATAAAATAATTCATAGTGATCAAAACAGGAGTAATTCGAAAGTTCAGTGAGTAAATTAAAAAAAATTAAAAGTATTGTGAATAAAATATGAGAGAAAGTATAGTTCAGTGAGGAATAGTGTATTTTACCCAAATTTTTTTAAATCATAACTAACATTTAGTTTCCGTTTCATTTTGGTGTCTCGTTGTTAAATATTTAACGGTGCTGTTGACGTGTCACAAATACGATAATATCATGTCATCATTGAAAAAAATAAAAAAAAGTCAATCTAACAGTCTGTTAATTTTTTAACGACGATACATCAAATTGAAACCTAAACTAAACGTTAATTATAATATTTAAAAAATTAAAATTTAGATACTAAAACAGAATAAAAGTAACAGTTCAACTACTAAACTAGTAGTTTACCCAAGAAAACAACTATGGTACTCATGTTGTTGTCGTCCATGTTTGAGAGTCCTATCATCTCCTTTCGCTTTTATCAAATTTTGGCAGACTCTTAATCAAAAAATAATAATAATAAAAAATGGCAGACTCGGTCAAATATGTTGACATTTCCAATGATCATTGTTTTGCGCATATTTTAGGTGTATTTTGCTACGTCAGAGAGTTGCAATTAAATAAAATTTTAAATTACTTTACTTTTATTTAATACTTCGGGTAAATCACATCATTAATCATTAGCTTACCATCTCTTTTCTATTTTGAATATTAACTTATTTTTTTGACAAAAGCATTATAAATGTTATGTTTTTTTTCTATTTTTAACTTAACAGTGACTTGACATGTTTTTCTTATATTCACCTATACACGATACAATCTAAATTTTCTTTGACTTTATTTGGCGTTGTTAATCGTTTGTGTTGTTTTCTTAATATTTTTATTTGATCAATACATTGGTGACACATGACAAAATCTAAATTTTCTTTAATTTTATTTATTGTAATTTTAAAAGATGTCACATGTCACTGTCATTAAAGTTTAATATTTTTGTTTGAACAATACAACAGTCACACACGTTATCACTTAAATTGTATATTCACTTTTAATGATTAATTAAAAAAGGAATTCATAATTATTGAAAAAAAATTATTTATGAGTTTGATTCAAGTGGTAAGCAGTTTAATATTATTTAAACAAGTCTTAAGTTCGAATCAGAAATTATCTAATGGTAGATTCATTCACTAAAATTATATGTGCGACATGAATCGATCTAAATTAGTCACGATAAAATTTGGGAACCGGGAGGCCACAACTGGGGGGTGGGAACGTAAATTTGGTGGGAAATCTAATAGTGCTGCCATTTTCCCATGTACGTAACCAAGGAACCTGCCCTTTTAACGTAAGAATGTTGGACTGCAAAGTTTAGGAAAATGACTCAACTTGTGAAGCAAAAGTGTGATAGTAAACGAAGTTGTTAAAAGATAAGTGTTTCCCATTAATTTTGGTGGGAGAAAAAGAAGAAGCTTATTCTCAAGGACTGTTAGACTGTTAAAGAACATGCACGTGTATTGCTGTTAAAGAAATATGCACATGTATTAAGCAGTTAGTCTGTTAAGTGGTTAGCTGGAGTTGTTAGGCAGTTAGAGGAAAGTTGATGAGCATTGTATCTCTTATAAATTGGTGTACTTGTTGATATGAAAGATCATCATTTTCCTGTGTAAATACACCATTGAAATTAGTTTTCTAATAGAGCATTGTATCTCTTATAAATTGGTGTACTTGTTGATATGAAAGATCATCCTTTTCCTGTGTAAATACACCATTGAAATTAGTTTTCTAATATGGTATCATTCGCTAAAAGATACTGGCGTCATTGTCGCTTCCGTCGTTGCGCCGATTGAATTCCTTTACTCTCCTGCCGTTACTACGGCATAGTTTGTAGATTTTTTTTCCGAACTTCAGTTTTGTTTTCGTTGTTCTGTTGCTTCTGCTCCTAATTGCTTCCATTCTCCTCGGTGATCCTGGTAACATTTTCTCGTCGGTGATTGATCTTCTCAACCGCTGTTCTTGATTGCTTTATCTGCTACGGTACGTGTGGATTATCGTTGTCATCATCATAGTTACTGGGAATCTTCTCAATTCATCTTCTATCTCTGTTCCTGTTCGGTGTGCATGCTTTCAATCTGTTCGACCAAATGTTTCAATGATGTTGCTGGTGTCTGATTTGTTTCAGTAGAACGGATGAAATCATTCAACTATGATACTGCGACCATTTCTCTTCCGCTTTGTTGGTGTTCTTATTCAATCGGCCTCGCTCTTCTCGAGCAACTCATTAGCGGCAAGAAAGATGCTGCCAGAAACTTTGCTTGTGGCCACTATTCAATTGGCAAGGAGATCGTCAACTTGTGCTTAGACCGTATCAGAAAGCTCGCTGATAACTGCACTGGTTCTGGTCTTGGTTCTCTCCTTCGGGTGCGTCTGTCTGTTGATTACAGCAAGAAATCCAAGCTAGGTTTCGCTGTCTACCCATCTCCTCAAGTCTTTACTTCTGTTGTTGAGCCCTACAATAGTGTTCTCTCGGCTCGCTCTCTTTTGGAGCACACCGATGTATCTGTTCTTCTTTACAATGAGGCCATCTACGACATTTGCAGGTGCTCTCTCGACGTCGAGCGACCCACTTACACCAATGTTAATCGTCTTGTCTCTCAGGTGATCTCCTCTTTGACTACTTCACTAAAGTTCAATGGTGCATTGAACGTCGATGTAATCGAGTTCCAAACCAACTTGGTCCCTACCCAAAATCCACTTCATGCTTTCGTCTTATGCTCCAGTCATCTCTGCCGAGAAGGCTTACCATGAGCAACTATCAGCTGTTGAAATTACCAACAGTGTTTTTGAACCCTCTTCTATGATGGTCAAGTGCAACCCTCGTCATGGCAAGTACATAGCTTGTTGTTTGATGTACCGTGGTGATTTCATGCCCAAAGACATCAACGTTGTCATTGCCACCATCAAGACCAAGCGCACCATTCAGTTTGTGGACTGGTGCCACACCGGATTCAAGTGCGGCAACTTCATATGAACGAGTACGCTAAAATAAAAAGGTTTTGATTCCTGAAAGAATTCCAGATGAAAGAAGGAAAATGTGGGCTTTGTTAGCTCAAACAGGAGGACAAAAAATGTATTCGTCAGTTGTTCAAATTCTTCATATCAAGTAGTTTTAGTCTGTCAAGATCCTTGTATAAGAGGATGAAGAAGAAATAAATGAAGGTGAATAAGAAGAACGAAAGGAAGCATCGGCACTTTCGATTCAAAGTGAACGAAAGGAAGCATCGGCACTTTCGATTCAAGAAGAACGAAAGGAAGCATCGGCACTTTCGATTCAAAGTGAACGGAAGGAAGCATCCGCACTTTCGATTCAAGAAGAACGAAAGGAAGCATCGGCACTTTCGATTCAAAGTGAACGGAAGGAAGCATCCGCACTTTCGATTCAATTGTTCATCTTTTCATCAAGAAGGTTTAGAAAGTAGGAGGAATGTTAGACTGTTAAAGAACATGCACGTGTATTGCTGTTAAAGAAATATGCACATGTATTAAGCAGTTAGTCTGTTAAGTGGTTAGCTGGAGTTGTTAGGCAGTTAGAGGAAAGCTGATGAGCATTGTATCTCTTATAAATTGGTGTACTTGTTGATATGAAAGATCATCCTTTTCCTGTGTAAATACACCATTGAAATTAGTTTTCTAATAGAGCATTGTATCTGTTATAAATTGGTGTACTTGTTGATATGAAAGATCATCCTTTTCCTGTGTAAATACACCATTGAAATTAGTTTTCTAATAAGGACAAATGCAAATAATTCTGCAATAAGCTTCTTACGTCTTTCCTCACCAGTTTCATAATTACCCAAGTTATGGTTAATTTATTTTATTTCTTTTCCTCTTTGCTGCAATAATTCATAAACATTAACACATCAGATGGAACATTCTGTGTTTTAACTTCGAAAATGTTAATTCTCAGTTGTATTTTTTTTAGTAAAGAAATGAGGGATTCATATGAGAATTATGGTTTCAATGTGAACAGGTTTAGCATTTAATATAATTAACTTGGCAGAAGCCGGCCATCAGAAAAGCCCTCACAGCAAACAAATGATCAGAGACTGTTTCTCTCAGAGAAATCTTCTTCATAGTTCATACCCAATGCCTCTGTCCTTTATTTGTCTCTCGTCTATTTCTTTCTTCGCTTATAATACCCATCTTTTGTGTTGCATTAACCTCTCTATCGATTTACTTCTCTGCTGATTACATCTTAATTCAGTCTTTCCATGGAAACCAACCATCAGCTTGAAGATTCCAAGAGCTCGAGCCAAGAGACCGATCGGTCAGAGCAAAGAAACGACGTCACGGGCACGGGCACCGGCCGGTCCTATGAGTGCGTGTTTTGCAAGCGAGGGTTCATGACAGCACAAGCATTGGGAGGGCACATGAATATCCACAGGAAAGATAGAGCCAAGAGCAATCGGCCTAGCTCGGTTGACGAGATTTATTCGAGCCTTAGATTGTCTTATTCATATCCGCCCATTCAAAGATATCAGCCACATTATGTGAGTTGTCAAGCTTTTTTCCCAGCATCATGGGGTTGGGGTTTTAGACCCCAACACACACACCATGGGAATGAACCATTTGTGGACAATTCACGGTATATGAATCCATTTAGAGTCGAAGAGGATTGGTCTCAGAGTCTGAACTTGAGAATCGGTCCATCCCATGTACACTATAATGAAAACAACAAGGCTGGTGGAAGTAGTCAAGAAGATCATGAAATAGATTTGGAGCTTCGATTAGGTCAATATCCATAGTATATGTTCATATATGTTTGATAACAGGTACTACGAATAATCAAGAAATTTCCTCTCTCTGTGTGTACACTATGGATGTGGATATTCTTTATGAAGTATATATATTTACAGATATGGGAAAAGTTTATGAGAGTACTGAACTGATGCAGATCCACGCCAAAGTGTCTATTATAGAATCCGAATATTCTTCGGGTAATTATCAATTTTATTGGTTGTGCTCACCCTGAAATTTTATTTGTATCTATTCCTTACAAAAAATTTATGTTATTAAAATACATATGTGCTCACCCGTAAAAATATTTTCTAAATTCGCCACTGATACTATATTGGCGAAAGAAGAAGAGAAGGGAAGAAAGTAGTTTCTTTTCCATATCCGGTTCTTCAAATGATGGATTCTGTAGGATGTTTTCGTTTTTTTCCCCTACCATTTGAGAACTCATTTGAAAATTTGTTATTCATGAATTAGGTTTTGTTTTGGATGTATTAAGCAAAACAATGTTTCCTTGTCTTGAAGTAGACAATACATACATAAAGTTCTATATATAAAGGATATATCATCTTTATGGTGTAAGTTCTTGTTTCCTGCAATATATTATCTGCATTTTCCAATCATTGAAATCACGTATTTTACCCAGTGAGAGTAATCACTGATCCTCTGTCTTTGTTCTAACCTCCATCATGAGCAGTAGCATATAGACTGATAAATTTAAAATTTTAGTATATGCAAATTATTATGGTAAGCCACGAATTAAATACGTAAACACTGTCAATTTGAAAATATTTAAAGTTCACATATTTACCTAGGTTTTTTTCCCTTTGTGCTGCTCACTCTTTTTATGTTTACTTGGCTGGCTGTCGATCGTCAGTATTTCTTGTTTTTCATTTATTTTCTTATATTATATATTTTTTTCTTTTGAATTTTATTTTTTTAATAATTCTGTCTTTATGACATGTTTTCGGTTGATTGGCTTTTTTTTCGTTTTTATTTTTTTTCTCAAGGTTAGATTTGACGACGCCTCGATTGATCGAGATGATGCTTATTTGCTATCATGACGATCTTTCCTACTTTAGACCCTTAGATTAGATTAAGATACACAGTTGCATTCTTGAATAATTTTCTCACGTTACTCAACTCTAATATGCGATTTGTCAGTAGTCTTTAAGTAGTTTTCATCTCTTTTTGTGTTTCATTTACCGATGCAGTCAAATCTATTTGTATCTATCTTTGTTCGAGTATTTTGGTTAGTTTTTTTAACATTTTCCTTATATGATCACTGTATGATATTAAATGAATATTTTTTTGTGTTAATGATTATTGACTAATTTTTTGTGTTAATGATTATTGAAAAATAGTTTAATTATGTGTGTAGTTTACGATTATAGTTATAAACATTTATTGTAATTTTAGTTATTTTATTTTAATAAAACTAGTCACTTTTATAAAGAAAAAAACTTCATATATTTAAAATCTTTAAAAAAAATAAGTGGAACAAAAAATTTGGACCAATCTAAAAGAAGAGCACGAGTTTAAAAACCTAAAGTATAATGAAGTCTCTCTTTTATTAAATCATGATTGAAAACAACCCTTCCTTCTCCTTATAAGAATCTTTAAATTTATGCATGAGGTTTTTTTGGAAAGGTTGTGATATTTCAGCTAGAGGGGCTAGAGTGAGTTGGAGTCAGGTTTGTTCTTTAAGATCAGAGGGTGGTCTGGGCTTGAGGAAACTTTCTGACTGGAGTAGGGCATGCTGCTTCATGCTCATCAGGAAAATTCTAGCTGATGAGGGCTCTTTGTGGATTGCTTGGCTCAAATCTTATTGTTTCAAGGCTATGGATTTTTGGACAGTTGACTGTAAGCCTCATTTTAGCTGGATCCTAAGAAAGCTGGTGAAAATGAGGGAGGAGGCTTGGGGACTTTTTGGTTCTGCTGCTGTTTTGTCTCAGATTAGAGGTGCATGGATATGGGACCATATCCGTGAGAGGAGGGACAAGGTTGAATGACACAAATTGATTTGGTTTCCTGCTCATGTCCCAAAATTTTCCATTGTGGCTTGGATGGTGATTATGGATAGGCTTCCTACAAAGGATAGGTTAGCCAGATTTGGAATTCAGGTTGATCATATCTGTGGTCTGTGTGGAGTTGAGCTGGAATCTCGGAATCACTTGATTTTAGAATGTTCTTTCGCCCGAGAGGTTTGGGATGTAATCTTGCAGACTTGTGGTCTTCATAACCAGCCGATTCTTTGCTGGGATGATTCTTTGCACTGGCTGGCCTTGAATTTGAGGGGTAAATCCCTTCTTGTTTGTATCCTAAAGCTTGCTTGGACTGGTTTTGTCTATTTTCTTTGGGAGGAACGTAAGCATAGGCTGTTTAGAGGTGTTAATCGTTCGGTTGATACAATTGTTCATAAAATTAGAGATTCTATAAGAATTAAATTGTATAGATGCAGTATGAACTTGATTGATGATGTAAATAGGAGGCTATGTCTAGATTGGGATTTGTCTTGGTGTTATATTGTTCTTTGTAGCAGCTTGCTGTTCCTTTTGGATGAATAAAATCTTTACTTATCCAAAAAAAAGAATCTTTAAATTTTCAGATATTTAATTGATAATATCCACTGTTACTTGAAGAACAAGCGCGCTGTTTTAATATTTCTTTGTATTTTCTATTAGATTTATTTTATTTAATGTACAAGAAATCATAATTTGAGTAAAATTAGATTTCTCATAAAGGATTAAATCCTTGTATAAATACCAGTAAATTCCCCAACTCTTCTCCCCCACAATTACATTGGCAAGTTGAGTTTAAATTTTTGTTCTCTCTTTAGATTAGGGTTTTTACATTCAGCAATGGCATCGGCTTCTAAAAAGATAATATTGAAGAGCTCAGATGGAGAGATTTTCGAGGTAGAAGAAGTGGTGGCGCTTCATTTAGACATGATAAATAAGATGATGGAAGACGGTTGCGCCGACGAAGAAATCCCTATCCCTAACGTCACCGGCAAGATCTTATCCAAGGTCCTTGAGCATTGTGAGATGCAGGCCCATAGGGAAATTAACTCGAATGACGATCGACTTAAAACTCATGACGATGACTTTCTCCAAGTTGATCTAGACACCCTCCATGACCTCATCATGGTTAGTTTCTGGTTTTTCTTTTCTTATTTATGATTATGCAATTGCCATTGCCAATGCCATGAAAGTTTTGTTAGATGCTAATAATAATAATAAGTTGAAATTGAAAATTTGATTTGCAGGCTGCTAACTTTTTGAATGTGACGAGCTTGTTGGATTTGACATGTCAAATAGTGGCAGACATGATAAAGGGGAAGTCGCCGGAGGAGATTCGGAAGACGTTCAACATCCACAATGATTTCACTCCTGAAGAAGAAGAAGCGATGAGGAGAGAGAATCCGTGGGCATTCGATATTTAGAGTTTAAGATTTATAGTTTAGGGTTAATATTTATATTAATATGATAAGAATATCGATGAGGTTTTTATGCAGGTTTCCAGGGTAGGAACAAAGTATTATTATTAATTTCGTCACTTTATTTTAAAGAAATTTAATTTTATAAATTTATAGTTTTATATTTTAACGATCTAGGTTTTTTTTTACATAAACAGTTAATTTTATTAAAAATAAAAAATATTCAAATTACAATAAATGTTTATAACTACAACTATAAACTAAATATATAATAAGAATATTTTCTTAAACACAAGAAAACTAACCACTTAAGATCACACAAAGACCATACAAGGAAAAGGTTAAAAAAACTCGGACAAGAGATAAATCCGAATAGATCTAACTGTATCAACAAACGAACTATAAAAGGGAAAAAAGCTATTGAAAGATCACCAGCATTCCGTAAATCAGAATCGAGCGATGTGAAAATAATATCCGTGAACGCAAATCGCAAATCCAAATTCAATATGAGGATCCAAAGTCGGAAAGATCATCACGATAACAAATAAGCGCCATCTTGACGTGGCGATGTCAAATCCAACCATAAAAAAATAAACGAAAACAATGGTCAAACAACCGAAAATATGTCATAGAGGCAAAAAAACGTGTCATATATACAGAATAATACATGCCAAAAAGGCATAATTATTAAGAATAAAAAACAAGAAAAAAAAATACATAATATAATAAAACAAAGGAAAAATAATGAATAACAGCTGTCGACAATTAATATTAAGACTAGTACTGCTGTCTATAAAAAAAATAAAGAAAAAAAAGTCTAACGACGGTTGTGAAAATGGAGAAAAAGAGAGAACAAACCCTAATTTTGATTTATCTCTTATTTTACAATCTAAGTTATTTTAGATAGAATCAAGAAAAATAAATATACATTACATGTGTTTAGTTTCTCTTTAATTGATTTGATTATCTTTTGAGATACAGTGATATATCCGCGGAAGTGATAGATGTAATAATAAAATCATGGATAAAGTATATGTTTAGTATTTAAAAACAGACACACTGAGATGATAGGATGTGATATTTTTTTTAATGTTTTTAAACTTTTATGTCAATAATAAAATAATATTTTTTTATTATTTTTATATAACATTAGGGTAATGACACGTGATACCACCCTATTGAAATAAATAAAATATATTTGGTCAACTAAAGATTAAATTGTTGAGTTATTTAAAAACATAAGACATTTTTCATTATAAACCAAATTATTTAGTTAAAAAATAAATTATTTTAACTTTATTCTGAAATAAAAATAATTAAATATATATTTTTAAAATATCAATATTAAACTATTTTAAAAAATAAATTTAATATATGTATTTCTGATATAATAGAAATTTAAAATTATTTTTATCATAAATAGTTTAAAATTTATATTTATTTAATTAATATTAAATTAATAAAGGATTTATGAATTTCCAAAAACACGACTTTTTAAATGATTTTTTATTTAGTTTATAATGAAAAAATATTTTATATTTTTAAATAATTCAATAATTTAATTTTTTAATTAAATAATTATATAAATTAAATATAAAATTATGATATATAACCAATTTCATAGACTATGGTTGGAAACTAATTTTTCTTGGGGGAAAATCCTAGGTTTAAGTCGTAATTTCAATTAAAATTTCTTATTTTGCGGTGAATTTATATAAAAAAAAATCGTGGGATCGACTCTTACGGTGGACATTTCATAAATTCGGAGGTCTCCTACGGAAGCTGCTCGCAATCTGACGTTGGGGGTAGCCTACTATCCTACCTCCCCTTACTCCGTTACATATCGGAATAAGGATAAGCTAATTTTTTATATAAAAAAAAGCTTGGCCCAGTGGCCATGCTTCTGCTGCTTTATGGGAGTCCATTCCCATACTTTGCATGGCCTTATTTCAAAAAGGTTGTGATATATATCATCGTTATATTGATTAAATAGAAATAATTTAAAATATTAAAAAATATTACATCATACTAATTAGTTTATTCGTTAAGTTTTTAATAGTGATGTATTAAAATAAAATAAAGAATAAACATTAGATATGGTTTAAAACAAATTCTAAAAATTTAGATACTGAAACGGAACAAATTTGATAATTAAAGTACTAAACATGTAGTTTACCCCACAATCATGTAGTTGTAAAATATTAAATTTTATTTTAAAAATTATTTTTGTGTAATAAATTATATAAATAATATAGTTATTATATATTTTTACTCAATTTTTTTTTGGATAATTTGAATTTATTACCCAAGAGGAGCAGAAAACTGCTACATGAGACCAAGAAACAACAAGGACAACAGGTATTTACATCAAAAGCCCTTAGCAGCTAATAACCAAAACCAATATAAGATGAGCGTCAGAGAAGGGAGACGCTCCAAGATATCACGCAATGTTCCAACTAGCGCAAAGGGTAGCGTTCCTCCGATCTCCACCGTTGATAGAGCAACCACTCAACCTGATACGTACAATAGCTTTGACATCCTCTAGGATAGTAGACCACGGTCTAAGGACTCCCCCAAACAATCTTCCATTTCTCTCCTTCCAAATCCAGTACACATGGCTCGACAAAGCAAGTTTAAGCACTCTTGTGATGAGAGATTTACCTTCAAAACAGTGAGTGGCCCAAGCTAGCTCGCCATCCCAGTGGAAATCTCTAACACCACAGAGCTGCAGAATGGCCTTCCAGATATTCCCCGCATATACACACTCAAAGAATAAGTGATTCCGAGTCTCAGACTCCAAGTTACATAACAAGCATCTGTCATTATCTATGGCAAGTCTCATTCGCAACAACCTTGCTCTGGTAGGAAGTCTATCCAAGATGACCATCCAAAGTATAATACTATACTTAGGGATACGTCCAGAAAACCAGATTAGATGATGCCACACAACCTTTGCAACTTAAAATTTAAAGGGTAAAATAAATCATTCCTCACTAAATTGTACTCTCTCTCCTATTTTACTTAGCGTATTTTTAATTTTTCTAATTTATTCACTGAACTTTCGAATTGCTCGTGTTTTGATCATTATGAATTATTTTATTATTATTTTTGTATGATGTGACTTTTTTATTATTTAATATAAAATAATTGAAAATATAAAATAAAAACATAAGGTGATTGGACGCCACCGTCGACCACCATCGATCGTCGTAAATGGTGGTTGTTGATCCCAAATTTCATGAGTCGGTTCTTCTCAACCCCCTGAGTCGGTTTGTCTCAACCCCTGAGTCTGAATTTGGTGGTTGTTTCACCATAAAATATCCTAAAACCCATGAATCTCGACTGAAACGTTTCAACTTCCTCACTTTCAATCTCCAATTCGTGGACTTAGAGCAAGTTCTGGCAAAATGGAGGGTGAATTCAGACTCAGAGTGTCGAGACAAAGTGACCCATGAAATTTGAGACCGAATGACCACCATCTACGGTCTTCGATGGTTGTCTGCAGTGGCGTCTGACCTTATGTTTTTATTTTATATTTTTAATTATTTTATATTAAATAATAAAAAAACCACATTATACAAAAATAATAGTAAAATAATTCAGAGTGATCAAAACAAGAACAATTCTAAATTTTAATGAGTAAATTAGAAAAATTGAAAATACAATAAATAAAATATGAGAGAGAGTATATTTGAGTGAAGAATGATGTAATTTACCCAAATTTAAAATTCTAATCCTAAAGGTTAAAACCTTAAATTCTAAACTTTGATGTTTAAATCATAAATCATAAAACCTTACATTTTAATATCTGAAGTCTAAATTTTAGATATAAACCTTAAATTCTAAATAAAATCTTTTAATCCTACAATAAATATACTCATACAAATTAAAATTTACACCGTTTGTATATAATGTAATTTTCTAATAATATTATTTTTGTGCAATAATCTTGAATGTATATAATATTATTATTGTTATCTCACAAAAAGTAAAAAGGTTTAGCCAACTTAAATTCTGTAATTGCAGGTTTGATGAGATTTTAGGTCAAAATTCACCATCTAACCTAATTATTCCAATGTGTTAAGGTGTGATGAATCATGAATATGCTTTTCAAATCTCAAATTCCCATTGACAGGAACAGCTGAGTGATTATGCACAGATTGTTTATGTCGTACATGCAAAAAAAATGGCACATTCACTGCAATCAAAGGCCTGTTTGTTTGATATAATATCGAAACATGTTTATACAAACATGCCAAAATATTCTTCATGTAGGAAGCACATTGTTTACAGCAACCATGTGGTAGAAGAGAAGGTTGCACTTGTATCTAATACCCACACCAGTTACCTAGTAAGATAGTACATGACCAACAACATAACCATAAAAGACGCCACGAGCCTAAACATTCTCCGGTGGTTTCTAATACCTGAGAGGCCGATCAAATTTATTGTCACAGCATGGATAGTTGTACCCAACAACGGCGCACATTGAGAGACACTTTTATGCAATCTCCCCCTTGATCCATCCATGCTTTAGAACCTCAAAGACTCTCGTTTTAGGTTCGTTCGTTTCACTATTTTACATGTACAATTTCAGTTTTTTTTCCTAATATTTTCTGAAGATTTTTTGTTGTATATTCTAATTAATGGTAGATACGGGACTAAGTACTTTATATTTTACGAGTAGATTTTCTAATTCCATTT
Organism: Hibiscus syriacus; assembly: GCF_006381635.1. Classification (NCBI taxonomy): domain Eukaryota; kingdom Viridiplantae; phylum Streptophyta; class Magnoliopsida; order Malvales; family Malvaceae; genus Hibiscus; species Hibiscus syriacus. The sequence continues at coordinate 1,768,064 of NW_024062890.1, read as the reverse complement.
TGCATCATTTTTGTTTGAAGCCAAACCATTGATCAGGGGAAAAAGTTCTATAGCTTAGCTGCAAGTACATGTCTAAGGAAAATCATACAAATGGAAACTGAGTAAATGCAAATTTCATCAATTAACTTTAGAGCAAGAATCTCCCATTTCGCTACCGTCAAATTTGTTATCTATGTTGTTGCAACAGCGTGGGATTAATCAAATTTGTTGGCTCATGAAGCTGCATTTGCATTGGTTCAAGTGTAAGAAGCTGAAGCTATCCCTGCTTTGGAAGCTGTTCTAAATGATATTTCTTTGATTGAAAATCAAAATGCTTGTTTCGAGCCGAAAATGTGGCAAAATAATTTCATTGCCCGGCGAATGTTCAATCAAATTGTCAAAGTCTTTCAAGATGTTCATTCAATCTCGTAGTAAAGTGAGGTAAATCTCGTTACTTTCTGATTTAAAGGTTACTGGATGCCAAAAGGAATCAACTTCTTGGATTGAGAAAGGCGTTAATGCTAGAAATAACTCCCCGCCGCCATGTCTTCCCAAAACCACACCAAAACCCTCCTTTTCTCTCTTTTCCCTCTCACCAAAACTCTAACTCTCACCCAACAAATCCACGCGTGTATCGTTCTCCATGGGTTCAACGGCTCCGTCGTTTTCGGTTCCAGGCTCACCGACGCCTATATCCACTTGGGTTCTCTGCAATTTGCCCAGAAAACCTTCGATGGCATCACTCGCAAGAATCTCCATTCCTGGAACACCGTTATCTCTGGGTATTCAAACAAGAAGCTTTTCCTCGATGTTTTACGCCTTTTTAGTCGAATGCGACGGGAGATTGTTGGGGTTGACAGTTTCAATTTAGTTTTCGCAATCAAGGCATGCGTTGGACTTTCATTCCTGAAAGACGGAAAACTGATTCACTCTATGGCTGTCAAGTTTGGGTTGGAAGGAGACGCGTATGTAGCGCCTGCTCTTGGGAAGATGTACGGTCAATTGGGTTCTCTGAGAGATGCTAGGAAAGTGTTCGACGGTTTTCCTGAGAGAAATTCTGTTCTTTGGGGTACTATGATGGAAGGGTATCTGAAGTCTTCTGACGAATTGCAAGTCTTTGAACTATTTCGTAGAATGAAGGAATCCGGTGTGGAATTGGATGCTTTTACGGTGGGAGGTTTGGTTCGAGCTTGCGGAAATGTTTCTGCTGATAAAGAAGGCAAGATGTTTCATGGTTTGTGTATTAAAAAGAACTTCATTGGTTCCAATGTTTACTTGCAGACCTCCCTTATAGATATGTATCTGAAATGTGGTTTGATTGATTTTGGAATGAAATTATTTGAAGATGCCAGTGAAAGAGATGTGGTTTTGTGGAGTTCGATGATATCGGGATTGGCCAAGAATGGGAAGGGGTTGGAGGCTATTGCCTTGTTTAGAAATATGTTGCGGCAGCCTTTAACTCCAAACTCAGCTACCTTGAATAGCATTCTTCTTGCTTGCCCCTTATGGGGTTCTTTGAAACAAGGGAAGAGTGTTCATGGTTACATGATAAGAAAAGGAATTGGCTTCGATGATGTAAATTACACTTCTTTCATAGACATGTATGCCAAATGTGGTTCAGTTGCAATGGCTCGAAAAGTTTTTGTTCAGATGCCATTGAAGAATGTAGTTTCTTGGAGTGCAATGATTAATGCTTATGGAATCCAAGGTTTATGCTCTGAAGCTTTGGCTTGTTTTGACGAAATGAGATCGAAAAACCAAGTGCCTAATTCCGTAACATTCATTTCAATTCTGTCAGCTTGTAGTCATTCTGGAAAGACTGAAGAGGGATGGAAATATTTTAAAGAAATGACTCAGGATTTTGGGATTGTTCCAACTCAGGAACATTATGCATGTTTGGTCGATTTATTAGGAAGGGCTGGGAAGATCGATGATGCTTTATCCTTCATTGACAGCATGCCTATAGAACCTGGTGCTAGTGTTTGGGGGGCTTTATTGGATGCATGTAGAATGCATAGAAGGGTTGAATTAGCTGAAAATGTTTCCGATAAGCTCCTTCCTTTGGAGACCAATAAGGCATCTGTTTATGTTTTGCTTTCTAACATCTATGCTGATGCTGGCAGATGGGAATCGGTGAAGAAAATAAGGAAGAAATTGGCAAGAGTGGACTGTGTAAGCATATCGGATTTGCCGCAGTTGAAGTTGGGAAGAGGTTTCTCGTACTGTAGTGCCTAGGATAGATTAACTTGCATAAACACACATGCTGAGCAAGTTATGACTGCATGAAACTTCTGCAGTTCCCGAGTGATAAAAGCAAGTCGAGAGGGTTCCTTGCTAGTGTGATTTGAATTCTGGAGTCGGAACTTGCTGCATTGTACTCGCCCTCGGTATACAGGATGGTTTTGTTATCTACCATCTTAAAGAAGTGATGATTCCTCATTGTATAGTGTCAAATCCCTTACACTTCTCAACATCCCAGCATTCACGAATTCACGTGGAGATTAGTCACAAACCCATAACACAGATGTAACTTGTTTAAACGAACTTTATTCGGCTTTCTTTCGAAGCATGCTATGAGGAGAGTTTGTAAAGTTTGCATGGCAAGTGGAAAGCAAAGGAGAAATAGAGACACAACCATTGTTCCTATACTATAAATTCTCTGTAATGTTGTGTTGCAATTGCAGGTGCCTTTATTAGCTTTATAACATGGTTTTGTTCTTGGCATTTTCCTCTAATTTTGCTATTTGTTTATGAATGGTTGATGTCATAAACCAGTGTCCTCTGTAAGAAAAAAGGAATTATCATTACCAAGAATTCTTGTGATCTTCTGTTAAAGCATTGTTGGGGCCTGCCGTGGAATGGTAAAGGAAAATGTCTAGGCCAACCACTCAAAAGAGTGTTGACTTGGAACTTGTAATGCAAATGAGAGACTAAAATCAGTTTCATATGCTAGTTGACACTGTCATTGAACATGGAAGTCCATTTGCAGAAGAATTATGAGGCTTGAAGCTTATAATTATTATTTTTTAAATGAAATTCCAATTTTAATAGAATTATTCTTTTCAAATATTACAACTTTATTTACGTCCAAATAAAACAAAAATTAGGATGGGATATCTTTAATTTTTTTTAATTAATTTTGGGTGATTACAATGTATTATATGTTCAAGAGACTCAATCATTGATAATAAATACACAAACAATATTGCAAACATCGTATTTGAACATAAAACATCTAAAAATCATAATCATCTTTTTAATCGTTAAGATCACTTGATCGGTGCATATATCTTTTTAACTTAGATTGTTGAAGAATCCAAACTTAAGGCCACACGTGTGTATATTTTCTATTCATTGTTCCTCTTTGGTTATGATTGAGCAAGAATGTTTGACGTGGGAGCTGTATTGTTAATTGAGGGTATTGGTTTAAATAATTGTAATTGCACCTACAGCTGGATAGGTATCATTAAATAATTAAATATTTTTCGGCATTTTAAAGAAGAATGTTTTAAGCACTGTTTTCTGAACAATTTGAGAAATTTATTATAGTTTGACTTTATGATTTATACCAACCAATTATTTAATATATTTAATATTCATCTCAATAATTTTATCCGGCATAAACTACAAGATTAATCACTTTCGTTTAAGATTTGTACATTTTTTTATTGAATTCAAAAAACATAATATTTGGTCATTTATATTTTTATTTAATTAAGATATAGTCACCGAAAGTTAAATTCTGTTTGACCTTTAACAGATTGCTAACCTGACACAAGAAATTTATAAAATTTAAAAGGGTAAACTACACAAATGGTCATTAATGATTGAGTAAGTTTACTTTTTTTTATTAAAATTTTAAAAGTAACAAATTGGTCACTAAAATATCAAATAGGTCATTGAACAATAATTTATATCTAATTTACTCCAAAAACTTTCTATTTTTTCCATTTTCCCCAATTTTTATGTATATATATTTTTAAAAAAAATAAAATTTAGAAATTAACTTTTTTGTACATGAAACAATCAAATATTTCGAAGGAAAAACAAAAAAATAGAAAACTTTTTGAATAAATTAGATATAAAATCATTGTTTAAGGACCTATTTGATGTTTTAGTGACAAATTTGTTACTTTTGAAACTTCAATGGGGAAATGAAAACTTACTCAAACATTAGTGATCATTTGTGTGGTTTACCCTTTTAATTTTATAAATTTGTTGTGCCACGTCTGCAATCTGTTAAAGATCTAACGAAAATTAACCCCAAGTGATCACATTTTAATTAAATAAAAACGAAAGTGACCAAATCTTAATTAAATAAAAATAAAAATGACCAAATATTATGTCTTTTGAATTTAGTGAAAAAGAGTATACAAAACTTAAACGAAAGTGATCAGTCTTGAAGTTTATCCTTTTATCTGAAAGATTTTCTTTTAATATCAACTCTTTCACTAAAATGTAACCAACCAAATTTTGTGTTGAGGAAAGGTTGCTGATCAAGACAGGTAGTTGGCTTCGCCTCTTGTTGAATGGGCAAATTTCGTTTTCAGTCACTTGTTAGTATTAAACTTTTATTTTAAACCTTTTAACCCTTCATCCAAATGGATAAATTATATTTTTAGTCCTTAAAAAATAATAATTCAATTCAAGCCTTCTTAAAATAATCTTTTTAACTTAGTCCGCTCCAAGATTTTACAGTTTGAACACAACCCTCAACACTAATTCCTGAATTCGTCCCTATTGAAATATTAAGAATATCTTTGAATGTCAACTATATCTATGGTGCAATAACACGTTCGTCGAAATGAAGTATTGATTGGTGTTAGATTGGACAAAAGAGAACAACGGGGAGTAACTCAGAATGGATCGTAGGAAAGTGTTGTTAAGATCAAAAAGAGACAAAAGACCATGAAAATCAAGCTGAAAACGAAAGAGATCCTTGAGGTAAGTATATAAAATGGGATTTTTCCATTTTTAATCGTTTGAGGAGGAATGCGTGACAGGCGAAAGTTAAAAAAAATTCAGTTAATTTAAGATAAAAAAATAATAAAAATGAAGACAACTGAAAATATTATTGAAAAAATATAATATTTTAAGTTGAATACAATTTAAAATCGTAACATTTTTTTATTAAAATGTAATTACAAACTTTTTAAGTTGTAATCTAAAATGTTATATTTTTTAATGAAATTTGGGAAGTTCTACGGTGCAACACCTTAATATACGGCTAAAATAAGGCACTATCGGTTTTATTATTATTTAAATAATAAAATCGGTAAAAATTACCTTAAATATTATTATTTTTTACCTAAAACATCAATTTTTTTAACATTTCCGGTAAAAGTGTCCAATAATAACAAAACCAGTAGAAAAAAATAATAAAACCAATAGCGCTTTACTAATATCGGTAAACGCCTAATAATATCAAAACCGGTAGCTCATTTCCACTCTTTTTTAACCTAGGTTGTATCGCATAGCTACCACCAGCGTGATAGAGAAGCCAAGCAAATAGATTCTCGCTCAGTATTTCTCAAAGATTCACTGTACAAACCCTACTCAGTATTTCTACCTGTGTTTGCCCCTTGAATTTGGTAAATGTAGTGTGTGTTGTACATCCGAATCTTGGTTTGGCCTTTAAGTTTGGTATATGTAGGGTGCCATTTGTTGTTGTAACCTAAAATTTTATGACTTTAAAACATTTTTATGAAAATCTAAGTATGTAGTTTGACATTTTAATCATTCTTTCAACATATTTACTTGTTATATTATAAAAGATTGTTATGGACTTTAAACAATTTTAAAAAACCTATACTAAAAAGAAGGGAGAAGATTAATAAATCTCATGTTACAATTTATGTTTAAACCTAAGACGTTACCATAATAATTAAAAGATTTTAAAATGAGTTTTAGTCCGTAAATTGTAGCAATATTTAAAAGGGATAGCTTTTCTTTTCCAGTTGTAACCTAAAACATTGTCAAAATATATAATATTTTAGGCATTAGGTCAAAAGAATAAATTTTGAAACTCATAATCAAGTATTTAAAGGTGGTAATTTTTCCAGTCGCAACTTAAAACGTTACGAAAATATATAACATTTTAGGTAAAAATATCGAAAGTCAGAGAACAAAATTACAAAAAAATATATCGTTTTAGGTTGGATCATGTAACGTTTTGGGTTTCAAGTCCCGAAAACTGGAACATGAGTTTCAAAACTCGGCGTATTAGGCTTGAGAAGATTATAACTCGTGTAAAATTTTAGGTTGAAACTGAAAAATATTTTTTCAGTTAAATGTATCGATACTTGTCGTTAGATATAAGGGGTAACATTTTAGGTTGTAACCTAAAATATCATATATAATATCTTAGGTTTCCATGGTAATAATTTAGGTTGAAACCTTAATAAATACCGATACTTATCGCCATAAAAAAAAAAAAGCAAAATCCAATGTTTGCTTCATATTCTCTCAAAAGGATAAAGAAAAGCTCTTGTTAAAATCCTCTCGAAATCGTATTCCTTCAAATCAAGGAATATTATTGTGATTTTGCGACAAATCAAGGGTTATCAACACCTGTAATTGTGCCATTTTTTCCTGTATTTTGTGCAATCTCATGTGTTTCTTCAAACTCCGAGTATATCTTTAACACCTTTAATTATTGGAAATCATTTTGAAGAAAATAAGTTGAACAAGAATATTGAAACTTAGACATAAGTTTCGAAACACTAGACTGTAACCGGAGTCGTTATCAAAATGTATAACATTTTAGGTTTTGAGTATCGAAACTCGTATATGAGTTTTGAAACATTATACACAATCATAATTGTTAGCAAAACATATACCATTTTAGGTTACAATAGGTAATACTTTAGGTATCAAATTTCAAAACTCAAACATAAGTTTTAAAACGTTATACTACAACTGAATTTGTTATCAAAATATATAAACATTTTAGATTGTAATAGGTAACATTTTAGGTTTTGAGTTTCGAAACTTAGGATTAAGTATCAACACTTGTCCTGTTGTATATGCAAGCTAAGAAAAAAAAAAAACAATTCTCAATTATATTCCCCCCCCCACACCCGAATTCTCATTTTCCATCTCAACGATTTAAATAAGTCTTTTTTAGTGACATTTCTTTAAATCACATATATTTCTTAGATTTTTTATTTTTCCCTCAAATACTCTCGATTTTTTCAATGACATTCCTTCAAATCAAGCAAGATACCTTTGATTTTTCAATGAATCAAAGCTTATAAACAATAAACATTGAATCTTATTGCCTTAGCATCCTCGATGCACCATGGTGTTTGTTATCTCAAGATGATCTAGTACGCATGGTTCGGTCCATCGAGGATACAAAAACAATAAGATTGAAGATTTATTGTTTGGAGTCTCTCATTGAATGTATTTATTTCTTATATTTTTAATATTATAAATTTTCTTATATTCATTTCCAGTATATTGTTGATGAAGAAACACAAGTCCAAAAGGAAGCAGATGTTGGTGAGGAAGAGTCGTGTCATCCAAAGTTCGGCGTTGATCTCTTCAATGCTGAGCTTATTTGTCATTATCTGATACGTGACGGTGCTCGTTATCTCGAGATGATCTAGTTGATATGGTTTCATCAAGGATGCTAAGGTAATAGGATTATGTGTTCATTGTTTGGAGTCTCTCATTGAATATATTTGCTTCTTATATTTTAATGTTATGTAATCAATTCCATTTATTATGTTGGACTTTAATGGATATTTGATATTTTTTAATATTTAAAACATATTACAATTTAGGTTAACATATTCGTTATCAATATGTACATTTTAAGTTTGTACCTCGGAAGATATTAAATTAAAAACAATTTAAAAACTTAAATAACATTTTAAATCATAATAAAAAATATTATCAATATATATAATAATTTAAATTAATACATAATAAAATCCGTCACATCATTTTTTTAACTGTATTTTAAGTGCCGCACAAGAGTCTAATCCACTTTCTTTACGTCGAAAAAAAACAAAAATTAGGATGGGATATCTTTAACTTAGATTGTTGAAGAAGCCAAACTTAAAGGTCACACGTGTATGTTTACTATTCTTTGATGATGATTGAGCAAGAACGTTTGGCTTGGGAGTTGTATGGTTATGTGTTTAGTATTACTTCATGAGGAAAAGTTATATAATACGGTAGTCTTAATATATAATATAGTTAAAAAATATTATTAATTTTGTTATTATTTTTTTAATAAAATTGATAAAAAAATATCTAAAATATTATTATTTTTATTTAAAATATTAATATTTTTAATATTTTTGGTAAAGTATCTAATAATAATAAAACATGTAAAAATAATAATATTTTTGATTTTTACCGGTTTTGTTAAAAAATAATAATAAAATCGATAACACCTTTCTTTAATCGTATATTAAGACTGCCACACTTTCCCTTTTCTGAGTAATTTAAGAAATTTAAGACTTTAGGATTTATACCAGCCAATTTCTTAATATATTTAATATCCATCTTTTAAAATTCATAATTATCCATCTAAATTTTATCTAAATGATTTGAATGTCAAATATTTCACTAAAATGTAACCAACCAAAATTTGTGTTAATGCATGGTTGCTGATCAAAACAGGTAGATAGATGGCTTCGCCACTTGTTTAATGGGCAATTTTCGTTTTTAGCCAATTTTTAAAATTAAACATTTATTTTAAACCTTTTTAACGCTTAGCCAAATGGATAAATTGTACTTTTACTCGTTACAAATTTTTTTTGGATAATTAATTTACAAATTGATTATTCAATTTAATCTCTTTTTAAATATTTTATTTTAACTTTTTTATTTATAAGTAACTTATATTCATCCAAAGAAAGCAGCAAAACTGCTACAAATCAACAGAAAACACTATATCAGTCCCCAACTCACATACAAGTGCCTATTTACATCATCTCTTCTATGTGTAGAGTGTCTATACAATTTGTATTGAACTGTTTCTTTAATCAATGTAACAATCGCATCAACCGAACGCGAATACCTCCTAAAAATCCTGTGGTTACGCTCCTCCCAGATGTAATACAAATAAGCAGTCCAGGCGAGCTTTAAAAACGAACTCGGAGGGACTTGCCTCTCAAATTCTCAACCAACCAGTCCATTCGTTCATCCCAGCTATTCAGACAAGAACGAATCCCACACACTACAAGAGCAACGCCCCAAACTTCCATAGCAAAGGAATAATTAGCAAATAGGTGGTCACATGTTTCTAGCCCATTGCCACACATAATACAACCATTATCCATTTCCAAGCCAAAACGAGTCAACCTGTCCTTAGAAGGCAATCTATTGAGGATGGTCATCCACGAAATGAGAGAACATTTAAGGATATGAGCAGGGAACCAAATGATTTTGTGCCAACTAACATTTTCTCTGATGGTTCTGATATTTTCCCATATTCGTTTGCTGCTAATTAGACTCCAATCAGTGCCCGGAAGAAACAAAGTTCTAGCCACCTCACGGAGCTTCAACAATTTTTTAATAATCCAACTGAAATGGTCTTTACAACTTACGTCCCAATAACTCACATTTTTAAAACAATATTCTTTAATCCAAGCTATCCATATGGAACCTTCATTAGCCATAATATTTTCAATTAGTAGTAAGCAAAATGATTTGCTCCACAAGGATAGGTCTCTAAGGCCCAGACCACCCTCGGACTTCAAAGAACAAATGTGATTCCATCCAGTACTAGCTCCCCTAGCAGGAGAGTCACTGCCCTACCAGAAAAACTGCATGCAGAGCCTCTCGATGTCCCTGACAATCCCCTTGGGAAGGATGAGCTGCCTGCTCCAATACTTGAAAATACTGTGCAACATTGTTTTGATCAGATGAAGTCTTCCCCCAAAGCTAAGCTTCTTGCTAGACCATTGATAGAGCTTGTCTTTGATTCTCCCCAAAAGAGCAGCACAGTAACAGACTGAATCTGATCAAGGGTACCCCCACTTAAACCACAGGAAAAAAGTTCAGTCTTCAGAGCATTAAGCTTGAGACCTAACAGATTGTAAAACCCTCAAGAGTACATTGGACACCAAGAACAGAATCGAGAGAGCCATGATAGAAAACGAGGAGATCATCAGCAAAACAAAGGTGGGTTAAGGGGATTCGTCTACATTTAGGATGTAATTTAAAAATTCAATGCTTAGCTGCTCTGTTCAGCATAGCAGAAAGAACATTCATCACCATGACAAAAAGATAAGGAGACAAGGGATCGCCTTGTGTAATTCCCTCTTGCCCCCTTGAAATACCCCACCAAAGAACCATTCAAGCACACAGAATACATTGGTGTAGTAATACAACCCTGATCCAGTGACAGAAGACCTCAGGAAATCCCATAGCCTTGAAAACAGTCAGCAAAAAATCCCAATTAATGGAGTCAAAAGCCTTCTGTAGATCGATTTTAACAACACATCTAGGAGAAAGTCCTTTCATAGAGTAACCTTTTACTATCTCCTGGGCTAAAAGGGTGTTATCTACAATACTCCTACCCTTAACAAAGGCAGACTGGTTGTAGGAGATCATGTCAGGGAAGAAATGTGTAAGCCTATTAACCAGGATTCTAGTGATGGTTTTGTAGATAACTGGACAACAAGAAATAAGCCTAAACTCTTTTGCTATACAAGCATTTAGGGACTTTGGGACCAGAACTAAGATAGTTACATTAAAAGCAGACAACAAGCAGGAGGAGTGGAAGAAATACCTTACAGCAGCAGTGAAATCACTACCAATAATGCTCCAAGCAGATTTAAAGAAGCCAGAAGTAAAACCATCAGGGCCTAGGCTTTTATCCACACTTTGCTTAAAAAGAGCTTCTTTAATCTCCAAATCAGACACTTCTTTTGTAAGTAAGGTGTCTACACCATCTGGCAAGGAATAGTTCAGCAGGTCCTTCAAAACTACAGCTGAACACCCTTTAATAAGAGGATCAGGGGAGCCAATAAGGTTAGTGAAATAGCCCACTAGCTCAGAGGACATTCCTTCAAAAGAATCATGGCACTATCCATCCTCACTCTTAATGATTCTAATAGAATTCTTTTTCTTGTTGGAGAAAACCTTTTGATGAAAAAACTTTGTATTCAAATCACCCTCCCTTAGCCAATGGACCTTGGCCTTTTGCTTATAGAAAACAGCTTCAGCAACTTCCAAGTCAACTAAATTAGCATGAACCATCATTTCTTCTTCAATCCTCCTCTGATTAAATTGAGCAAGATTAAAAATCTGAATCTGCTCCAATTCTGCCCTCTTGGTTTTGACTCTACCAGAGATATCAACAAAAAATTCCAAATTAAATTGCTTAAGTACATGCTTAAGCCTTTTCAACTTGTTGAACAAGTAGCACATAGCATCCCCACCACATTGGCGCTGCCAAGAGTCCCTAACAACATCAAGGAATTTTTCATGACCATACCAAATATTAAAAAACTTGAATGGTCGAGGCTTCTTAGCCATAATGCCCTTGTGAGTCCACAACATTCCAAGACAATGGTCAGATACCCCCTGGGCCTTAAATTCAGCATACGAGTCGGGAAAATCCACCAGCCATTGATTATTAACAAGGATTCTGTCCAACTTTCGAGCCAGGAATGATCCTTCTTGCTTATTAGACCAAGTGAATAAAGTTCCAAGGAAATGGTGGTCCATGAGCTCAAGGTCTTCTAAACAGTCTTGAAAATCCTTCATATCAGGAGTACAGTGAATCCCCATGATGTCAAAATCAGAACTCTCCTCAGCCTTGGCAAAGATGTTAAAGTCCCCCTAACCATCCAAGAGGAGGGGCCAATATCATTCTCAACAAAACCCAAGTGTTCCCAAAGTCTTCTCCTAGCAACACCATTGTTACTGCCATAAACAACAGTAATAGTAGTCGCATCCCCATCAACAGACCCAGAGATGGATATGGCCTAATTACAATATCTCAAAACTGAGAAAGAGAGGTGCTTCCTCCAACAGACCCACACTCTACCTCCTTCAATAAAATCATAATTACCAGCAAAATACCAATCTTCAGACAAAGCAAAAGTAAAGCTAGCAGAATTCGCACTAATAATGCGAGATTCCATCAAATAGAATATATCAACCTCACAACAAAATAACCTCTTTAATACCTTCAGCTGTTTAAGGGGGTTATTAATCCCCCTAACATTCCAGAAGTTGACTATCATCAAGAGGATGCAACCTGAGCACTAATCCCTGCGCTCGAATTCACCACATAACTTCTGGCTTTCTCAAGGTGATCTTTCTTCTTTGTTTTTATCTCATTGAGTAGCACAACAACCCCCAAAGAAGCCACACGGGCTTTCCTGGTACCCTTCACTACAAATTCAACTTTACTTGAAGAACCAATAACCTCTTTTTTCTTACTTTTTTGCTTTTTCTTTAAGGAATCCTGTAAAGATGGAAAATCACTAGATTGGTCAGTATCCTATGAGTGAAGGACACCATCAATATGTACATTCTCATGTACAGTAGGTACAGAATCTGGCAGCTTCAGTGACACAAAATCATCTGGTAACTTCTGTGTCTCAGTAGCAGGTCGTGGAAGACAAACAATATCCTTACTAACACCCATCATATTAGGCATACTGTTCTCTTGTAAGGCATGCACTGTTGTCTCCACAACATTTCCCACAAGTAATCCCTTAGGGTTGCAGATAGAATCAGGATGCAAAACTGAGCTTTGAGAAATCTCAATTGGTGCATTAGCAGTCCCTGTTGACTCTGTATCATTAATAACAGTAACATGCAAGCTACCCTTACTAACAGTCATTGTGCCCTTAATATCCTTCTTCCTCCAAACTTGCACCTCTTTTGATTTCTGAAAGGGCTGCCTAACATCAATACACGAATTGACATGGTGCCCAAATGTTTTACATTTAGCACAAAATTTGGGCAACCAAGGAACATGAACTCGAACGTTCACAGAGGAGCCATCATTTAAGATAACTTTAACTTGAATGGATTCTGGGATAGTGACACCAGCTTGAATTTCCACACACACCTTAGCATATTCGAGTCTCTCTCTTGAAGCTGTAATAGTGTCCATATACAATGGGTTACCTAAAGCACTAGCAAGATAAATAAGTCCCTTCTGGAATAGAGTTCTAATGGAATATTGTATAGTTGAACCCAAATCGGGACAAAGGTGAGATCAAAACTAAGCTTTTGCATACCAGGTGACCAGCTCCTCAAGAACAATGGTTTATTCTGAATATGCCAAGGTCTATTATCCAGGACCTAATCCCTTAAACCAACATCTAAGAATAAAAAAATAAAGAGATTAGGGTCGACGATACAAACCTTAACATGAGAAAAATTCCCCCAAATCGTTTCAATTATACGCTGCAGAGATCCAAAACTGGGAGCCGATTCACAAAATTGACCTACCAGAGCATGATTCCAGTCCGCAATAACTTCTTCAATCACCTCAGGCGGAGGCTTAATGGTAGCCACACCATCCTTTAGCTCAGGGGGAAAGAAATCAAGATTTTGATCTTTCGAACCCATGAACAGATCCTTCCAATCGAGACTCACAGAACTCGATTCCATAACAGCAACAGAAACATAAAATCCCCAGAAAATGAGAAACGAACAAGGATTAGAAGAAAGTCTGAGAGAGCATTAGGCCTGCTAACGTGCGCCCAGATAGCCTCCATTTTCTCCATTATTTTTATATTTTTATAAGAGTAAAAAACTTTTTAAGAAGAGAAAAAACAAAGTGATCTTCAAGGGTGAAGATAGAAACCCAAACCATATATTTCAATATGGCATATTTTTACTCTAAAACGTTGAATAGATTATCTTGAATCCCTCTAAAACGTTATAATTTTATCTCGACCCTCAACACTAGTTCCAAGGTGTGTCCCTGTTGAAATGTTAAGATTATTTTCTATGTCAATTAGGTCTATGTACATTAAGGTGATGTTTGTTTTTACTGTGTAAGGTCTGCAAAGCTCTTATGTCTGTGCCACGTAGACCACGCGCAGACATTGGGTTTCACAGACCGTTTGTTTTTTAGAAGACAGAAGTCTTCTAACGTCTGCGCGAGGTCTTCTTGGTGCAGACATGGTTTTATGTCTTCAAAGGTCTTCAAACCTATTCAAAGAAATTAAAATTATTTAAATCTATTTTAAAATTTAATTTAAAATATAGATTGATTTATTTTAAAATATGGATTGATTTTTTTAAATATGGATTGATTTATTTTAAAATATGGATTGATTTATTTTAAAATATGGAAAAATTTATTTTAAAATATGGATTAATTTATTTTAAAATATGGAAAATTTTATTTATTTTAAAATATGGATTGATTATTTTAAAATATTGATTGATTTATTTTAAAATATGGATTGATTTATTTTAAAATATGGATTGGTTTATTTTAAAAAATTTATTATTGTAGTTGTATGGATTATTTAAATTTCATTATTATAAAACTAAAATTAGTTAAATTTCAGTATTGCAAAACTCTTTTAAGTTTAAAAAAATTAGTTTATTTATATTTCAGTTTTTTTTAGCAGTTTGCAGACTTTAAAAAACAAACAGTCTTCTTTTTACAGACTGCAGACTTTTAATCTACCTCTTCTGCTGCAGATGTCTGCAGATTGATCCGCAGACTGTAGACCTTTTATCACTGAAAAAAACAAATACCACCTAACACTTTAGATGAAACAAAATATTGATTGATATCTAAAATCTATTAATTCATTGAATGGTTAAAAGTATTTATATTATCTTATTTTGTGTACGTTCGAATTCTTATATTTCAATTAATTGATCGACAAAAGGGGGTAATGGATTGGGTTAGTAACTAAGAACCTATAATGGATCCTAGGAAACTGTTGTTAAGATTGGAAGAGAGAAAAGCCCATGAAAAAGGAAGAGAAGCTCAGGTTAACTAAATAAAAATGGGATCTTTTTCCATTTTTTAAGTTTTTACTCATTTGAGAAAGAATGCGTATTAGAGAAGCCAAGCAAACAGATTCTCTCACTCAGTATTTCCCAAAGATTCACTTCCAATTTCTTCTCTTATCCCACTCCTATATACATACTTTACAAACCCCACTCTGAAAACTATCTAGACGGAAGAGAAGAGAAGAGAGACCAAAATGGCGAACCCACCAAAGCCGTGGAAAGCGGAATATGCCAAGTCGGCTCGATCTTCCTGCAAAACTTGCAAAAGCGTTATCAGCAAGGAGGCCTTCAGGCTAGGCAAAATGGTCACTGCCACCCAGTTCGACGGCTTCATGCCCGTACATTTTATTCACTCTTTTTTTATTTTCCTTTTCTGGGTCTTTTTATTTTGTTTTTCTGAATTCTGGAAAATTTTAAGTGCATGCAGCTGTTGTTTTCATTTGGATTTTGTGCGGTATTGCTTAATTTCTTGCTTGATGTGTTGTTTTCCCTATTTCAATAATTTTCTTTGAGGCTTTTGCTATTGACATTCACTGTTGTGTTCTTCTAAATCTCAAAGTCTGCTTTTTTCTGTCGTCATTTCTTACCTTTTTCTTCAATTTTACTCATTACATTATTGTGGATGCTTAAATCTTCTAACTTTTTTAATTATATTTGTCTGTTTCCTGAATTAGATGTGGAACCATGCAGATTGTATACTAAGGAAAGCAAATCAGATAAAGTCGTACGTACTTTACTAATTGTCTGATGTGATTTCTGAAAGATTATCTGTATTGAATGCAGATGTTAACTTTTTTCTTTAATTGTGTAGTACTGATGATGTTGAAGGCATAGAATCGCTTCGATGGGAGGACCAACAAAAAATCAGGAACTACGTGGAATCCGGAGGACCTTCAAATGCAAAAAATGTCACTCCTCAAGCCATGGAATATGCTATTGAAGTTTCACAAACTTCTCGTGCTACTTGCAAGGGTTGCTCCCAAAAGATTATGAAAGGAGAGGTGGATTGTTATGTTTAATGATTTGTTCTATTTATGCTTTTCATATATTGGTTTGACTTGTTACTAACTTCGATGTTAAGTAAAATGGATCTATGGATTAAGTAATGATTCAAGGTCCCAGTAAAGAATCTTCTTTTGGTTCTTGCCTTAACATATGGAAACTTGCTTCATGTGCGAGCTGGATGAGGGACATATGTTATCATGCAATTATTCTATTTGTTTTCTCCTATTTTCAAGGTGAAGATTTAGTTAGGTCGTGTTCACTTTTTTTCCCTTTTTTCCCTCAGCTTTGAAACTAATGTGTCTTGTACCCTTTTCTTCTCTCAAAATTTTGGTTTCTCTGTGGTTCCTTCAAACCAAATCAAATGTGTCATTTTCGTTGTTATAGCATCTCAATATTTGATTTGTCTTCCAAAGAAGTATCCCTTGTGCTATTCATTGTTTTCTTGCAGAAGATAAACTATTTTTTTTATAAAATTATTCGTAAAATAAGAATGCTGTTTTCCTTTCTTGTTTCTAATTTGTCTTAAATAAAATATTGATATATAAAAGAACATAGTAGAAGCATGAGGTAAATTTCGAGATTCATTTATGGTTCCTGTTTACTGCTTTTTGATGTTGCTGCTTAAGTTTTAAGTACATTTAGTTTTAAGACGACATTTATGATTCTAGTTGTGTAGAAATGAGGTCTAATACTCTTTTGTTCTTTGATTTTTCTAATACTGTTAGGTCCGTATATCTTCAAAGCCTGAGGGTCAAGGATCTAAAGGATTGGTGTGGAACCATGCCAAGTGTTTCTTAGAGTTGTCTCCTACTACTACAGTGGAAAAGTTGCCTGGATGGGAAAGCCTTCCATCGTCTGACCAGGCAACTGTTTCTGCACTGGTTAAGAAGGTTCCTGCTTCAAAGAAGGGTACGGAATTTACTATCCTAGGCTTTCTCAGATGACGAAGGGAACTTAAATTATTACTTCACGTGTTTTCTCTTTTAATCATTACTGCTGTTCCAGGCAAAGGGACTGAGGTACCAGAGGAAAAACAACCACAATCAACCTCCACAGCTGGTGCAAAACGTAAGAAGGATGTTGGTGATGATAAAAAATCCAAAGTCAGCAAGTTGGAAGGAGGAGTGACGACAGGTAGGGCAGGGAAGAATGCGAATGACTTGGACAAAAAGCCAAAAGATTCTTATCTGGAAACTAAATTGGAGGCCCAGACTAAAGAACTGTGGGCTTTGAAGGACGAGTTGAAGAAACATGTTACTACAGCAGAACTGCGTGAAATGCTTGAAGTCAATGGTCAAGATGCAACAGGATCAGAACTTGATTTGCGTGACCACTGGTAAGATTTTTCCAATGGTTTTTAGGTTGTGTTTTCCTTTCATATAAATCAGCTAGTTGAGCACTTTCATGACTTTTTTCTTTTTAGTTTAGAACTGTAATGGATGATTTTGGACATATCTTGCTTGATGATGCAACTTGGTCTACCTATATCAAACACTTTATAATTGAACCTATGGTTTCTTCTTTTGTGTATCTAGATGTAGTTTTTGTGATGAATTGCTTAAGAATTTATTCCATGCCATGATGAACATAAACTTCTAATACACTGCACTTAAAATTGAAAAGGATTCTCTTGGTATAATTTTATGCAGTGCTGATGGGATGATGTTTGGAGCACTTGGTAAATGTCCCATGTGTTCTGGCTGTCTTCGCTTTTCTGGAGGCAAGTTTCGCTGCCATGGCTACATTTCAGCATGGAGCAAGTGTTCTTACTCTACTTGTGAACCTGAACGTCTTAAAGGGAAATGGAAAGTCCCAGATGAAACAAATAATGAATTTCTAAGCAAGGTATTCGACTAAGATCCATGTGATATACTAAATTATTTAGACTGTAACCTTTTCCTGACGCAAACTCCTGCAGTGGTTTAAATCACAAAAAATAAAAAAACCTGTTCGCATCCTGCCTCTACCATCTTCTTCTTCAAGTCAAGCTCCTAATGGCCAATCTCAAACGTCAAAGGTTGAAAGCTTGGCAGATTTGAAAGTTTCCATGGTTGGATTGCCGCAAGAGTCCATGGTAATATCTCTTCCACTGTTTTTCAGAATAAACGTGAATGTTTGTTCATTTCTTGAGTATTTTCTTTTCAGGAAGAGTGGAAGGGCAAAATCAAGGAAGCAGGTGGTATAGTTCATGCCAAGATCAAGAATGGTATGTGCCTCCTGTACTCTATTTTGATATAAAAGCTTGTGTTGATTGGGATGTACTAAAGAAATAATGTTACAGATACCAATTGCTTTGTTGTGAGTGGGGAATTTGAGAGTCATGCTGCTGAGATGAGGAAGGCACGGTAAAGCTCCTTTCATATTTCTTCTCAAGTTCTTCATTCATTTTAGACTAATTTCATGTGTTTCACTTTTCAGGAGGATGAGATTGCCAATTGTTAGGGAGGATTATCTTGTTGACTGTTTTAAAAGACAGAAGAAGCTTCCTTTTGATTTGTACAAAGTTGAAGCCATTGGTGAGGCCTCTAGCATGGTCACTGTCAAAGTAAAAGGACGAAGTGCTGTGCATGAAGCTTCTGGTCTACAAGATTCAGGTCACATACTTGAGGATGGGGGGAGTATATATAACACAACTTTGAACATGTCAGACTTATCAACCGGTGTTAACAGGTGCATTTTCTACATCCATCTCTTTGGCTGGTTTTCTAATCTATTATAGCTGACTACTACTTTCCTGCTTTGCAAATGTTTTACTTTATTGCCTATTGATAGACTCAACTTAATGATTGTATGTTCCTTTCTTCCAAGGATAATGAGGGACATTTTTCTTGCTCTCATCCCCTTTGAAAACATTGCCTTTTCCTCATTTTTTTCTAACATGTTACTTGGACTTGGATGCGAGTATTGAACATGGTTATGCTTCCAACTAGGGTATGTTCAATTTTTCTTAAGATTTTCATGTATTTGGAGGGTTTTCGGGAGATTACATCCCTGTACACCTGTCTAGGAAAGAGTTGCACATGATTACCAGACATGGGAACGTCAAGAAAAATAGAGTCGGTGTAACAGATTTTTACTGTTTGTGTAGCAATTTATTTCCACATCAATTTTCCACTTTGCTTTTTCAAAAAAATTCTATTTTATGCTCTCTTTTAATTATTTTATTTCTCAATAAATACTAACTTACTGCTTTTTTTTGTCATATGAAGTTATTACATTCTCCAAATAATTCAAGAAGATAAAGGATCAGATTGTTATGTATTCCGTAAATGGGGTCGCGTTGGGAATGAAAAAATCGGCGGTAACAAATTGGAAGAGATGTCAAAATCAGATGCAATCTCTGAATTCAAACGTTTATTTCTTGAGAAAACTGGGAATACATGGGAGGCATGGGAGCAAAAAGAAAATTTCCAGAAACAACCTGGCAGATTTTTCCCATTGGATATTGTATTGCTTATTTCTTTTCCATCTCTTTCCAAATGTATATGCCTCTTGTTTAGATAGTGCATCCTTTTTTCTTATAGTTTATATGCTGGGATTTGTAGGATTATGGTGTTAACAAACAGGTGTCACAAAAGAAGCACACGGATGCAGACAGTCAACTTCCTCTTCCTTTACTTGAATTGGTGAAGATGCTTTTTAATGTGGAAACATACAGGCAAGTGGTCCATTTTCCGAGAAAACTCTCCCCTCTCTTGTACTCCCTCAAATTACTTTGATGTCTGAATGACCCATTCTTGATTACAGGGCTGCAATGATGGAGTTTGAGATAAATATGTCTGAAATGCCCCTTGGAAAGCTGAGCAAAAGTAACATTCAGAAAGGTAGGTAATTGTAATGTCTTATTTATTTTCTCTATTATGCTGGACATCCTTAGATGTTACATGGTAGGAGTTCAACTTCTAGCATGTGTAGAGTAGAAATTTTAGTAACCATATCTTCTTGGCCCAGGTTTTGAGGCATTAACAGATATACAAAATCTATTGAACAACAACGTTTCTGATCCTTCTGTCAAAGAAAGCTTGATTATTGATGCCAGCAATAGATTTTTTACTGTTATTCCTTCTATCCATCCACATGTCATAAGGGATGAAGATGATTTCAAGTCAAAGGTATATATTCTACATAATAGTACCTTTTTCTGATTTTCAAATGCTTTTGATTTGATATTTCCTTTTATGTTGAAACATTTATTGTAGCTTATAGAATTATGTTAAACCCAAAAAAAAAAGTAACAAGGGCTAGTTTGTGCTTGTATTTAATTGTTTGGAGACTGATTCCTATTGTGTATATAGTAGGCAGATACATTTACTTGCACACGTCTAGTTGAATTTACTTGTTGGCTTCTTGTATCATTTTATTTTAAGCAGTTCTGATTTTGTTTCATTTGAGCATTGGTGTTCTCACAGTCAATTCGGGCTAGTTTGTGCTTGTATTTAATTGTTTGGAGACTGATTTCTATTGTGTATATAGTAGTCAGATACATTTACTTGCACACGTCTAGTTGAATTTACTTGTTGGCTTCTTGTATCATTTTATTTTAAGCAGTTCCGATTTTTTTTCATTTGAGCATTGGTGTTCTCACGGTCAATTCGGAAGCAATTTCTCATTGTAGGAGTGATACTTAATTGCCGTCTTTTGTTCCCATTAAATACTGAAGGTGTTATGCTGTTACCTTATGACATCTTGAACTCTTGTGCAGGATAAGTGTTTAGTTGTAGCTCTTCGTTATATTTGTCAATTGCTTGTGCAATGCCTTTAGCTTGTAACTGGACATTTTCTCCTTCTGTTGTATCATTAAGCTGTTGGTGAATGTCATTTTCATTTTTTATAATCTACATTTTCTCAGCACTTTTTGATAGTTAGATACTATTCTAAGCTACAAAGAATTCTGTTAAATATTGAAAAATGTAGTACCAGGGTGTGAGTAAGACGCAAATGTATTTTGCACTGTTGTATGCTGAAGGCGAAGTTGGAATCAACTTTGCTCAATTATTGCTTTAAAATTTTTCTTAAACTAATTTTTATAATCTACATTTCTCAGCACTTTTTGATAGTTAGATACTATTCTAAGCTACAAAGAATTCTGTTAAATATTGAAAAATGTAGTACCAGGGTGTGAGTAAGACGCAAATGTATTTTGCACTGTTGTATGCTGAAGGCGAAGTTGGAATCAACTTTGCTCAATTATTGCTTTAAAATTTTTCTTAAACTAATTGCAGCTAGATATAATCTGTGTGAGGAGTAATATACAGTCCTTTTCTGCTTGAAATGTAGGTGAAAATGTTGGAAGCTCTTCAAGACATTGAAATAGCCTCAAGATTAGTAGGTTTTGATGCCGACAATGATGACTCCCTTGATGAAAAATATAAGAAACTCAAATGTGATATCACTCCCCTTCCTCACGATAGTGAAGCTTTTAAGTTGATTGAGAAATATCTCCTTACCACTCATGCCCCTACTCATACTGTGAGTATGCATGTTTAAAAAGCTCTGATTTTTAACAACTGATTATGGTCTTGTTTATTGTCCCCCCCCTTTTCTCTCTCTTTAATGTAGGTTAAATTTGCAATATAAACTTACTGCAACTATATGTTACCTTCAGGAATGGACACTTGAACTGGAAGAAGTATTCTCACTTGAAAGAGAAGGAGAACTTGATAAGTTTGCTCCTTACAGAGAAAAACTTAGTAACAAAATGCTTCTTTGGCATGGTAAGTTACTTTTTTATTTGTATAGAAGATGAGTGCTCCACTAATTGCTACAAATAATTTGGGGCAATTTTCCTGATGCTACAGTTTTTCAAGATTATGAGATATTTTCATATGCAGGTTCTCGGTTGACTAATTTTGTGGGGATACTGAGCCAGGGACTAAGAATAGCTCCTCCAGAAGCTCCAGCAACTGGCTATATGGTTCTCTTACAGTTTCTTTTCATAAATGATTGTACATCATTGCATACAGGACATACACATTTCTTTTGTGAGGCTAACATTTGTAACACTTTTGCGTTCCAGTTTGGCAAGGGGGTTTACTTTGCTGATTTGGTCAGTAAGAGTGCTCAGTATTGCTTTACTGATAGGAAAAATCCTGTGGGCTTCATGCTTCTCAGTGAGGTTGCTTTAGGGGAGGTCTATGAACTAACAAAGGCCAAGGTTAGTGCACCCTTAATGAGAATGCCCAGATTAGAACTTGACATTTATTAATTATTTCTCTTTGCTTTCCTTCATTCTTATCCAGTATATAGAGAAATTGCCAGAAGGAAAGCACTCTACAAAGGGGCTTGGAAAGAAAGTACCTAAGAAGTCTGACTTTGTAAAGTGGAAGGATGATGTTATTGTACCTTGTGGCAAACCAGTTCCATCCAATGTGAAGGACTCTGAGCTGATGTATAATGAGTACATTGTTTATAACACTGCTCAAGTAAGTTAAAAGATCTTTTCATCCCATGTAGATAAATAGGAATGCTGTTTAATGCATGAAAATGAATTAGAACTTTGGTACTATTGCAATGTGCTTTACACATTCATCCATGCATTATTCTATCTACCAAATTCTCTCTCTAGCCCCTCTCCAAAGATGCCATCATTTCTATGTTTTTTATGTTGAGCTTGTATCTTATGTTGTTTGGATTAGATGAGCAATGAATTCGATTCCAAAATTCCCTTATAATCATGTATAGTATATGTGCCAGACACAAGTAGTTTAGGAAGAAAAGTCCTTGTAATATAGCCTATCACTGCTGTTGCACTTGCTCCTGATAATTTCATTGCTATTGTTATTGAACTCGATGTGTGATTTGCACTTATCATCTGCAATATTGTTAATTTGGACAGGTTAAGATGCAGTTCTTGTTGAAAGTGAGGTTTCATCACAAGAGGTGAAGGAAGGTAACGGATGTTTATATTTTTACTTTGGTGAAGGACAGGTGTGTAAAATATTGAAACAAAAACTGAAGTTTGTCTCCTTTTGGATTTTCTAAAGCAAGGTCAAGTGTTGATAAGATCTAGTTTTGGGGATAGCTTGGAGATCTTTTACTTGAGCTTGTGATGCGTGTTAAAGCCTTTTGTAAGTAATGGAAACATAGTTGATACTTTAATCCATTTCTTCTAAGATTTCATCCTCTCTACATGGTGGGATTAAATGGTAATGGAGTCTTCATTCTCAAATATAAGAAAATCCAGCCTCCATATTTATGATGGAATTAAAATTATAGTCATATGACAAGATCTGATAGCTTAGGCTTCACTTTTAATATCTCTTGATCCCTATATTCAGCAGGTTAAGTCGGTTGAATCCGGTATCCCCACCAATTGGAAATACCAAGCACTGAAAGTTAGGCTAGTGATTTCCTAAGGGTAGCATTTACTTATCGGTCTCAGCGTCCACCTATTAATTGATATAAAAATTGTTAGTTTTCATCTAGAATTCCCTATCGATTTCAGCATCCACCTATTAATGATATAGAGATCGTTAGTTTGCATCATTACATTGTGCATGGATGACGCTGTAACTTGACTTGAAGCAAAATTGGTGGTAAGATTGAGTGGCCAGAAATGATTTTGAATTTCTTTGCATATTAAATATAGGCCTTGTTGCTGGTGTGGTGTGGTTTCAGCTGTCTAGGATTTAGTCTTGTGGGTTGATTAATACATTTCCAAGTTTTCATGTGGCCGATGCAAATATATACATAATGAATGCGCAACTGTGACAATCCTCAGCATTTAAGGTTTCCTTTTGCCCTATATTGCAATTGTTATTATCATTGGATATGATAAGCGTGTAATAAGAAAATTATTGGTTGGATTGATAAAAGTAAATGAGAGTTTGATGGCTCTGGTAGACAGATAAGCTTGGATAAGTGCCATAATTACCAAACAGAAAAGCTGACGGTAAATTTGCCAAACATGATTTGTCCTCGTACAAATTTTCTCCAACTGAAATATAAAAATGTCGTAATTCACTGAAGTGATTGTCGGTAGGTTTTAACGGCAGATAGCATTAAGAGCAGGTTCTCACAAAGCGACAAAACAGCAATCAAAAAGAAAAAGTTGCAACTTTCTACCATAAACTCAAGAATCAACCTTCAAATGTATTAAACAAATATTCAGATGATGTATTGTACTCCCAACTTCAAATCATATATACCAACATTATATGAGCCATCGCCATGGACCATTATTAAATGTTCCTTTAGAACCCTACATAAAGGGCTTCTATATGTCCCCCATTCATTACTGTTTGTGCCCCTTAACAGCCCCACTTTCACCTAGCCAGACAACCATCTCCTCCACTAACCCAGTTTTCTATAGCACCATTTCCTAGTGTACTCGTGTGATTCCAGCATTTTTAAGATTAGTTCCCTTGTTCCAACCTCTTGTTTTCTTTTTCTTTTAGTCTCTAACATGGCATCATCTGGCACTGGCTCCCCTTGTGGTGCATGCAAGTTTCTGAGACGAAAATGTGCCTCCGACTGTGTATTCGCTCCTTATTTCAGCTCAGAACAAGGTTCGCCGCCACCCATAAAGTGTTTGGTGCTAGCAATACCTCCAAATTGTTGTTACATATCCCGGCACATGATCGTTGCGAGGCGGTCGTCACCATTGCTTACGAGGCTCAAGCAAGGATTCGAGATCCTGTTTATGGTTCCGTTGCTCATATTTTCGCCTTGCGACAACAGGTAATCACATTTGCTTTTGTATTATCTTGTTTATGATTAGCTTTAACCCATTTCTAAATCTTGTTTATAGGTTGCATACCTCCAAGCTCAATTAATGCAAGTGAAAGCTCAGCTGGCTCAAATGAATTCACATAACATAGTGAAACAGTGGCAAGGCAACGTTTGTGGTACTGTTCCAACCTACGTGAACCCCATTTCTCCACAAAGCTCACTCGACAGTGGCGACAACATGAACATGCAGGAAATACAAAGCAGAGAGAGAGAGAGAGGAATTTTATCTCCATGGTTACCCTAGGAAGAGATACTCCAATAATGATCTGGGTGAGCTACAAGCACTTGCCCTTAGAATGATGAGGAACTGGAACTAAATCATCCTCGTCTTTTTTTCTTCTTTATAGATTACGGTTCTGCTTTTGTTCTGATGCTGATGATTGTATATGCTAATACGGAGACTGTTTCCGAGAAAACATACTAAACTTTCTGGTCAGCCAAACAATATTGGCGTTTGCCTCTTTGTTCAATCAGACAATTTTTTAATTACAAATTGGAGGGGTATATCTGCTTCGGGTTATAGTGTTGGTTTAATAAAAGACTGGGGGTGGTTCATTATTGTCCGTTCTTATAGGAATTAATAATGATAAATCTTTGTTTTGGTATATGTGATTCATATTATTGTATGAACGTTTGAAATTAAAAATTTTAAAATAAAAAAATCAATAATATGAAAAAATTTTAATCTCACTCATCCATTCATATTCATCCAGATCTAATAATCTTAAGTAAAAAACTAAAAAAAAATGATTAGGGGTATGGAAATTTCCTAGGGACCCAATCCACCTAGGGTTTTTGTTTAAATTAGTAGGTTGACCTAGGGATGGGCATGAGATCCAAACCCGATGGGTTTCTACCTGACCCGACCCAATCGAGTCTGGTTTTTAAAAAAATTGGATTCGGGTCGGGTCGGGTTTTTTAAATGTGATGTTCGGGTCGGGTTCGAGTTTATAGTGAAAACTACTCGGCCTGAAAAAAATTACCTCATATATTTAGGAATAATTACAATAATACCCCTCTCTATATTTTTTTTCCAATTAAGTCACTGTTTTTATTGAATAAAAATAATATTTTTATTATTATTTCGCGTCGGGTTTTTAAGTTATATATCAGGTCAAGTTCGGGTCGGATGAAATCTTGTTTCATGCAGGTCGGATCTCGGGTGGAAGAGTTATTGTTCTCGAGTCGGGTCGGGGACCAAAAATCCTACCCATGCCCGTCCCTAGGTTTACCTAACTTAAGTATTTCTTTCTACTTTTTAATACCAAAAAGCCATTGCCTTGTATTCATATTTATAGACAAAATGTCCCCTTGATTGAATGCAAAACCCTACATTATGAGCTAAGAACCCTCTCTTAACTATTTTAATTAAGCATACATATCTTTTTTTTTAAATTATATCATTATACTCCTCCTTTCCAAAGTGTTATTTGTCTTCTAAAGTATGCATATAGAAATATAATCAAACTAGAATTAGTGACCTAATTTATCAATAAGAATCCCGAATAAAATTATTGGATAGAAAAAAAAAATATAAATATATAGTATCATCATATTTAGTTTCATGTTACTAACAATCAGTTGGTCTAGTGGGATGAGTTATCGAATCATATGACGTTTGCGAATGAAACAAACTGAGTTGGGAGGGTCTCCCTTGACTCTGCAATACCCGACCCAAATTAATCGATTAATAAATCGAAAATCGACGTTTATAAAAAATATATATATTTAGCTTCATGTTTAAGTGAAGACACTGTCATTCTCAGCTAATTTGGTTTGCCTATATATATATATATAATTTAATAAATGCGTTGTTTTTTATTAAATAAATATCAATTTAATTGATACTATTATTATTATTATTTAAAAATTATTAGGGGGAGACAATATAAAGATGTAGAATGGAATTTGTTGGATTCCATCTTTGAACTTTCTTAACGCAACTTTTGACTATTGATTTCGTAACCCACGTTTGCGTAATCCCAACCGTTGATAGTGGGATCTAGTAATATATCACATCAGATGGACGGTTTTGTGCTTTCATTTTTTAAATATTAAGATTATTTATGTACATGCATGTGTGTTTGGCTATGGTAAACTAATTTTATTAGAGCTTATATTCGTTTTGTAATATAGATAAATTTGTTTGATAAAATATAATTATACACAAATTAATAAATTTATTATTTAAAATAAATTATTTTTTTATTAATATAGAATGATTTCAAGTAATATTTATTCTAGAAATTCCCACGTCAAACACTCTTAGGTGGTGTTTGGTTGGCATGAATCCCTTGGAATTGGTGGGAATTTGAATCCAATTCCACCACTTTCCCATGTTTGGTTCAAGTTTTCCAAGAGAATTGGAATCCCTCATGGCTTCAACTTTCCATCAAATGAGGGAAAGTGAATTTCATCCAAAAATGGATGGAATTCAATTCCCTTGTTGGAGGGAATTAAAATTTGACCATACTACCCTCATCAATCTTTTGGTAACTTATTCATATATTGAATAAAAATATTTTTTTATTATTTCGGGTCGGATGAAACTTTATTTTGGTTGGGTCGGGTCATTTTTTTAAGTGTGATATTCGGGTCGGGTCGAGTTTGGGTTTAGGGTGAAAAATACTCGACCCGAAAATATATATAATTTCACCTTATATATTTAGGAATAATTAAGATAATACCCCTCTATATATAATTTTTTTCAATTAAGTCACTGTTTTTATTGAATAAAAATAATTTTTTATTATTTCGGGTCGGGTTGGATTTCTAATTCATATATTCGGGTTGGGTCGGGTTTTTTTAAGTGTGATATTCGGGTCGGGTCGAGTTCGGGTTTAGGGTGAAAAAAACCAGACCCAACCCGAAAAAAATATATAATTTTACCTTATATATTTAGAAATAATTACAATAATACCCCTCTCTATATATATTTTTTCAATTAAGTCAATGTTTTTATTGAATAAAAATAATTTTTTTATTATTTCGTGTCGTGTCGGGTTTCTAATTCATATATTGAATAAAAATAGTTTTTGGTATATTTTTTAGTAACTAATTAACATACTCCGATTGGAATGTATCGAAATATTGTTCTATCTTTTTGTAACTTATTAACATATTTTGATCGCGATGGTTTTAACTTATGATGTTTATTAGCATGATTTTTATAATTTATTGAAATGAATAATCAATCAATAAAATGAAAATTTAATATTTTTTAATTTTTTATAATATATTACTACATGTAGGTTGTAAAACAAACTAAAATAAAGCAAAAAAACAAGAAGGACAATTATATTATTTTATATTACTAAAATCAAATTCATATGACATGTCTGTGAACCAAACAAAATATGGAATTGGATTCTAATTCCATTTCCTGCCAACCAAACAGAATATGAATTTGGATTCCAATTCCTGACAGATTCCAATTCCCTCAGAAACATTCCAGCGAACCAAACGCCACCTTACAATATCTAGTGCTTGAAGTAAGCCTCTAGAAATAATGATTATCATCCCTCTAATCATTATAGTAACTTGATTCATGCAAAAATAAATTAACATTTTGAAAGTTATTACGAATAATTGTTCGTATAATTCTTTCAATTTTAGTTACTTGTTACTTGCGAATTGGAGAGTGTAATGTTACTATAGTGAGATTACAAATCACGATGGTTGCTTAAGTATCTCTAATTTATAATAAAATTCAAATTTAATTATTTGATCATTTTAAAATACATTAATTAAAAATCTATTAAGAGATTTTGATTTTAGTGACGAGAGGGATTATTGTTCTCCCTAAAAGTCTTAAATTTGAGTAACTGTGTCTACAAAATGTATGTGCGTGTCAATAGGTTAAGAAATTTATGAACAAATACTATCTTTTAATAAAAACCTAATAAATAACTTTCTTTCAATTACTTCCATATTTTGAGATGACTTTGTTATATTCATGTGAAGTTAAGAGAAGTTTGCGAGTTGGGGTGAATCCATCAAGTGACATCATTAGTTAAAGAGGATGTTATTTTCTCAAAAGATTTTGGGTTCGAATAGTTACGTTTGCAGGATGTATGTACGTTATCAATTAATTATGAAATTTCTGAACAAAAATTACATTGTAATCAGCTCACACTATTAAAAAAATTACAAGTTGAGGTTAAAAATATGTCTTGGTTGGATATATCTATGAAAAAAAGAAAAGAGGCCAATGACTCGTAGGAAATAGTATAACTGCCGGAAGACATGTAATTCACTTGGATGCAAATGGGTATACAAGATAAAGCATTCAGATGGCTGGTTGAAGACTTGATTTGTCATTCATAGAAATCAGTAGGTCAAAGGTGAGTACACTGGAAAATTTGCTTCGGTGGCCAAAATGGTAATTGTTGTCATGAACTAGGAAGACATACACAATGTTTTTCTTTATGGCGATCTACATGAAGAGCTTCACATGAAATTGTCTCCCTGCTTTAAGGCTAAATAAGGCTTAAATATGTTGGTCACACGACCAACATCAATGCTTTTAGAGCAGAATCATCATCTCACATTATCGACGAGTTGGGCACAGATGGATCTGAAACCCTATATCGATACACGTGTTCCATTAATATAGCTTGAAATTAGTTAGATATAAAGGGAAAACAATATACTAAACAGATGATGTAAGCATTTCGGTGTTGGTTGATTGCAATGGGTTTATAGAGACCACATTAACTGGGCCATGTTTATATTTATCGATTATCATTTCAGTTGGGCCCCTTCAATTAAGAAAGGGAATAAACACTTTGGGAGGGAGATTCATTCCCTAAATTATTTTACTTTCTTTTTCTCATATGCTGTTGTATAACACAAATATATGTGCATGCAGTGGAAGAAGAAGAAGAAAGAATAAAAATTGTATGGATGCACATGCACGAACAATATTAATATTGGACCTTCAAGGAAAAAAATCATTAAGACATAGTAATCAAACATCACGTGCAATGAAGTTAGATTATTATTGGTAATGCTTCACAAGCAAGCTGCATTGACTAATCAATTGTTAAGGTAATTCAATTTCAGCATTCATTTCTATTCTACGGGGGGCAATATGCGTGTTCAGATTGTGAACCGTGTTTCCTAAGAATCACCAAAACATCGGGAACAAGAGGAAAATCATAGAGAATTAAAAACTAAACAATCTGGGATGAAACAATTATAATCTGGGTTTCACTTGGATCATATTCATGTATATTCCAATAAGAAAATAGTACTGCATTCAGACTGCAGAGTAAATAATTAGCCTATACAGCTAAATCATGAACTTTTAACCGAGTGGGATTTATAAATTAGATCAAATAATTTAATCCTTAATCGAATCCCTTACGTGGAACATCTGTTAAAATTATAGAACCAGCTAATAACATAAAGGGAAAGTGAAATGTAGGTAACTATAGTTTAATTACCAAGTCAAAAACTAGATGTAGTCCTTAAAAGGCCAAGGTCATCCATAGACAAAGCAAATGATTAGCTGAAACAAAACCAGATCAATTTCTATCTCCAGTTCTGTCACACAGAGAGTAAAACAATTGTAGGGTTTTACGATTGTACGAAAACGAACACTAATCCTTTAGGGTTCCTAGCTTTTTATTTATAGCAACAAAAGTGCATCTATATATATATATATATATGTTTCAGAATATGCAGCATTTCAATTCAAAACTGGAAGGCCAATGGTGTCTTCAGTATTCACCGATCTTATATTAAAATCTCTTGATCACACTCAGCATGAATATCGTTAGTATATCCAAAGGCCATTGGTTGAAGGTCATCGTCTTCCTGGAAACCCCATTGCCTGTTGTTTGTTAGCACGTCAAAGGAAGAAGACATGGAATGAGAAGCCTGCCCGAAAGTAGTGTACGAGACATGATCTTCTCCTGATGAAGAGACCGAATTCTCGTAATTTGCTAAAGAGTTTGGATAAAAAAAACTATTAGTCTCACAGTTTGAGTTCGTTGGGTTAAAATTAGGTGCCATGCTTGAATTTTCTGAGTAAAACCAGGTTTGAAGTTGAACATCTTGGAGCTGAGAAGGAACCTTTCCAAGGTATTTGTCATTAGGGTTTGCGGTAACAGAGCCTCCATTAACAATTCCCTGAGCTGCTTGTTCCCTAAGAGAAGCAAGCTGTGCCTGAAGATTGACAACCTGTAGAAATTCGGAACACGACAAAGCAATGGATTTAGATACCTATTCTAAAACTCAAACTAGGGTTTCAAACCATCACATTTCGCATCAAACAAGGTGAAAGTGTGGTGTTCAAAAGAACCTGCTGTTGGAGAGCAAAGATATGAGAAACACAGCCATAAATGGGGTCCTGAAGCCTAGCTTGAGCTTCATACGAAATCGAGACAGCTGCTTCACAGCGATCACTGACCGGAAGGTGAGCAAGCAGCTTGGAGACATTGCTTGCACCAAAAACCTTGTGGATGGCAGCAAAATGAGTAGCACCTTGTTCATGGCAGAAATAAGGTGCGAAAACACATCCTTTAGCACATTTTCTTCTCAAGAACTTGCAAGCTCCGCAAGGGGCTCCAGAACCTGTCATTTTTAGTGGGTAATTGAAGTGGTTTTGGTTAGGTTTGTAGAGCGAGAGGAGGAGGGGTTTGGGCTAAACAGCATAAAGCAAAAAGGAGGTTATAAACACCGGAGGAAGAGGGAGGTGGATGATTTAATAATGAATTTTTAATTACATTTGGTCGCCTTATTGGCCTACACATTTCATTTTCTTCCATTTTTTAAAAACCCTGTGGCTGGCAACCTTTCGTTCTGCATTTTTATACTCTCAGATGAGATTCCCTATTTCGTACCCTTTATACGACAAAAGAACTGGCATCAAAATGAAACCCCATCTCCATCTTGCTTCGTCTTTCTACTTTCCACTACAATGCCTAAATTAATTTTCTTGTTTATGTTCGGATGTTGATAAGTGTCATCCCTTTTATTTTTCTTAGGATATATCTAAAGAATGAATAAATAAATAAATAAATAGGTATTTAATTTGTTTTCTTTCATAAATAGTTAATCAGATCTATTATTTGGTCGATTGATCAAGGATACTCATATTATTTTACCTTGCATACATTCGTATTTCGATATTTATCTTAAAAATATAATACATATTTACTTAATTAAAAAAATATCAAGTTAATTTTTCTATTTGTTACTTTTAACCAACTTAATTTTCCTTATAGAAATTTGGGTTTTAAAGCTGAATGAATGCATAAATGTGTGAGCATGTCATTGATTATGATGTATTTTTTGAGAGAATAAATTAATGGTTATGCAAACAGGCTACATCTAAAATACAAATTGGACTATTATATAAAAGTAATTGGTAGCATTTTTGTAACATCCCAAATTACGGGTTAATGATTAAATTGTAAAATTTCGGAATTTGGGGATAAAAGTAGAATAGTTGAATAGTTAAATGATCTATTTGGGGACATTTCCTGAAAGTTGTTAGTAATCATCCAAAGAATTAAAGGGCAAAATGGTCATTTGCAAAGGAGAAATAATTAAAAATTTGGATGGGTTTATATTAACCCACGTGGAAGAGGAAATGAAGGCAAAAATTTGTTACAGAGTTCTCTTTCTCTTATTCTCCTTGTTTTCCTCTTCTTCATGGTGGTTTTGGCTACAAAGGTAAGTTTCCTCATTAGTTGATTATTTGTTCAATTAAAGATTGGGTTTTGATCCTTAGATGATAATTAAGCTTAAGGAAAGCTTAATTTATCTTATAACCAAAAGATGAAGAAGTTATGAAAGATTAAAGAAAATGAGTTTTTAAGAGAATTTTTGTAAAAGAGTTGATAAATTGAATTTGAAGTTAAATTTGACTTGTAATCAGCTTAAGTAAGAGATATAAAGTGATAGAATTGAAATGAGAACATATTGAAAATTTGGGTATGATTATTGATTCTATATGAAAGATGGGATTTTGAGGTTTAAGATGAAATAAATGGATATAAATTAGTTTAAGTATGTATATTTGAGTTAAGAATAGACAAGGGAATGAAACATGAAGAATTTAAGTTGATATAGTGAATTTTCATGCATGAACAATGATTTTCTGGGCTTGAACGAAAATTCCAGATTACGCAGTGGGTACAGATTCCCCCATGGGGGGTATCGATTCCCCATAAAGAAAAAAAATATGGAATTTTGGGCTTAAGTAATTAACCTCAAGTTTAAGGTTTAGGCTTCTAATAATTGTTTTGAAAGATTATATTTATGTAGATATTGAGCCTAAACAAGTTCCAGAATAATCAAAAGATTAGGATTGAATCAAAGCAAGGCTAATGTGAGTGCAATTTAATTTGTGCTTATAGAATGAACATTGGCTTGCGATGAGCCAGTGACGGAGTTATTATGGTAAGAAGTAACTCTTAAAACGTTATTGTATGTGACATGAGTTACATGATTTTATGTATATGTGATATGTTTAACATGTTGTTATATGTGTTGTGTGATATATATATGTGCTTGCATAAGAACATGAGAAATAAAATAAGTAATGTGATAAGGATATAGAAAACGAAATAAATGATATGAAATGTGTGTATGCTTGATTATATAAGTGGATATGTTCTTGTAAGTACTAAATGACTTATGTAAATAAATGAAAAGGTGAGATAAAATAAGTAGTATTTACTTATAAGGTAATAGAAAATTATGTGAACTCATGCAAAGTGATGCGAGCTATGTGACATATGAATATGAAATCATATGATAAGTGATATGAATTATACGAAAAGAAACTACATGATGATATGCACATGTGATATGAGATATATGTTTACACATACATATGGTATGTGACAGAAGAGAAAGAAATATGTGATCATATGAAATGTTATAAAGAGCTATGTGAAAGAACAAGTGATATGAAATGTATAAATGATAATGCCCATGTTATGTGATATGAGAGGTAGTGGTATAGTTGGCAT
Organism: Hibiscus syriacus; assembly: GCF_006381635.1. NCBI lineage: Eukaryota > Viridiplantae > Streptophyta > Magnoliopsida > Malvales > Malvaceae > Hibiscus > Hibiscus syriacus. The sequence goes on along the minus strand of NW_024062890.1, from coordinate 1,734,399 downwards.
GCCAAGAGTCGAGGGTTACCTATGTTCTAAGGAACATATGGACAATTTACCTAGGTTCTTCGGGACCTATGGACAGTTACCGAGGTTTTTTATGACCTCTGGATAGGTCATTCGGGACAAATTTCATATGCCACTCAGTGGGACTTATACGAGCTGTGGTGACATCAATAGTGTACAACCTTAATGTACTCAAATACCTTAAGTTCTCAATAATGTACATGAGCCTATAAAAGATATCAAAAGTATTTGCATTATTATATGATATCGTGTTATTATTGTTCACACTAAATTCTTTGTGTACATGAGCTAATAAAGAGATAATGATCACTACAATATATGTTATGTATATGCTTTTGGTGATATGAAATGTTTCACATGAATTATATGATGTTATATGGTATACAGAAAAGATAAGTACAAGATCATGATAATGAGGTTGTTGTGGATAATGATGGTATAGATGCATGTGTACATTTTGTTATATGAAATGTTTATGGTTTTATTATATGTTTTATATACCTCACAAAGTCAATGACTTAGCGTGTGATTATTTCACGCGTAGGTTTCGAGAAGAGGAATAATGATAAAAGTTAAACAAGACATGTCAGTTCTTCTTACCGAAGATAAGATCAGAAATGTAGATCAAATTACATGTATTTTGTTAGAAAGAATTTAGTTGGCATGTAATAAAAAGGATTTATATTATATACGCTCTGATCGAGTTTTGGAAATGTTTTAAATGTATATATGTAAATGGTAAATGTATAATGATGAAACCTTGGATTTTTATGAATTTATACGTATTTTACGGAAGTACTATAGCAGTATTATAGCAATACTGTAGCAGGGTATCGGTTCCTTGTAGCAGGGGAATCGGTTCCCCTCTGACATTCTGAAAAATTTTAACATTTGGGTACTGTTCATACGGTACTATTCACTATTCATGCCGTATTTTATTGTTCATAAAACATATATTTTCTTAAATTGGTTATAACAAATATGATTCAACAATATATTATCATATTTTCTTAAAAAAAGTTCAAATGTTCTGTTATTTTACAAGAATAAAGGTTTTAAAAGTCAATGTGACATCTCGGACTCGTATTCGGGTCGGATATGGGTTAGAGTGTTACATTTAATGGTATCAGAGCTACGGTTTAGCCGATTTAAGGCTAAAAACGAAGTCAAAAGTGTTTTAAAAAGTATACATGCCAACAGAAAGTGAAACTTTTTCTGATCTGATAGTGTAAGGAGTATACTGTCTTGTTAATAGAGTTAATTTGTTATGTTATATTCTATGTATGATTACGAGAACTTCCAAAGTGAAGTACAAGGTGATAGACTTGAACGTAATAGCATTCACCTACCCTGGCCAGGCAGGGAGAAGAGCGAAAACCTCAGCGAGTGCCTGTACAAGATTAGAGAATATTATATGATGCAGAATGATATTTTAGTATGTTTTCAATTTTATGCTTCTTTAATTCATAGAATGAATGTATCGAAATAGTTAAAAGAGCTAAGAGCACCCGAGTTACAGGGTAAATTTGAGGAAGGTCATATTGTTACAGACATTTGGATAAATGATATGAAAATAATGTTAGAAGGTTTTCATTTCTCCAAAGTGGAGAAGTTAAATTGAGTAGTTTCGTTACTACGTGGGCAAACTAGAAGTATGTGGACAAATGTCACCATAAGAACGTTAAAAGATCAAGTGACGTGGTTATGGTTTATAGAACAGTTCAAGAATAAGTGAATCGATGTTCAGTTCATAAGACAAATGAAGCTCAAATATATGAACTTGAAGAAAGGGAATTATACATGCATGTGTATGAGTATAAGTTTAATAAGTTAAGCAGATGTATTGTTGAGTTGATTCTGATTAAGAAGGATACATGTGATTGGTTGTTTAAGGCTTGTGCCTTAAATTAAAAGAGTGTTACTGGTTTTGAATTTGTTCTTGTTTCAAGAAATGGTTAATCGTATTAAAGCTCTAGAAAGAGCTAAGAATGAAAGGATTGGAGAACAAAAATCATAGATGATTAAGAGAATTAGTGCTTCATAAAGTTAAGCACCATCATAGAAAGGTAGAGATTCTGGTTTTCAACTTTAAACCATATATGAATTAGTTGTATTCTCCATCAGAGAATAAAACCAATCAGTTTAGATAGATTGGAAATTATAATATTAAAGGAACTTTATCGTTCTGAAATAGAATAGTTTCTTTACAGCATGAAAAAAATAAAGTGGAAGAGATTGATGTTAATTGGAGAATATTAAAAGACTAAGGAAGGGTTTAAGAATATGTATATCAGTAATCAGTTATAAGACAAAGGTAAATGAAATGGTTGAATTCGAACCAAAGGAATTTGTTGAAAACATTTTGATATTTCGATATAAAAAATTAAGTTAAATGAATTTTAAGATTTTCCAAATGATTTTTCTAAGTATATTCGATAGAATTATTCGAATATCAAAACATTACTCCAAATCTTTCAAAGATCATTTTTAATCCTTACTCAAAGTGTAAAATTAAGTTCTAAACTTAAAATAATTTCAAAATAATTTTACAAAGTATTTCGAACCATTTCAAAGCCAAAAATTCCAGATTGCTCAGAGGGAACCGATTCCCCCCTGAATGGTTTGGCTCCGAGAATTCCAGTATGCTCGGAGGGAACCGATTCCCCCCCAGGGGGTACCGATTCCCCTTGTATAACGGTCAAAATATTTGAATTTTACACTTAGGGAACCAATTCCCCATAGGGGGTACTGATTCCACCAACGCTCCAAACTGTTTTATTAATTGTTTTCACACTAAAACGACTATATTATTTTCTCTAATCATCCCCAACATTCAGAAGTGATTCAAGGTGTATTTAAGCAAGCTTAGAAGCTATTGATCAATAACAAGAAACATCAAGCAATTAGAATCAAGAGAGAATCAAAGAGAAAGCATCAAACCTCAAGTTTGAGCATTTCAAGCCTATTTTTCATTCAATATTCATTTTGCTTTCAAGAACACTTATTGTGCTCAATTGTATTTATTCTTGAGTGTTCTTTCTTTGTTCTAGAATTGTGCAAACATATTTGCCTTGTGAGGTTTTTCTTGTAAGTTTGCAAATTTGTATTTCTCTTTGTGAAAAGAGTGTTCTCAAGAATTGAGGTATATTCTTGAGGGAGTTGTAAGTTTATCTCTTTGGCCTCAAAAGAAAGAACAAATTAGTGAATTTGTTGGAAAATCCTTATTGTGGATAGCTAAGGTAGTGGACGTAGACTTTGGTTGATAAAGTCGAACCACTCTAAATCGCTGTGGAATTTCTTTTAATTTTCTGCAAAAGCTTCCACAAAAAGTTTTATTACCAATTCACCCCCTCTTGGCCGATTCAGTCAATCGATTAACTCAATAATTGGTATCAGAGCCTAACTCATTTGAAGGTTTAATCGCCTCTTGAGTCGATTCAGGAAGATTTATATCGATAATCAAAGTCATCAATGGCCTTCGCTTCAAACTTCGACTCCGGTCTCGATTCGATGCCCGTCAACAAGCCTTTTTTCTTCAATGGAGCTAACTATGCCTATTGAAAGAATAGAATGATGTACTTCATTCAAGAAAGTGACATGTGAGCATGGAATACTGTAGAAGAAAGATACATCAAACCTCTCACTCATCCAAGGTTGTGGAATGAAGGAGAGACAAGAATGTTCCAGCTCAATTCCAAAGCCATCCATATCATTTTTTGTGCTCTTGGACCAGATGAATACGAAAGAGTTTCATCGTGTACAACCGCCAAAGAAATATGGGACAAACTTCAAGTCACTCATGAAGGTACCGATGAGGTAAAGAAATCTAAAATTAGTATTCTAACGCATAGCTATGAAAATTTCAGGATGAAACCAAATGAAGGTATCAAAGCTATGACGGATAGATTTTCAACGATTGTCAATGGTCTCAAATCATATGGAGAGATCATTTCAAATGAAAAGCTTGTGAGGAAGTTAGTCTACTCCCTCCCAAAATCGTGGCAATCAAAGAAGACGTCAATCATCGAGTCTAAGGACTTAACGTCCTTAACTCTTGAAGAGCTAATTGGGTCACTCCTCACTCATGAAATGATTCTCGAAGATGAGGTGGACCTCGACAAGATTGACGAGACACCAAAGGAGAAGGAGAAGAAGAAAAACATTAGAGTTGCTCTCAAATCCACAAAAGATGAGAGTGATTCGAATGACGATGACGATGACAAGGAAATGGCATTGTTTGCCAAACGGTTCAGAAAAATGATGAGACCTTATCGAGGAAGAAAATTCAAACGAAATGAAGGCCTCAAAAATGAACTGAAAGAGAATGACCCAATCATTTGCTACGAATGCAAAAAGCCAGGGCATGTCAAATATGATTGCCCACAATTAAAGAAAAAGGGTCAATCAAAGAATAAGCACATGGCTCATGTGGCTACATGGAGCGATGAAGAAAGTTCCGATGAAGAGGAACAAGAAGTAGCTAACTTGTGCTTGATGGCATTTGGGGAAGATTATAAGGTAACCTCTAACTCATCCGATTTTGATGATTTATCCTATGATGAGTTATTAGAGGAATATAATGGGTTGGCTTCGGATTATGAGAAATTATTTTTAAAATATAAAAATGATGTTTCAAAATTGAAAAATGAAAACAAACTCATATCCAAAACCAACAACGATCTTGAAAGTAAAATCAAAGATTTGCAAATCAAACTAGAAAAGTTTGAAAAGAAAAATTTAGATTTGCAAAATTTACTTTCAAAGATCAATGATGATCATCAAAAGAAAATTGATGATCTTAAAACTTCTTTTGATAAAGTTGGAACAAAACATTTTGAAAAAGGTGGAAATTCAAAATCCAACTTTGTCAGAAAAAGTTTTAGAAACTACAATCATAGAGGTCCCCAAAGAACCTCTAATGGAAAAATCGTTAGAAGTATGTGGGTTCCTAAAGAACTCATTACTACTAAAGATAAAAATATCCTACACAAATGGATACCTAAGGGGACTAGGATTTTGGAAACTAATGAATATGGACCCAAAAGAATTTGGGTACCAAAAATCAAAAATTAATCTATGTTTGTAGGGAAATGAGCATTGCTACAAGTCACGGGAAACAAATTCAAATTCATGGTACCTTGATAGTGGATGCTCAAGACACATGACCGGAGACAAAAGCCGGTTCATTGAGCTTAACGCCAAAAATGGAGGAGAAGTGACTTTTGGAGACAATTCAAAAGGTCACATTGAAGGTATTGGTACAATAGGTAATACCTATTCCATACAAATTAAAAATGTTTTATATGAGAATGGATTAAAGCATAATCTATTGAGTATTAGTCAATTATGCGATAAAGGATTCAAGTCTTATTTGAAATTAATGGTTGTAAAGTCATTGACATTACATCTAATCGGATTATGCTTGTTGGTCATAGAATAGGAAACATATACATGGTGCATTTAGATTATTTTGATATGACTAATTTATGCCTAGTTGCTAAGGATGAACATGATAGTTGGTTATGACATAGGAGACTAGGACATGCTAGTATGAGTGTTTTGTAACGGTTAATTCAAGGAGACCTAGTAAGAGGGTTGCCTAAGCTTAAATTTGATAATGATAAAATCTGTGATGCTTGTGCTAAAGGAAAACAAAAGCGAATTTCTTTTAAATCCATTAATGATGTATCAACTAGTAGAGTTCTACAATTGATCCATTTAGATCTTTTTGGGCCAACTAGAACTACTAGCTTGGGTGGAAAACAATATGCATTTGTCTTGGTAGATGACTATTCTAGATATACTTGGGTTCTATTTTTAAGTACTAAAGATGAAGCATTAGAACAATTCATCACGTTTTCAAAAGTAATCCAAAATGAAAAAGGTTACTCTATAACTAGTGTTAGGAGTGATCATGGAACTGAATTTGAAAATCTTGGATTTACTAAATTTTGTAACTCTAACGGTATTAGCCATAATTTTTCAGCACCTAGCTCAACAAAATGGAGTTGTTGAGAGGAAAAATCGAACTTTAGAAGAAATGGCTAGAACCATGCTTTGTGAAAATAATTTGCCAAAATATATTTGGGCGGAAGCCACAAATACCACTTGTTATGTTATAAATCGAGTAATGATTAGGCCAATTTTAAAGAAAACTCCATATGAAATTTTCAAAAATAAAAAGCCTAACATTAGTTATTTTCATCCTTTTGGATGTAAATGTTTTGTTTTAAACAACGGTAAAGAAAACCTTGGCAAATTTGATGCTAAAAGTGATGAAGGAATTTTTATGGGTTATTCCTTAAATTCTAAAGCCTATCGTGTATTTAATAAAAGAACTTTAGTTGTAGAAGAGTCTATACATGTTGTTTTCGATGATAATCCCCTTCCGAGGAAGGATTCTTGTGTGAATGATGATGTAGGTGTTATAAATACAAATGACGTTAGACATGACGTTGGAGAACCATCATCAAAGGAAGAAACAAAAAATGAGGAAACTCATGATCCTCTTGAGAATCCAACCATTGAAGAAAGGGAAGTATCTTATCCAAGAGAGTACAACTATGTCAAGGATGGTGAAATTATAGGTGATCCATCCAAAGGGGTAACAACTCGATCTTCTCTTAGAAATATTTGTAATTATGTTGCATTTATCTCATGCATAGAGCCTAAGAATATTAAAGAAGCATTAAATGATGAACATTGGATTATGGCTATGCAAGAAGAGTTAAATCAATTTGAGAGAAGTAAAGTATGGACATTAGTTGAAAGGCCTAGTAATAAATCTACTGTAGGTACTAGATGGGTATTTAGGAATAAGCTTGATGAGAGTGGTAATATAGTGAGAAATAAGGCTAGACTTGTTGCTCAAGGGTATACTCAAGAAGAGGGCATAGACTATGATGAAACATACGCTCTCGTAGCTAGGATGGAAGCAATTAGAATGTTATTAGCATTTGCATGTTTCAATAAATTTAAATTATATCAAATGGATGTTAAAAGTGCATTTTTAAATGGTTTTATAAAATAAGAAGTGTATGTAGAACAACCTCTAGGTTTTGAAGATTCAAATTTTCCGGATCATGTTTTAAAATTTACAAAAGCTCTTTATGGTTTAAAGCAAGCTCCTAGAGCTTGGTATGAAAGATTGTCAAATTTTTTAATTGAAAAATGTTTTTCAAAAGGGAAGGTTGACACTACATTGTTTTTGAAGCATAAATGTAAAGATTTATTAGTAGTTCAAATTTATGTTGATGATATAATATTTGGTTCTACTAATGATGTTCTTTGCCAAGAATTTTCTAAGCTAATGCAAAGTGAGTTTGAGATGAGCATGATGGGGGTGATCTCATTTTTCTTGAGACTCCAAATCAAGCAAAGAAAAGATGGCATCTTCATCAATCAAGCTAAGTACGTCAAAGATATGCTCAAGAAGTTTGGACTGGAAAATGGGAAACCTCATGACACTCCAATGAGCTCTTCAACAAAGCTTGACTTAGATGAAGGAGGTAAATGTGTAGATGTTAAATTATATAGGTCAATGATTGGATCTCTACTTTATCTAACTGCAAGTAGACCGGATATTATGTTTAGTGTTTGCTTATGTGCTAGATTTCAATCATGTCCTAAGGAATCACATTTACTAGCTGTTAAGAGAATCTTTAGATACCTTAAGGACACTCCTAGTTTAGGACTTTGGTATCCTAGAGACTCTAGCTTTAGCTTGCATGCTTTTTCTGATGCGGATTATAGAGGATGCAAATTAGATAGGAAAAGCACCTCCGGTACTTGCCAATTCCTTGGAAATATGCTAATTTCTTGGTTTTCAAAGAAACAAAATTGTGTTGCATTATCTACCACTGAAGCTGAATACATTTGCTGTGCACAAGTTTTATGGATGAAACAACAACTTTTTGAATATGAATTGAAATAAGTACCATTCCTATCAAGTGTGACAATACTAGTGCTATTTGTCTCACTAAAAATCCCATCCAACACTCTAGAACTAAGCACATTGAAATAAGACATCACTTCATTAGAGACCATGTCACTAAGGAAGATGTAGTTCTAGAATTTGTTGATACTTTGCACCAATTAGTGGATATCTTTACAAAACCTTTAGACAATGAACAATTTTGGACACTTAGGAGAGAATTAGGTTTGACCAATCTATCTTCACTGAGTGTTTAAAATAATTTTAGCACTTTTAATAATAAATGAAAAATGCTTATAATAGTAATTTTTGATTTCATTCATTGCTATTAGTTAGGGGGAGTTTATGATTCTTGATGAAAAATTAATTTTATGTTCAAATATCGTTTAAATATTAATTGAATTGTTTGAACATGATTAATTTTCAATATATGAGTTACCAATACCACTAGAGGAAATTAATTTAGCATTTTGGGTGTTTAAAATCAGATTTTAGCATTTTGGTGCAGAGGGAATCGATTCCCCCTTTGAAGGGGAACCGATTCCCCCTTTGAAGGGGAACCGATTCCCCTCACAGGGGAATTGATACCCCCTTGGGGTTCTGGTTATACACGGGCAGAACCCTTCAAAATCTTCAAAAACCCTCTATTTTCTTCCGTCCGCCGTTTCTCACCCTCTAAGCACTCAAATCTCCATTTTTGCCTCAAATCAACGTTTTTAATCAGAATTCACTTCAAATATCATCCTCTAAACCTGTTGGAATCATCACAAACGTGCAAACTTCATCTAATCTCACTCAAATCCGAAATCCTTCAAGGTATTTTTCCAAAACTTCTATTTTATCAATTTATGAACATAGAACTAGTTTTAATTAGTTCTAGGTTAAATTTTAGATCGGACATTGATTATTTAGTGATTAGAAACTAGATATTACAACTAATTTCATCAAAAACACAAGAATTTTCCAAAATTTTCGGAATTTTTTTAATTAATTTTCAAATTATTGTGTTTTGATTAAATTATGTTGTTGTTATGAAAACTATACATATATTGTTTCTCAAAACCATATTTTTCAAAAGTTTTTCAAAAACTTTGCCCATTAGGATTGATTTAGAGAACCTTGAAATATTGAAGACTCAATTGAGTTTTAGGACTGATTGAATTGCATACGTGTGTTTTCTAAATTGCAGGTTATCAATTCTATTCTGATTTCCTAAACCATGTCCAATCCTAAACGTGCTAGGTCATCATCTAGTCGCTCACACCGCCAACCAAATCCACCTCCAAATCCTCATCCTATTCCAATTTCTAATCCCAATCCCATTGATCCTAACTTGACTATCCAAAATTCGTGTTTCAATCATCCTAGTCCTAGAAATCATCATTTTTGGTATTATCAATATTTTGACTCTTACAAAATCCGGGAAGAACGTATTCCTTCTCGTCAAGCTATGTTAGCTATCAATTTTAAATATCTTCCTCTTTTACAAGAGTGGAAATTTGATAGACTCTTTGACCTTGAACCCATCGTTTACCATCAACTTGTTCGTATTTTCTATTCTAATGCCGTTTGTGTTAAAAACCAAACTGAAACCGAAACCATAGGAATTCGTTCTTACCTCTTAGGACAATTCTTATATATTGACTCGGCTTACATAGCCAATAAATTCGGACTAGATAATGATGGTATTTCAAATGAAAAATAGGTTTTAGGATCTCGTTATAAAAGAAGGGATAGTGCAAGTGTCTTATACCTTCATGACCGTTTTGTTCATCTAATGATTTGTTGGTGGTTTCGACCATCCGGAGGTCGTTATTCTAATCTTAGAGCCTTAGATCTTTGGTGGTTACATTGTTTCGAAAACAATATTAAAATTAACCTACCTCAGATTATTTTTGCTGAAATTGTTGAAACCGTAAATCTTGTTCCTAACAAGAAACTCTGTTCATCTCTTGTTTACGGTTGCATGTTGAGTAATCTATTTTCCAAAGCTGGGCTTATAGTCGGTCTAGATGCCGTTTTTCCCCTTAAGAAACAAATTAACCTTCTTTCCTTAACGAAAGCGGGATGGATTAAGGATAAGGAAACCGATGAATGGGTTCGATCTTCTGTAAATACTCCGGGAGCTAGTTCTTCACAAGCTCCACCCGAAGCTGACGAAGATCTCGAGCTTGAGCAATTAATGCGAGACATCGATGAACCCGAAGATGAGCCTGAGCAGCCCGAAGAGCAAGCACAACAAACGCATCAAATGCCTCCATATTTCTAATCCTTTATGGAGACATTCGATTTTCGATACGCTACCATGGATTCACGCTTTTCTTCTATAGAGTCCCACTTATCCACAATGGGAGCTCAACAATTAGAAATTCTTTGGGAGATGCGTGCAAACAATGAAGCAACCAACACGCGTATTAATGACCTCACTCATGAAATGACCGCTATGCGAGCTCGTTTTCCTCCTCCTGATCCTGATATGTGATTCTATGTTTTGCTTTGAACTCCAAACTTATTGTTTTAACATTTTGAATATTTTGGAATGTTTGAATTTGTGGATTGATTGACTTTGAATTTGTTTGGATTTATGAATGGTTAGAAATTATCTATTTGGTGTGATTAAATTTATTATTGCATCATTTACTTCATGATTAGATATATGACCAATTTTTCCATTTCACATTAATTATGAATATTGATTATGAAACTAATGGCTAACGTTTCTCTTGCTTGTGATATTAACAGCTTATATTATATATAATCAATTGGCTAAATGATTTCAAAACCTTGTTTAAATTCTTTAAAATGTCTTTTTGATTTAACAAAAAGGGGGAGAAGTTAAAAAAAATGATAAATGGGAGAAGTGTTAGTGTTAAAGTAAGGGGGAGTAATTTCAAAACTTGATTTCAAAATCTTAAAATTACTAAAATGTTTTGTTATATCAAAAAGGGGGAGATTGTTGAAAACATTTTGATATTTCGATATAACAAATTAAGTTAAATGAATTTTAAGATTTTCCAAATGATTTTTCTAAGTATATTCGATAGAATTATTCGAATATCAAAACATTACTCCAAATCTTTCAAAGAACATTTTTAATCCTTACTCAAAGTGTAAAATTAAGTTTTAAACTTAAAACAATTTCAAAATAATTTTACAAAGTATTTCGAACCATTTCAAAGCCAAAAATTCCAGATTGCTCAGAGGGAACCGATTCCCCCCCAAGGGGGTACCGATTCCCCCCTGAATGGTTTGGCTCCGAGAATTCCAGTATGCTCGGAGGGAACCGATTCCCCCCCAGGGGTACCGATTCCCCCCCAGGGGTACCGATTCCCCCCTTGTATAACGGTCGAAATATTTGAATTTTACACTTAGGGAACCGATTCCCCCCACGCTCCAAACTGTTTTATTAATTGTTTTCATACTAAAACGGCTATATTATTTTATCTAATCATCCCCAACATTTAGAAGTGATTCAAGGTGTATTTAAGCAAGCTTAGAAGCCATTGATCAACTACAAGAAACATCAAGCAATTAGAATCAAGAGACAATCAAAGAGAAAGCATCAAACCTCAAGTTTGAGCATTTCAAGCCTATTTTTCATTCAATATTCATTTTGCTTTCAAGAACACTTATTGTGCTCAATTGTATTTATTCTTGAGTGTTCTTTCTTTGTTCTAGAATTGTGCAAACATATTTGCCTTGTGAGGTTTTCCTTGTAAGTTTGCAAATTTGTATTTCTCTTTGAGAAAAGAGTGTTCTCAAGAATTGGGGTATATTCTTGAGGGAGTTGTAAGATTGTCTCTTTGGCCTCAAAAGAAAGAACAAATTAGTGAATTTGTTGGAAAATCCTTAGTGTGGATAGCTAAGGTAGTGGACGTAGACTTTGGTTGATAAAGTCGAACCACTCTAAATCGCTATGCAATTTCTTTCAATTTTCTGCAAAAGCTTCCACAAAATTTTTTATTGCCAATTCACCCCCTCTTGGTCGATTCAGTCAATCGATTAACTCAACAGAATTGTATCATGGACGAGTGAGAATGAAAGTTTGATAAGTAAATGAAATAGCGAATGAATTATTTTGACTGGAAAGAATATATATATATATGGACAGTTTGATGAGGGTTTATGTTTTTATTGAAAGAAATAAGTTGAATAATAAAGTAGTGTGAATGTGAATGCATTAAAGTTAAATGATTTGTAAGTTTGACGGAAACTAAGGATTTATAGAAAAGTTAAAAAGGAAAAAGAAGGAAAAGTATAAATGATATGAAAGGGATGTAAAAGCAGAAGGAAAAAGGTAAAGAAAGAATTAAAGTAATGAAGTGAAGTTTATGATAGCACGAAAGATTTAGTGAAGAAGTGATATATGAAAAGGAATATTAGAATTGTAAATAGTATTGTGTATAAGAAAGAGTGTGGATATGATAAGGGATTTGCATGATAGATGGAAAGAGTTAGCAATGGCTAACAAAAATATGTGATGGAAATGTATTGAAATTATAAGATATTGTTAGGTTATGATAACCAAATATGAAGTGGATTCAGATACAATGTATATTTTAATTATGTAATGTGATGTAGTGAATGAGATAAGGATTTGAATGTTCAAGAGAATATAAAGAGTAATAGAAAAGTTTGAGAATTAGTATGTCGGTGAACAATTTATAAGACAAAGGAAGTTACAACATTTGATTTTGAAACAGATGAATAATACTATGTGTGAGTAAGATATCGTTGAGGAAAATTTCGATTGAAAAGTAGGTATATGATTGAGTTGACAAGGGTTGTACCCCAGATTAGAAGTTAAGGATTTCGTTCAGAAAATTTAATATGCAACCGAATAATGTTAGAAGATCTCCACTATCCTAAAGTGGAAAAGTTAGATGAAATAATTTAGTTGTTATGTGATTGAGCTAAAACATGGTAAACAAATGTTATAATGGGAATAATGGAAGATTCATTAATGTGAATATTATTTCAGAAAGAGTTTAAGAAATAAGTATGTTTGGTGATTATTTTATAAGATGGAAGACGTTGAAATGTTGAGTGTGAACAAAGAAAATTACATGGTGTATAAGAATAAATGTGGATTTGATAAGTTAAGTAAGCTATTGTTGGGATAAATTCGATTAAAAGGGATGTATATGATTGGATGATTAGGGTTTCTGCCCTAAATTAAACAATTATTATTGACTAGCTGTAAGAATAAATGTGATAGAGTAACAAGATTGGAAGAAAAGATAAAGTGAGTTCATTAAGTATAATATGGATCTGAGTATAATATGGATCTGGATATGGTTATGTATTTTAATCATATAGATATGATGAAGGAAAGGATATGAATATTTACATGTTTTAAAGGGAGCTTTAAGGAAAAAATACAAAGTACGAGAGATGGTAAAAAATGAGGTTCTATAAAAGTGAGGATGCTTATCAAAGTTAAAAAAATGTGATAAAGATTGGTAATTAGATATGAGTATAAGTGAGATGAATAGAGTATGAAAACATTGGTGAAAGATATGATTTAGTTGTGGATAAGGGGATCTTGATTATAGAAAGATAGAGTTTAAAGGATCAGGGGAATCGGTTCCCCTCTGACATTCTAGAAAATTTTAACATTTGGGTACTGTTCACGGTACTGTTCACCACTATTCACACGGTACTATTCACTATTCATACCATATTTTACTGTTCATAATTTTATTGTTCATAAAACGTATATTTTCTTAAATTGGTTATAACAAACATGATTCAACTTTCTTGAAGAAGCTAAACGTTTAAAACCTTGCTTGAAGAAGCTAAACAAGGATAATTATAGTGACATTTCTGCAAGGGTAAGGCTTAAGAGAACCGAGCTGGAGAAGATTCAAATTTCTATTTTAAATGGGCATAATTCTATTGAAAAATAATTAACTGTTCAAAAGGAGCTTTTTTCCCTTGAAGATAATGACTTCATGTTCCTTAAGCAAAAAGCTAAGGTGAGGTGGATTAAAGATGGTGACAAATGCATTAAACTTTTTCACACTGCTATTGCCTCTAAATTCAAAAGAGACACCATTAGGATTCTTATTAACAATAGGGTAAAAGACTTGAGACCTATGATGAAATGGCTAATGAGGTCATTGATTTCTTTAAAATTCAATTAGGAACTTCTGACCCTAATGTTCTTCCTACTGATTCTGCCTTCTTGAAAAATCTGCTTCGTTTTTCTCTTCCTTCTGAGACTACTTCTGAGCTTACCAAAACAGTTTCTGCTGAAGAGATAAAAGAAGCTCTGTTTAGCCAAGGAAATGACAAAGCCCCTGGCCCTGATGGATTTACTCCTATGTTCTTCAAAAACTCTTGGTCTGTGGTAGGGGAGGATATTATCAATGTTGTGTAGACACCCGTTTTTGACCGGGCTTGAAAAATATTATAAATATAAATAATAATAATAATAATTATTATTATTAATATAATTGTTTTTTTACAGGTTGTAAGACTAGACCCGGTGATAACAACTCTACCACAGTTACCCATGCCTCCCACGTAGATCTCTCCAACCGAGCAACAGCTCGTGTACGTCCTGCTCCACTACATGTTAGCCACCCACGAGCGCCAATGTTGACCCAGCTTGTGCCAACCAAGACCTACAAACAAGCAATTAAAATATCATAAGCAACAACCAAAGTCAAAAGAAAATGAAAGCAATTTGATCTAAAAAAATTTGGGATTTCACTTAACCTGCTCCAATCAAAGTCTCACCAAAATGAAGAAAATCAATATACAACGACAAAGGAAAAGGGTGAATTGGAACACAACCAGAATGCAGGAGGCAACCATAAAAAACAAAGGGAACCAAAAACCAACGGGGGGGGGGGGGCTCGGTTTTTCAGCTAAAAAAATACAAAGAAGGGGGATCTCAGTTCGGCAACCAGAGATTAACGAGAAGGTTTCCAATAACCATTCGAAGGGGGTTCTCAAACAGGGGACGGAAATAGTAAAAAATGGTGGGGATGATAACTAAAGGGTTTTCGGTCAGGAAAACGGGAATGAGAAATTAACCAAAAAAAAAGGTTTATATTCGAAGGAAGCTCATCAACAACAAGGGATAGAGTTCACGACCAAAAGGCAGCAAACACCAAAAAAACACAGGGGTCCTCGGTTGTTCAGTAGAAACAGAAAAACAGATTCGACCAACAGAGAGCAATGATTAACAAATAACCATTTTGGTATTTTTCGTATTCCTTTCGATTTCCATTGTGATGTATGTATGTCTTTATTTCAAAATAAATAGAAAATCAGTGTAAGGGATTTAAGCCCCTCCTTTCGAAAATAACTAAAAAAAGAAAAGAATAAAAAATCAAACATTACTTTTGTCGTAACCGGTTTTCGTCCGGGCACGAAATATTAAATTTGGTGGGGAAATTGATGTGAATAAATAATGTTGAAAATAATTTGTGAGTCGCCATCGGCCTTTTTGATCAGGTAGGTCGAATACCTAAAAATTATTTTTTTTAAAAGAGTTTTAAGAAAACATCAATTTTTAAAAAAAATGAACTGATCTGCGTTTTATAACCAAAAATTCGTTCTTTTTTTTTAAAAAAATAAAATAAAAAGGGATTCGTGGTCGGTTACGTTTAGGGAAGGATTAGCACCCCTACAACGCCCAAAAATTGGTACTTTTTAATTATAAATTGTCTCTATTATTAAAATTTTAAAGATTCAAAAATATATTTAATTTATAATCCTATTATTTCAAAATTATATAAAAAATATTTATTTATTTAAAAATATCAGAAAAGAACTTCTAGGTGCCTTAAGACAGCTCCTTTCTTTGATATTGATAAATATTAATTTAAATAATATTGTTTAATTTTTAATTTTAAAATATCAGAATAGGACATCCAGTTGTATTAAGACTGTCCTTTTCTTCGATATTAAAAATAAATATTTAAAAATTACTATTTATTATATATATATTTATGAATACATGAAAATATTTTAAAATATAAACAAATAAAATAAAAATACCACTAAAACAATATATTTTAAAAGCAGTAAAATAAATGAAAACATATAAAATAAATGACTAAATTATAGTAAAAATAAAATTTAAAAATCTAATTTATAATTAATCAAAATTATAGGGATTAAACATGCTATTTCTTTATTTTATTTATTTAATGACTAAAATAAAATTATCTAAAATTCGGATATTAGAATAAAATAAATTAAAAATATAAACTAAGGATTAAAATATTATTTATTAAAATTAAGGGATTAAATCTGTTATTTATCCTAAATATATTATTTTAATATAAAGGACTAAAATAAAAGAAATTAAAATTAAGGATCTGAATTAAAAGTATTATAAAATCGATTTAGTGACTAGAATGTAAAAATTACAAATTGGAATGGCTTCGGACGGGGTTTACCCTTTGTGAAATTACAGAAATACCCTAAACCGGCTGGCCCTACGGGCCAGCTTCACATTTCATTTTCTCTGTTCTCTCTCTAACAGAGAGAACAAATTTCTCTCTGCCCTCTCTCTAGCTTCCCTCATCGGAGGGAAGCCGGTCACCGGACGGCAACCGTGTGCCGCCGTGACTGTCACCGCCGGCCACCGCATCCGGTGGCCGGAAAATTTTATTCTTTACACCGTTAAATAGATCGGAATGTCCTAAGGATGTTTTCGATGCTCTTTTTCCTTAAAAAGCTCCTAATCGGAGCAAATCTACAAAAGTACCTTCGGTTTTTTGTTGTATCCGGCGACGGTTGGGGTTCTCCGATGACAGTAAGTTTCTCTTCTTTCTTTTTCTTTTCTTTCTTTTCTGTTTCTTTTCTGAATGGTTGTTGAGATCGTTGGTATATATATATTTTTTTGTATCTTGTTTCTCTGTATCTCTTTTTTTTTGTCTTCCCTCTTTTTTTTTTCAGGTTCGGGTGGTGGCTTTTATAGCCACCACCGGTGTGGCCATCGGACCGGTCCGAAGAGGGGGTCTCGGTGAGTCACCGGACTACCAGTGGTGACTCACCCCGTAGCCATGGCGTGGACGGCTGGCGTTGGAGCTTCTGGAGCCTTCGGTTGGGACGTGGCAGCGGCGGAGGCGGCGAGAACAGCAACGGCGGCCGCGTGGCCCTAGGGTATCATACCCTAGGGTTTCCATCTGGAGCCATCTGGACCAGAAACTTGATTTGTAATTAATTATTTTTTTAATAATATTTATATATGTATTTAATATATTTAATAATAATAATATTATTATTATAATTATAATAATAATAATAATAATAATAATAATTAATTAATATGGGTAAAAAATTAGTATCTTCAGCTGCCCCTCTTTGCTCATTCTTGTGTTAACAAGAATAGGGCAAAGATGAAAAGATAATAAATTTTTTATCCATTTGGCTTCACTTGATCATAATGGAGATATTGAATAAATTCTTCTCTTTCTTCAAATGAGTTCTTCTCATTATGAACTTTCTGCTGGGGATGATGTTGATCTTTCTTTCTGTGATAGAGTCATTCAAAAGGTTGAATAAGCTTTTGATGAATTCTTCTCATTATGAACTTTCTCTAGAAAGGCTGATGCTAATCTATCTCCTTCTGTGATAGGATTATGCAAAAAGTTGTCTTCTTTCTTCTTCAGATGAGTTCTTCTCATTATGAACTTCTCTGAAAATGTTGATCCATCAATTGATGAATTCATGTAAAAGGTTGAACAAGCTCTTCTCATTATGAACTTTCTCTTCCTTCTTCAGATGAGTTCTTCTCATTATGAACTTTCTCTGGAAAAGATGATCCATCAAGTGATGAATTCAGACAAAAGGTTGATGAATTCTTCTCATTATGAACTTCTTCTTCCTTCTTCAGATGAGTTCTTCTCATTATGAACTTCTCTGGAAAAGATGATCCATCAAATGATGGATTCAGGTAAAAGGTTGAACAAATTCTTCTCATTGTGAACTTCTTCTTCCTTCTTCAGATGAGTTCTTCTCATTATGAACTTCTCTGGAAAAGATGATCCATCAAGTGATGGATTCAGGTAAAAGGTTGAACAAATTCTTCTCATTATGAACTTCTTCTTCCTTCTTCAGATGAGTTCTTCTCATTATGAACTTCTCTGGAAAAGATGATCCATCAAGTGATGGATTCAGGTAAAAGGTTGAACAAATTCTTCTCATTATGAACTTCTTCTTCCTTCTTCAGATGAGTTCTTCTCATTATGAACTTCTCTGGAAAAGATGATCCATCAAATGATGGATTCAGGTAAAAGGTTGAACAAATTCTTCTCATTATGAACTTCTTCTTCCTTCTTCAGATGAGTTCTTCTCATTATGAACTTTCTCTGGAAAAAATAATCCATCAAGTAATGAATTGAAACAAAAGGTTGAACAAATTCTTCTCATTATGAACTTCTTCTTCCTTCTTCAGATGAGTTCTTCTCATTATGAACTTCTCTGAAAATGTCAATCCATCAAATGATAGATTTGAATCTTTGCTAAAATCTTTGAAATTCCTGTTAAAAATTCAACATAGATGAAAATGAATGAAAATGCACCTATTTTTGAAAATGCCTAAATATGATGCATGAATGTTAAGTTATTTGATTTCAGATTGGTGAACTGAGTATTTCTTCAGTCGTAGAAACCCAATAGATCTTTCTTCTTCAAATCAGAGAATCTATCATCTTTGATAAATGTAGATATAATGTCACAAGATCTCTTGAGAATAACATTCAATAGTATAGGCTCTTGAAAAGCTTGTATTCAGGCAACAATGTTGATTCTGATAACAACTCATCTGATTATGAAATGACCTTTCAAGATGATTTCACAGATATCGATAGTTCTTCTAATACCGAGAAATCTTGAATTCTGATTCTGATGAGGAGAATAAACTGTTATACTTGACAGAAATGGGATTCTCAGAGGCTGAAACTTCAAATAGCCCTGGAGAAATGTGATCCAGATTCATCAATTGCAAAATTGATAGATTTTATATGTGCTGCTCAAATGACTAAAGATGCTGACGCACTTCTTCCGGTAAAAGATGGGAAGCCATTATGCGATGATCCCAATTACAAGAAAAGGCAAAACCTGGACTATGATTTTTGGGAAAGGAATAAGCAAAAGAAGCTTGAAAAGAAACTTCTTAATGAAGACGATCATGCAGTTCATCTTTTAATTCCAATGATTGGTTCTGTAGTTCCTACCAAACCAGATCAGAT
Source organism: Hibiscus syriacus (assembly GCF_006381635.1). Taxonomy (NCBI): domain Eukaryota; kingdom Viridiplantae; phylum Streptophyta; class Magnoliopsida; order Malvales; family Malvaceae; genus Hibiscus; species Hibiscus syriacus. Next base: position 1,715,232 of record NW_024062890.1, on the reverse strand, counting down.
AGCTCAAAGAACACTTCCAGAAGATGCTATTGAGTCTCCTTATTTCTACTATGAGCAAATTCATCTTCCAAATTCCATGATTGGTTCTGTAGTTCCTACCAAACCAGATCAGATAACTCAAAGAACACTTCTAGAAGATGCTATTGAGTTTCCTTATTTCTACTATGAGCAAATTCATCTTCCAAATTCAATGATTGGTTCTGTAGTTCTTACCAAACCAGATCAGATAACTCAAAGAACACTTCCAGAAGATGCTATTAGCCAATTCATCTTCCAAATTCAATGATTGGTTCTTTCCAACCAGATCAGATAACTCAAAGAACACTTCCAGAAGATGCTATGAGCACATTCATCTTCCCAATTCAATGACTGGTTCTGCCAAACCAGATCAGATAACTCAAAGAACACTTCCAGAAGATGCTATTGGCAAATTCATCTTCCAATTAATGTTTGGACTAAGATATCACAATGCTTATTCGATGTAGAGCCAGAATTTGTAGATTCGAAGCATTTCATGCTACTATACTGAAAAGGGATATATTCATAATTCTGTCAATTAAGAACAGATTTTCTCTTATTCTGCTTCTTCCATGTGCTGATGCTTTTCTATTGACAAAGAAATGATGACTTTCATGGGATCCAAGAACAAAGTTGAACTGTTTATAAACATGTACAGGAAGTGCCAAATTGACAGAAAGGATCTGTAAGGCTCTTGAAGCTTATGACAATGAGCCACCTTCGAGTGTCCAGAAGTATGTTCTTGATGAGTGCTGAAAATGGAATCTAGCATGGGTTGGAAGGAATAAAGTTGCTCCACTTAAACCTGATGAGGTGGAAATGCTTCTAGATTTCCTTAAAAACCATACACAAGGATCTGTATAGAGATATGTTTCCCAGTGATATCAATGTCTTGTTTTTTTTTGCTGGAATCCGTGCTGCAAAGATCGCCTTTTATTGTCTTAGTATATCTTTGAAAACAGATGTGCAAGAACTGAATGGTGATTAGTTGGAGCAATTGATGAGTAGATTTGGCGGATTCGACCTTGTTGTCGGTAACATCCCGTGTAACAATCTTGATGTTCATGGCTTTAAGATGGTGATGATTTGCTTACTTTATATTACATGTATTTAAAAGTATTAACATATGGTAATATTCAGAAATCTTTAAATTATTTCAAAATTATATTAATTCATAGAAGAATAAATTGAATTTCCAAAAATAAATTGAATCTCAAATAAATTGAACTTGAAATAGATAGAATTGTATTCAAAGTTCTGGCAAGCATAAGAATGATAAAAATTCAAATGTCTCAATAAATTATAAGCATAAGTATTTCTAAATTAATCAAGTTGACACAATTTAGAAATGATGTAAGCTTTTGTCTGGAAGATCTCAAACGTTGTTGAAATGCTTGTAGATGTGAAGTTTCTCCCAAACTGTCAAAATCTTAAGAGAGTTCAATTGTCAGATGCCTAATATCAATCTGCATTTGAGCCGCCTTTTCAGGTTTTCAACTCAAATCCTTCCTTTGGTTACAAAATGTCCTTTGCGGGTTTTCACCTTGACCCCCCTTTTTCTTTTTTTTTCTTTTTTTTTTCTCTTCTTCAAGCATAATATTTCTTGACAGAATCCGAGTTTATTGGATTTCTTAGAATTTTTCCATCCATTTCTGCCAAGATCAATGCTCCTCCGGAAAAGGCCTTTTTCACAACGTATGGCCCTTCCCAATTAGGCATCCATTTCCCACGGAAATCTTTATGTATAGGCAAGATCTTTTTTAGTACTAGATCACCCTCTTGGAATTCTCTTGGATGTACTTTTTTGTCATGAGACTTCATCATCCGTTTTTGATACATCTGTCCATGGCAAATAGCTTTCAATCTTTTCTCCTCAATAAGGTTCAATTGATCAAATCTAGCTTGGATCCATTCAGATTCATCCAATTTTATTTCTCTCAATATTCGGAGCGATGTAATCTCAACTTCAATTGGTAAGACTGCTTCCATCCCGTAGACTAAAGAAAAAGGCGTTGCCCCAGTAGATGTTCTAACAGTAGTTCGGTATGCATATAGAGCAAAAGATAACTTCTCGTGCCAATCTTTGTAAGTTTCAGTAGTCTTTGTAATAATTCTCTTGATGTTCTTATTTGCTGCTTCAACTGCCCCATTCATCTTTGGACGATATGCCACTGAGTTTGCATGTTTGATCTTAAACTGTGCACGAAGTTCGGTCATCATTTTGTTGTTCAGGTTCAGAGCATTATCTGTAATAATCCTTTCTGGTAGACCATACCGGCAAACTATCTCTTTCTTTATGAATTTGCAGATTGTGGACCTCTTAATATTGGTATATGAAGCAGCTTCAACCCATTTGGTAAAATAATCAATTGCCACAAGGATGAAACAATGTCCATTCGATGCTTTTGGTGTGATTGCACCAATGACATCTATTCCCCACATAGAAAATGGCCATGGTGCTGTCATTACATGTAAAGGAGATGGGGGTACATGAATTTTGTCTGCATATATCTGGCATTTATGACATTTCCTTGCATAATCAATGCAATCAGTGTGCATGGTAGCCCAATAGTATCCATATCTCATTATTTTTCTGGCCATGGAAAGACCATTTGCATGTGTTCCACATATTCCACTGTGTATTTCTTCAATGACGTTTCGAGCTTCGCTGGTATTTAAACATCTCAATAGCATTTGATCACTGCTTCTTCTATACATAATCTCTCCATCAAGAAAATATCCAGCAGCCATTCTTCTCAAGGTTCTTTTATCAATTTCCGATGCATTTGGTGGATAACTTTGATTTTTGATATATTGCAGGATATCATGATACCATGGTTTACCATCTACCTCTTCTTCCACACTATAACAATGTGCAGGAATTTCATATACTTGCATTTTGATTGGCATCATATCAACTTTCTTAGTTGCCTGAAACATAGCAGCTAATGTAGCCAAAGCATCTGCCATTTGATTTTCTTCTCGAGGGAGATAATTGAAGGTAACTCTCTCAAATTCTTTCACTAATTCGAGGGTAAAATTTCGGTATTCCAACAATTTGGGATCTTTTGTTTCCCAATCTCCTCGCAATTGATACACCACTAACGATGAATCTCCATATATCTTGAGAAATTTGATTTTTCTTTCTATAGCTGCTTTCAACCCCATGATACAAGCTTCATATTCCGCCATGTTATTGGTGCAAAAGAACTCCAGTCTACTTGTAAAGGGATAATAAACATTTTCTGGAGAAATTAACACTGCCCCGATTCCTCGTCCCAAAGCATTAGATGCTCCGTCAAAATAAAGCTTCCAAGTTACAAATTCATCATTTGTTCTGACTTCTTCATTCATGGATATGCACAACAAATCTTCATCGGGAAAATTGAAGCTCAAAGGCTGATAATCATTTGATACACGACTGGCCAGAAAATCAGCTATGACACTTCCTTTTATCGCTTTTTGATTGACATATAATATCAAACTCAGATAATAACATCTGCCATCTAGCCATTCTGCCTGTCAAAGCTGGTGATTCCATTAAGAACTTTAAAGGATCAAGTTTGGATATCAACCAAGTAGTATGGTATAACATATATTGTCTGAGTCTTCGAGTAGTCCACACCAAAGCACAACATAATTTTTGTATTGGTGGATATCGAATTTCACCATCAGTAAATTTCTTGCTCAGATAATAAATAGCTTTTTCTTTCCTTCCTGATTCATCATGCTGTCCTAGTACACATCCCATCGAATTTTTGAAGACCGTCAAGTAGAGAATTAATGGTCTATCAGGCATTGGTGATACTAAAATTGGGGCATTGGATAAATATTTCTTAATAATATCCAAAGCTTCTTGACATTCTTCATTCCAGACTTCAGGATTGTTCTTTCGAAGTAATTTGAACACTGGATCACATTTGTCAGTTAATTGAGAAATGAACCGAGATATATAATTTAATCTTCCCAAAAAGCCTCGAACTTCTTTTTTTGTGTTGGGTGGTGGAAGATCTTGAATTGCTTTTACTTTATCTGGATCAATCTCGATTCCTTTTTTGCTGACTACAAATCCCAAAAGTTTCCCGGAAGTTACCCCAAAAGTGCATTTAGTGGGGTTGAGCTTTAATTGATACTTCCTCAATCTCTGGAAAAGCTTTCTCAGATTTTTAATATGTTATTCTTCAGTTCGGGATTTGGCAATCATGTCATCTACATATACATCAATCTCTTTGTGCATCATGTCATGAAACAAAGTTACCATGGCTCTTTGATATGTTGCCCCTGCATTTTTCAATCCAAATGGCATCACTTTATAACAGAATGTGCCCCACATGGTTATAAATGTTGTTTTTTCCATGTCTTCAGGATTCATTTTTATCTGATTATATCCTAAAAATCCATCCATAAATGAAAACCATGCGTGCCCTGTAGTATTTTCCACCAATGTGTCTATGTGGGGTAATGGAAAGCTATCTTTTGGACTAGCTTTGTTGAGATCTCTGTAATCCACACATTCGAACTTTCCCATTTTTCTTTGGTACGGGAACAATGTTGGCTACCCATTCTGGGTATTTAGATGCCTGTAGGAAACCTGCATTGATCTGTTTCATTACTTCCTCTTTGATTTGCAACAACATTTCTGGCCTCATTCTTCTGAGCTTTTGTTGGACCGGTTTATATTCTGGATTGATTGGAAGCTTGTGTATCACTATATCTGTGCTCAAACCAGGCATATCTTGATAAGACCAGGAAAATATATCTTTGAACTCTTGAAGGAGATTTATCAATTCTTGTTTTATCTGGATTGTCAGAGTAGTACCAATTTTCACCTCTTTCATTTCTTCATCTATTCCCAAATTCACAGTCTCAATCTATTCTTTATGGGGTAGAATTTGTTTGTCTTCTTTTTCTACCAATCTTAATAGTTCAGTAGGAACATCACATTCCAGTTCATCCTCACAACCATTGATTTCTTCCAGACATATAGGATGCTCTAAATTTATCACTGGATTAAATTTAGGAATACACATGCTATTAACACGGTGACACCTGCAAATTTAAGTCGGAAATATTTCCGAAAGAATATAGTAAATTTATGAAATGTAAAAATGTAATAAAATGTAAAGAATGATTGTCATCTGAAAATTTTAAAGAAAATTTCTTATATTTAACATAATTTCTTTTACAAGATAACAAAAAGTTTTCATATTTTTGAGCTAAACATAAAGATTAGTTATGAATATTACTCTGCGTTAATATTAAAAACTATAGGAAGATCTTCAGTGGTCCAATTGTTGAGTGTTTCTCCAGGAAAACATGGGCGAATCTTATCCAAGTATTTGCCAGTCTTGTTGTCATTCATGATCATGTTGATAAATAATCCATTCATAGCTTCTTCGACTATGTCTTGATCTTTCGTCAACTTTTCTTCTTTAAAGGCTTCAACAAGCTGCTGTTCTACATTAATTGTTCCCCCTGATCTGAATGTGGTCTTTAATTGTGGGAAAGACATGTGTTTCCAAAGGATTTCTCCCCCTTTCAATTTTGCCTTTCTGTCTTCACATCTTCTTTTCATCTCTTTGTTCTTTTGCTGAAGATTGGGCTTAAACCCTAACCCAAAACGGTCTTTTTTCATCTTTATACTGATAGGAACTGAAATCCCTTGAAGATTCTTTCCTAGACCTTTCCCAGCTTTAGCTCCGATGCCTAAAGTTTGTTGTACTGTCATCTTGGTGCAATCAGACAATCTGGGATATGGAATTTTGCTTCATTCTGCAATAAAGGTTGCATTTACAAATTCAAGAGCTCGGAAAGAGCATTCAAGAGCATCATCATTGGTGTCGATATATGGAACATCACTTGTTACCGATGCAATGATTTCTTCTTCAGCTCCTACGCATATTAGTTGTCCATCAACAACAAATTTTAATTTCTGATGTAATGAAGAAGGAACGGCTCCTGCTGAATGAATCCATGGCCTTCCTAATAGACAATTATATGTGGGGTGGATATCCATCACCACAAAGTCAATATTGTACACGACTGGGCCAATTAACAACGGTATTTCCATTTTCCCAAGCACTTCTTTTTGAGTACCATCAAAATGCTCGTACTACATTCTGATAACTCTTCATGTGTGATTGATCCAGAGGCATTCTTTGAAGTGTGACTAGAGGCATCAAGTTGAGAGCGGATCCATTGTCAATCAATACTCCTGGCAAAACATGACCATGACAATGTGTCGTGATGTTCAAAGCTTTTACTGACCCCATTCTGCCTTCCGGTATTTCATCATCTGTGAACGTTATGTAATTGTCAGCGGTTATATGTCCCACAATTCTGTCAAGTTTATTGAGGGATATATCTTCAGGGATAAATGTTTGATTGATAATTTTCATCAAAGCATTTCTATGTGCTTCTGAATTCATCAATAGATCAAGAATAGAAATTCTCGCTTGTTGTTTGTGTAATTGTTCAACCACACTATACTCACTGTGTTTCAAAAATTTCAAAAAATCTTGAGCTTGTTTTTCTGTCACAGGCTCATTGTATGCTGGAGAGGATTCATCATCAAATACCTTCTGAGGTATTGCCATGGCTTTTCCTTTTGCTTTCACTTGTTCTGAAGCATTGGATGTTTCGGGAGAGTAACATCTCCCACTTCTTGTAAAGAAACCGACTTCGCTCACTGCTTCAGACGTCGATGTTGTACCCAAACTCTGTATTTTCTCTTCTATTTTTTCTAGAGAAATAGATCCTCCTACCATTGAAACATTGGTAGTATAATTCCAAGGTACCCTGCGGGTATCTTTGTATGGAAATGGTAGAGGAGCGGTGATAACTACTTTCGGCTTTATTGGTGCAGGAATCACCGTAGATGATTTCACATTAATGATCACAGGATCATTTATTCTTTGACTCGGTTTAGAATCCTCTGATGAGCAAACATCATTTTCTTTTTTTCCTGGTTCTTCTTCAAAGAATTCTATTTCTCTGTTGTTCATCAATTTTTGCACTAAATCCCTAAATTCAGGACATAGTTGAATTTTATGCCCTTTCTCCTGATGATATTCACAATAATTCTTGCCTTCATTCTGCTTTGGCCTGAATTGTTGTGGAATTATACCGGCTAAAGAGAGTTGTTGGAATACCCAAACAAATGGAGATTTAATTTCGGAAATGTCAGTTTTTGCTTTCTTTCTGTTCTCTTCCTGAATTGCATTCACGTTTTTATCTCCATGATTTGGCAATGGATGATTTGATGCAGATGGTGTATTGAATTCCAACTTCCCCGTGTTGATCAAATTTTGAACCACCCTTTTGAATGCCAAACAGTTTTCAATAGAATGACCCGTGATTCCTTCATGATAAACACAGTGTGCCTTTGTATCATACCAAGGAGGGAATGGTGGTTGCATGGGAACCAAAGGATAAGGCCGTATGACATCTGCTTTTAACAGTGAGTCATAGATCTCAGCATATGGTACTGGTAAAGGTGTAAAAGACAACCTTTCATTTTCCTTTCGAGATCCTCTGGAATCTGCTCGATTAGTGTTTGTTTCCTCTTTCTTAACCCTTGGCTGGGTTATTGTAACACTTTTCGATGAATCCTTGCTGTAAGAATTGGCATTGTTGACTTCATTCTCCTTTTTCCGGTATGTAGGTCTTTTGGAACTAGACCCTTCATTTGATTCAATTTTGCCACTTTTCAAGACATTTTCAATGAGTTCTCCAGAAATGACCAAATCTGTAAAATTTCTGGTTGCATTCCCCATTAGATGATTTAAATAAGGAGCCTTCAAGGTATGAACAAATATTACTGTGGCCTCTTTTTCTGACAAAGGTGGTTGAACTTGGGCCGCTGTGTCACGCCATCTCTGGGCATACTGTCTGAATGTTTCATTATTCTTTTTCTCCAGATTTTGGAGAGTCCATCTATCAGGGACCATGTCTGTTACATGGCGATACTGCTCTAAAAATGCTTTAGCCAAATCTTTCCAGGATCTAATGTTGGCTTTGGTCAATTGAGTATACCATTTTAAAGTCGGTCCTGTTAAACTATCCTGGAAGCAGTGAATTAACAATTTCTCGTCCTTCACATATCCTGCCATTCTTCGACAAAACATAGTAATGTGGGATGAAGGGCATGTAGTACCGTCATATTTATCAAATTCAGGAGCTTTGAACTTGATGGGGAGGATTAGGTCTGGAACCAAACTCAACTCACTAGCATCAAACCCATAGAATGATTCAGTTATTTCCACGGATTTCATTCGTTCTTCTAAGCTCTTGATCTGTCTGGTTAATTCTTCATTTACTTTTTGTTTCTCATTCAGCTCATTCAAATCTGGGATTAAATGCTCAGTATTAAGATCCCCTATTTTCACATCGGATATAAGCGGATTTTTGCTTGAAGATGCAGGATTCTCTTGTTGATCTTCATGTGGTTTGGCTTCTTGTAATGCAGATGTACGAGCATTGATTTGTATAGGTGTAGTACCAGAGTGATAAATTGGTTCTGGTGGAAAACCTAGAGGATATATGGGTTCTTGGTCGAAAGATACAAGATTTTCATGCATTTTTCCACTGATAGCCTGCCTTTTAAACATGTCCTCTATTTTCTTCATCATACTGTCTTGTGAATTTGCAATACTGGCTTCAATTTTTTCCAGCTTCATTCTCATTTTTCTTGTTCTTTATGATTTGTTCCTCAATACGCTGTATTTATCCTCCATAATTCTCTTAGTAGCTTGTCTAGTACCGTAGTGATGTTTTTTCTCTTTGGCCAGAATAACTACGATTGAAAATCTTTTAATATTATTATTTCTCATGAATTTTATCTTAATAATAAAATTATTCATAAGAAAATTATGAAATGAATGATGTATGTATGCAGAATGTATGTATGCAAAAAAACATTGATCCCAAAAAGTTAATTGTCATAGAACAACTTTCATCGGCATACAAAAGTTTCTTTTATAGTTCATAACTACAGATAGGGCATAGCTTTCCTATTAAGCTCTATAACTTCTTTCATTAACCATGACACCTTCTTTCCGTACTTAGAAACTGGATCAACTGATGCTCAATTATTTTGGCTTCAACAACTAGTTCCCAACATATCTAGCAACTTCGCTCATTTGAACCATGGCCTCGAACACCATATTACTTCTTTCTTCACTTCTTTCAACATAGAACTCAGTTGACTGTGCCATTGTTCATTCGTTCCTTCAAGAGTTTGCTCTAACTCAGTGATTCGCTTGACAATTGTGCAGACCTTTTCTTGGAACAATGATTCCTCAAGTTGCAAAATGTAAGCATTAAACTCTGAGTTTTTATTTCTAGACTGATCCAGATCTTCTTCAAGTTTTGTTCGTGCTTCTTGCGTTATTTGATTAAGCTTCTGGATTTGAACATCCTTGTTTCTGCATCTTTGCATCCAATTTCTAGCCACTTCCTGCTCTACCTCAAGTCTGGTGTTGAAATTTTTATCCCTTTCTCTTTGCATTTCATTCATGATCTCGCAGTGTTCAGCCTTGTTTTTTATAATTCGCTCTCTTCTGTCGACCTCAAAATCTTCCATTTTTTGCTTTCCTTTTTCAAGGCTTTTGAGTAGACGGCTATTCTTTCCTTTCAGATCTTCAACTCGTCTTTTCTCGATGTTCAATTCTCTGGTCATCTGTATTGTTGCTTGGCTTGATCTTGATGCTTTCCGGGATTTATATAACTCCTGGTAATTTTTCTGTAATGCTCTGAATTCATCATCAACTTTTTCTTTATCTTTTCTCAACATTGCACATTGTGATGAATGAAAGTCAATGTCCATACCCAACATAGCTTTATCTTGTCTCATTTGCTCTAATTCTTTCGACCAGCCTTCTCTTTCTGCTTTAAACTCAGCTCTCAGGATTTCAATCTCTGATGGAACCACCTTAATGCGATCTTCCATAGAGATATCCTCTTTTTGATCTGTTAGAGGAATATTTTCATTTTTCCTGGCAGATCTCCATTCTTCATAATCAGGAGTTAGCATTTCTTTTGCTGCTTTAGCTCGGATACAAAAAGTTGTTTTCCAAGCTGTAACGGCTTCCATGATGCTTCTTTTATAATTCTTGCTATGGAATGCGAATTCAGATGACTGTAATCCAGCAGTGACAGGTACAAATTGACGACCTTCATACTGTCTTATGACCAGAAGTGGTGCATATCCAATTCCTCCCCATAATCCGAGCAGCATTATCCAGTTGTAATCTCCACATTTGTAAAAGAATTCCCTTTGGATTTGCCACGGGGCTCGCCAAACAACGTCATTGCTTTGTAGATTTCGAAAGGCATTAATCCACATATCTTTCTTAATTTCTTTCGGCCATTCTTGCTCCAGAAATTCTTTTAATGGTGAGTAATCCGTATTAAAGCGTCGGTATGAAACCTTTTTCTGTCCTCCAGAAATGACTACAGATCCAAACATATAACAACTGGGTACACCCTGAGAATCGTCCACCTCCTAGCTTTCTACAAGCATTTAACGATATGAAGGTCTCTGCTAGAATTGCAGAAACATGATTAATCTTTTTCGGTAGCTGTTCAAACAAATCTACCACTGCAGCTTCAACATATCCTAATACTTTTGGGAAGATAACCATACCATACATACCCAGAGCAAATAGATCGAATCGTACTTTAGTATCTGGATGACTCTGAATAAGTTCTTTAATGTTGGTCCAAGCAATGACTTCGCTTTCGCCTTTTTGTTTTGTACGGGATGCCACCCATTCTTCTTGTACCCCGGCAATCTTTGCTAATTTAACTCGAAAGGGTTGAGTTTTAATTGACTTTGAATAGATTCGATTCTCCAAAGCCCCATCTATATGTAGCAAAGTTGTGTATTCTCAATAGTAGACCAAATCCTCTTATTGAGAGTGAAGCAATTGTACCCTGGATTCCAGAATTGAATTAGGGCTCTGAGTAATTCATCATCAACTTCTACATAGAGCAAATATGGGATGTCTCCGTAAGTCTGATAAAACTGCAATTTTTTGTTTGAATCCCAACTTTCCCAAATGCTTCGCAATCTTGCATATCATTTCTTTTTAGTGAAACTGGAGCATAACTGGCCAAGTCAGATACATAATCATCCTGCAGACTGTCTCCTTCTTGTCTTTGTAAATCCTCAGCCCACTGTCTTACTTCTGAGTTTAGAATTACTTGATTTGAACACTTTTTATCCATAGATGAAGGCTTTCCAATTAAACAATTAACACAAGGTTCAATGTCTTTTATCCTGTATGATGCTATGTAAACAGAAAAATAAAGAACACACAAAAAGAAAATAAATTAGTTTACATAAAAAAAAATTCAATAATAACATTTACATAAATATTTTTTATTTAAACATGCTTTTTCTAAATTTAAATAATTTAAATATACATGTAATTTAATCAGTAAAGAAAATAAATAAACAAGAAAGTTAGAATTCATTTCTCCTGTGTGTACTCCTATTTTAGGCAAAATTTCGGCATGACTTCGGATCGGAAGAGTTCCTAAGGTTTTTTATATGCAGGGTTTCAGATCTAAGAATAAAGGTACCCGAATTGTCCTTGTTAGTGCCCCCTTGGGTTGCTAACCCTCAATCCTAGTCCATCACAGACTAAAGTGGATCGAGTTCAATTCGAGGGGATACATTTCTCTATGCCTGACACGGAGAATAAATTCTCACGAAGACAGAGAGCATATGAACACCGAAAGTTACTTGCTAGGTATGACACGGAGAATAAATTCTCACGAAGACGTCGCTTTCACTCCCACTTAAAAGGGACAACTCAATTATAGAGCTTTATGTCATGCAATGCAAGTGTTGTGTGTGAGGAGAAATGTTCATACCTCTGACAAAATAAATAATGAAATAAAATACTTATAAATAAAACATGTAAATATTATGAAAATAATAAGTAAATATAAAAATTTTGAAAAGAAAGAATTAAAAATTAAATATATAAATTTTTAATTTTTAATTTTTAATTAATGGAGACAAATTATAATTGATTTTTAAAAGTTTGACCAGGTCCCCAGCAGAGTCGCCAAGCTGTCGTAACCGGTTTTCGTCCGGGCACGAAATATTAAATTTGGTGGGGAAATTGATGTGAATAAATAATGTTGAAAATAATTTGTGAGTCGCCATCGGCCTTTTTGATCAGGTAGGTCGAATACCTAAAAATTGTTTTTTTTAAAAAGAGTTTTAAGAAAACATCAATTTTAAAAAAAAAATGAACTGATCTGCGTTTTATAACCAAAAATTCGTTCTTTTTTTTTTTTTAAATAAAAAGGGATTCGTGGTCGGTTACGTTTAGGGAAGGATTAGCACCCCTACAACGCCCAAAAATTGGTACTTTTTAATTATAAATTGTCTCTATTATTAAAATTTTAAAGATTCAAAATATATTTAATTTATAATCCTATTATTTCAAAATTATAAAAATATTTATTTATTTAAAAATATCAGAAAAGAACTTCTAGGTGCCTTAAGACAGCTCCTTCTTTGATATTGATAAATATTAATTTAAATAATATTGTTTAATTTTTAATTTTAAAATATCAGAATAGGACATCCAGTTGTATTAAGACTGTCCTTTTCTTCGATATTAAAAATAAATATTTAAAAATTACTATTTATTATATATATTTATGAATACATAAAAATATTTTAAAATATAACAATAAAATAAAAATACCACTAAAACAATATATTTTAAAAGCAGTAAAATAAATGAAAACATATAAAATAAATGACTAAATTATAGTAAAAATAAAATTTAAAAATCTAATTTATAATTAATCAAAATTATAGGGATTAAACATGCTATTTCTTTATTTTATTTATTTAATGACTAAAATAAAATTATCTAAAATTCGGATATTAGAATAAAATAAATTAAAAATATAAACTAAGGATTAAAATATTATTTATTAAAATTAAGGGATTAAATCTGTTATTTATCCTAAATATATTATTTTAATATAAAGGACTAAAATAAAAGAAATTAAAATTAAAGATCTGAATTAAAAGTATTATAAAATCGATTTAGTGACTAGAATGTAAAAATTACAAATTGGAATGGCTTCGGACGGGGTTTACCCTTTGTGAAATTATAGAAATACCCTAAACCGGCTGGCCCTACGGGCCAGCTTCTCATTTCATTTTCTCTGTTCTCTCTCTAACAGAGAGAACAAATTTCTCTCTGCCCTCTCTCTAGCTTCACTCATCGGAGGGAAGCCGGTCACCGGACGGCAACCGTGTGCCGCCGTGACTGTCACCGCCGGCCACCGCATCCGGTGGCCGGAAAATTTTATTCTTTACACCGTTAAATAGATCGAAACGTCCTAAGGATGTTTCCGATGCTCTTTTTCCTTAAAAAGCTCCTAATCGGAGCAAATCTACAAAAGTACCTTCGGTTTTTTGTTGTATCCGGCGACGGTTGGGGTTCTCCGATGACAGTAAGTTTCTCTTCTTTCTTTTTCTTTTCTTTCTTTTCTGTTTCTTTTCTGAATGGTTGTTGAGATCGTTGGTATATATATATTTTTTTGTATCTTGTTTCTCTGTATCTCTTTTTTTTTGTCTCTCCCTCCTTTCTTTTTTTCAGGTTCGGGTGGTGGCTTTTATAGCCACCACCGGTGTGGCCATCGGACCGGTCCGAAGAGGGGGTCTCGGTGAGTCACCGGACTACCAGTGGTGACTCACCCCGTAGCCATGGCGTGGACGGCTGGCGTTGGAGCTTCTGGAGCCTTCAGTTGGGACGTGGCAGGGGCGGAGACGGCGAGAACAGCAACGGCGGCCACGTGGCCCTAGGGTATCATACCCTAGGGTTTCCATCTGGAGCCATCTGGACCGTTGGATCTTGCCAGATCCAACGGCAGCAAGCTGAGGTGGCTGGGATTAGGGTTTAGGAAATCCTAACTGAAACCCTAAATGTTTTTGGGTTTCAGTTTGGTTTGGGCCAGAAACTTGATTTGTAATTAATTATTTTTTTAATAATATTTATATATGTATTTAATATATTTAATAATAATAATAATAATAATAATAATAATAATAATTATAATTATAATAATAATAATTAATTAATATGGGTAAAAAATTAGTATCTTCAACTTTCATTTTGAATCTCTTCGAAATAACACACTGAAACATAACATTTTCAAAAGCATTTCTAAAGTAAAACCAACTCAAGGGAAAAAAAGGGGTTAGACGTACCTGGTATGTTCGAGTGGTACTGCAGGAGATAACCGAGTGTTGGTGAGTAGTGTGTTCCATGTAAATAGGAGCGTTGTTCGTAAGTTAAAGGGATTTAGAAGCAAAAAAATAGAACGAAGATAGAAAGTGATTTGTTTACCTTAGAAGAGTGGCGCCTTGATGAGAGTGAGATGAGAGGAAGGGATGAGATAGGGAGAGAAGAGATCATTGCGGCTGTGAGGAAGAAGAGAATAGATAAATGAGGGCTAGGTTTAGTTTAAGGTAAGTTTTATATTAGATTTTTAGGGATAATTGCTTTGAGGTCACTACAACTCTGCCGTTTTTTTTCATTTTTGGTCATGAAATCGAGTCCTATTTGTTTCGTAATTTGGACTTCATCTTTTATGCACATTTGATTTTAGTCCTGAGAATCAGCATTCAAGATAGAGACAAGCTAAAAAAATACAAAGAAGGGGTTAATGTTGTTTGTTTAGAATTTGATTAACTAATAAATAGTTGTACTGATATGTTTGTTAATGGTTTCAGATTAATTATGTGTTTAAAGAGAGTTGATATTTTGAGTGTTTTGCGAATATGTGTTATTTTATTTTTGCTTTTCCTCACACACTGCACAGTTGCATTTGCATAACATGAGCTAAAACCCCGCTCTATCCTATTTAAGTAGAAGTGAGAGACTACTCCCTCGTGTGGTTTTCACCTCCGCATAGGATAGTGGATCGCTCCTGGAGCTCACGCCTCATGGTCCTCGTGATGGTAATCACCTCCGCATGGATATAAGGAGGTGTGTTCCCTCGAATTGAACTCGATCCCCTAAAGCCTATGATGGGCCAAGATTGAGGGTTCGGCAGCCCAAGTGGGCACCGGTAAGGACAATTCGAGAACCTATTACTTTAGAGCCGAACCCAACATATAGTGAACATAGATCCCAAATTTAGGTCGAGCCTACCCGAACCTTAAGAGTCCCGTGAGGAGGGTACACAAGGAAAAGTTTTGAGTCATTTTCGTTTTTTTGAAATAAATACATGCGAATTAGATATCATGCAGTTAGGATTTTTTGTGAATAACAAAGCATGGGGGTAGATATCATGTTGGGTAGGATCTACTAAGCATGATTGGGTAGCCAGCATGTGAGGGTAGGTTTTATTTGTTACGATACTCATCATTTTGTTGTTTATATTATGAGTACTAACCCATTTTTTGTTTTGTCTATTTTATCTTGAATTTGTTGCATTTGCATCTTTATGTCATTCAAAGGTGTTAATTCACAAGTGATTGACTACTAAGAAGGCTGGTCATAATGAGGCAAGAAACTCTTAATCATGTAGTCGAAATCGGGAGATCAAGAGACATTCAAGCAATTCATGAAGATGAACATCCGATGAATGAAGAAATCTAAAACTGATCGAAGACCGACCCGTGAAGAAAGACATCCGATGAATGATGTTAGAGGTTGATTGAAGACTCCTTTCAAAAGAGCAAAGGCCGAAGATGTTCCCTCAGGAGATAGATGCAGTAATATCAAGGACGAGAAGACCCTTCACAAAGACATGAATACCACTTTGCATTGAAAGTGAAGATGGAGACCTCAAGATTCAATTTAAAGACATCCAACGTCATCAAAGGTGATAAGATACGCCGATAACTTTGGGTGCAATGTTGGGTTCTATGAAGAATACGGTTCAAGGAAATCAAGAAATGAAGAATCACAAGCTTATTTTGACTACATGGTGTAATGAAATCTTGTTGTCTAAATGAAGGTTGTTCTATAGTGGTCACTGTTGGAATTAACACCTTATGCATTTGCATTTGCATTTGCATTCTTATAATGATTATTAATTTATTCATTGTGCTATTGTTACTTTTGGGTCATTTTCATTTCTTATTTAAACTAACTTGTTTTATGTTGTTTTTTTCTCTTTATCTGCATTGCATGATCGTGACATAATCAAAAGGTGTTGATTTGTGAGTGTTCATCATAGTAAAAGGTTTTCATGACAGACAAAGGGTTTCGTGATCAAGCAAGCCATAACACAGACGAGAAATGGCATCCTAAGAAAGCTTCGAGAATAGTGGAAATATCTACACCCGAAGATCACATGGTTGAGGAAGAGAAAAAGGAGATAAGAGAGATAAAAGAGCAGATGTACAATATGATGGATATGATAGATGTTTTGTCCAAAGGAAGAGAGACTTCTACAACAGAGCTCGACAGGAGCAACCTTGAGGTGTCAAATATGCAAGAGACTAATTTAGAGCCTGCTGATTCTAGCCAGTTTGAGAAGTCACACACAATCATTGTTCGTATCAACAAGCTGTTTGGAAACGCCAAAGAAATAGTGGCAACTTTAAAAATTCAAAAGGATGAAAAGAAGCCATGCAGTCAGAACACAGTGGTATTTGATAGTCTACTCCAGACATCGGGGAAAGTGAAACTTGAAACTGCAGTTTAACCCAAGCCGAAAGGTGGTTCTCATTTTGATTCTATCTCAATATCATATAAGGAGTTGTATGATGCACTGTTAGAAGCCTGAGAAGTAGCTCTGCATTATGTGAAGCCTTTGCAGCCTCCGTATCCAAAATGGTATGACGTAAATGTTCGTTGTAAATATCATGCTGTGGTTCAAGGATATTCCATTGAGAATTGCACCACCTTCAAACATCGAGTCCAACATCTTCTGGATCATGGAGTATTAGAATTTTAATCGGAAGGACATCACACTTTGGTAGCAACTTATCCTGTTGAGTCGGAGCCAAAAGTGTTCAAAGGTAAGGGTATCAGTGAGGACATCCAAGAAGAAGATAATTTGCCAAGATATGAAGCTCAGATTCATCATTTAAGGAGCGAAAATGATAGATTGAGCAGAGTGATGGAAGTTATGTGGGATAGTTTTCAAAGGATCAGCCACGCCTTTAAATTTGCCGGTATAGGAAATGTCTCAGAGGAGTACGTAGCAGGAGTCGCTAAATTGAAGAATGATGTTGAACAGTGGAGAAAGAATTGCCAGGTGCATGAAGGCCGAGCGGATAAGTTTTCTTATGAATTACAGATTACAGAGAAAAGGCATGATACAGCTATCAATGATTTGGGTAGATATCAAGCCGAAAACCTGACGTTGAATTTGGCCGTAGCTAACATGGAAATCTCACATCAACGCCACAAGCAAGAGAGTAAAGCTAAGCTAGAAGCCACTAAAGCCAAGAACAAGAAATTGAAAAGGGACAACGTTATGAAAGAGGTTATGACCCAAGCAATCGATGTGGCTCACAAATGGGTTGATTTAGCTGCCTTTGCAAGAGAATTGAAGCAGATTGACAACTCAACCCCCGAGCATGAGTGGAAGTTACTTTGGCTTTTGAAGGAGATAGAAAAGCTAGGGGTGAAAGCTGTCCATTATATGTAAAAGTTGGTTTGATGTACCAAAACCTTTGTGTTCAATGAAAGTTGTTTTAAGATGGTCACTCTAGAATGACACCTTTTGTATTTGCATTTTCCATTTGCATTTACATTACATATATTTATTTAAGCATTTTATATGCATTAATTATGAAAACATGGAAATAACTTATGAGTGGTTATGTGACAGTAATAACAAGATCATTCATTCATTATGTTCCTCATCATCATGAACAAACAAATGGAAGTGATGGAGCAAGTTAATGAGAAATCACAAGATCAGTTGCAAGAACAGTTGGTGAGATTACAATATACGAGGAATCAAGCATCGGGTTCTCTACAAGGCGTATCGAATCAAATGGTCCATGTACTGATACCACAGGCTGCTGGTAAAGAGAAAATGGAGGACAAAGGAAATCAATCTCAGATTGGTACATTAAGAGCGATGATTTGCCCTGGAGCATCTAACTCAAACCAAGGGAAGAGCCTCGTCAATTTTGAGCGATTTGAAAGCGAATTCAAGTGGTTGAATGAAGCCGTTAAAAATATGAAGGTTGTTAATGCCACTCACAAGGAGTTAGAAGCCAGAGAACTCACTTTAGTCCCTGACTTGGTCATCCCACATTAATTTAGGGTACCTAATTTTGAGAAATATGATGGCACCAATTGCCCCCTAGTTAATCTGAAAATGTTTTGCAGAAAGATGCAAGGGTACTTAGATGATGATAATCTGTTGATTCATTTCTTCCATGATAGTCTTGCAGGCCCATCGGTAGTGTGGTATAATCATTTGAACAGAGAACAGATCAAGACATGGGTCAATATAGCCGATGCTTTTATGGGGCAGTATCGATATGTTAAAGGCTTAGCCCCAAAACGTCATGACCTTCAAAGGATAAGGATGAGAGCTACTGAGAGCTTTAAGGAATATGCCCTAAGATGGAGAGGAGTGACATCACAAGTTCAACCTCCTTTGCTAGAAGAAGAAATATCATGTATGTTTCACGATTCCCTCCCAGCTCTTTTCTTTGAGTTAATGCTGGGAAACTCGACGAATGGATTTAAGGATCTTATGTTGGCTGGAGAATCCATTGAAGATGCAATCAGCAAGGGCAACTTGAAAGTCACTTCCAAACATCCAACCGATCAAGAGGGAAAAGCTGATGAGGTGAATGAATGTCACGTCCAGAGCTCCCACAATAGTAAAAGAAAAGGGGCAACAAGTTACTTGAGTCGTCCAAAGAAAGTCCCAATATCAAAAAATACTTTGAAAGTGTTCCCAATTTATATCTCGGATTTGTATCCCCATTTGGTTACAGGTCAATACCTCACACTGAGGCCAGTGAAAGTGCAACCAGACCCTTCTGCTCACAGCTATGATCAAGATAGTGTTTGTGATTTTCACTTGGGGGCATTGGGGCATTATACGGGGAATTGTAGGCCGTTGTTGAAGGAGATAGAGATGCTTGTAGAAAATGGGATGTTGACACAAGAATTGGTGAAACAATGGATGACGAGCTCAAGCGGGGCACCAGAGCACAATTTGTAGCACCCGGTCAAATCAAACACCACCGCATCATAAGAATAATGGGGCATCTTGACTGCGCGAAAATCATGTCATTCATCATGAAACTTTATGTTGTGTGAAACATCTTGTTTGAACATTTTTTTAAACTTTCTCATCAGATTTGCAATGATATTTAAATGAATTCATGTTACTTTAAGGATGGTGAGCATTGAATCAAATTTATGACTTGAAATTCTTTGAATATAAACTGAATTAAAAGCTCTTTAATGATTAGAGTTATAAATCTTTGACAAAATGACAAGGTTGAAACCTGATAAAACAAATACCTTGACCTTATCCCTAAAAGATATAATCAAACATCGTACCTTTTATTACAGGGATCGATATAGACTTCTCCTATCATAAAGGAATGAACCATAGGCTTGGTATTCAGGTATGCATAGGAGCGGACAACATGGGGCATCTTTTGTGTATGACATCACAAAACTGTCTAGACCATACTTTTGTTGACGACGTTCGATGATGATTATGATCTTTACGGACAGAATAGTTGAGTAGGTGAATCTAGTTTAGGTCAGCTGCTTGGAAATTAAACTCTAACGATGAGATTTTCTGACTTTCAACAACACCTAGACTATGACAGGTTCTTCTTGATAAGCTTAAGAAATTGAATTCGCATACCCAACAATATATGTGTATATAATAAAGTTGAGCTATTCCTCTAAGGCAATTGGTCATAGAGGAAACTCGAAAGCCCTGGCTTTATGAATATATTATATTCAAACCATGACCTTGATTGGGTACTTGGCAATTCGGTGTATGCTCCACTGTGATTGTCAAGTCAAAGACTTTGTGATGAGATGAATCCTTCAGCTAGCCCGATAAAGGCAAATTACAATAAAGTTGATTTCAGCTAGCCAGAAAATGGCAAATTAAATCAATTTTATGAATAAGGAGTTTCGGTAAAGATGGACTAAGGGAGTTAAGAAACACATGTTATAGTCAATTTTACACGAGCACTCAGAAATTTCATTTTTAGACTGATATTTCTGCACTGCCTTTGTTAGAGGAGCTTATGAAGTTTGAACAAATGAAAGATTTCAGAGAACTGAAATGGAAGTATTCTAGAAAGTCTAGTAATGGATTATGCTAGTTGCGTCATTTTGTCCGCAACTGATTAAAATACCAAGTCGAGAAAGAATGGCATATTATGATGTTTACAATGATCAAGAAAGAAATGACATTTTGGTGGTCAAAACCTTAGAAGATAGGAAGCCAACCTGAAGCCAACCCCTCAATTTTTACACTTGTCAAAGAGTTATAACCTTGAAAACATTAAATAGCTATTGATTCTTTTGATATTCTGTGAACTCATGTTTATGATTTCATTTGATTACAAGCCTGAATTAAGGGGTAATGTTATAAAAATCCTTTCATTCTTTGATCTTTGAAATAAGATAAAGAAAAAAAAAACATTTTCAAACAGGACATTTCAAATGTGAAAGGTCCTTGAAGCTGGTGAAGCTCATTATGCCTCTATTGGTGAAGAAGAATAAGCAATGTCAGAATACGAAGCATTCCACAATCTTGAAGTAGATGGTCTAAAGAGATCATAATTGATGAAGAATAAGAGCTTTTAGCTTTTCCAGATGACGTTGTCAATAACCCATTAAGAAGTAGATGCTCGCCATATTTGAAAGAGGCACATATCTCAACCCGAATGAAAATGCAAGACATTGTGTTAGAAGGGTTGATCATTTCTTAAGTAGCATGAAGAAAAGACCTCAAACTAGTTGACAACACTACTGTGTAGTGACACCAAAATGAGAACATTTAAGTTATGATATGTTGGGGCCCGAATGAACCCACTTCATGTTAAGATGACAAGATTCAGAAGAATGAGGCATGAAGAATGAGCCTTACAATTTGAGGTGGTGAGGTATTTTGAAGGCCTGTACCAGTATAAGATAAGGTTGAGGCACGACTGAACCCACGTCATGATGAGAAAACAAGATTCAAACCAAGAAGTTTGAGAATGAGTCTCGCAACTTGAAGTGTCAGGGGCAGACCGTGAATTTGAGAAGAGCTTACCTTGTAAAGCAAATCAACTGAGCATCGATCAATGGCGGAGTCCTAGAAGAACAACTCTGAAAGCATAATTGAGCCAAGGATGAAAATGGGGCAACACAGTCGTATTTCTGACTATAGCGAGATGTTGAGAGAGAAAACACTTTCTCCGAAATGAAGACATAAAATAAAGATGAGAAGAAGATAAAAGAAGATCAAAGGGCTCTTCCAAAATACAAATTGGAAATTATGAGTTGCTACACGGGTATATAAAACAAACCCAGGAAAAGAATGATCAAGTAGAAGAAGACTGAGTTCACCACTTTGAGGGCAAATGAAGATTAAATCGACATTTATGTATTCATGAGAACATCATTTACATAAAAGATAATGCATTACACTGATACATTTAATTGCATTTGTGTTTCATGCATAAACACATGATTGACAGGTCTTCCATTGAAAAGAGAAGATGCAGGTTGTTAAAATCCCAAGTTGAAATGAAGATTTCAAGCCTCAAATGCAAGGAGTTACGTTTAAAGAGGCATACCCTGAAGAACAGAGAGGTCTAATCCACAGAAGAAGCATGGCTTTGAAGTGAAGACTATCAGATGTAGAAGAAAAACAAAGATTTTCATGTATGAAGAGAGACTTGCACACATGAGATTGGAGCAAAGTCAATCTTAAGCCTTCACCGAAAAGGAGTGAAGCAAATTAATCTTAAGCCTTCAGCAAAGAGGAGTGAAGCAAACCATCTTAAGCCTTCACCAAAAAGGAGGGAAGCAAATCAATTTGTAAGCCTTCACCGAAGAGTAGTGAAGCACTACCTTGAGCCTTCACAGAAGAATAATGAAGCAAACCCATCAGTAAGTCTTTTGAGCATGATGCTTAAATCCTTCGGGTCATCTGTAAGCCTTTAGAGCAAGATAATAAGTCCTTCGGGCCATCCATAAGACCTTTGGGTAGGATGTTTTCACATGAATTTGGAAATAAAAAATGATGTTTTAAGAAGATGAAATTTTTGAAAACGAAGAATGCGATTTTCAAAATTTCACAATTTATAAGTCTTTTGGGCCATCAGTAAGTCATTCGAGCATGATGCTTAAAACCTTCGGGTCATCTGTAAGCCTTTAGAGCAAGATGATAAGTCCTTCAGGCCATCCATAAGACCTTCGGGTAGGATGTTTTCACATGAATTTGGAAATAAAAAATGATGTTTTAAGAAGATGGAATTTATGAAAATGAAGAATGTGATTTTCAAAATTTCACAATTTATAAGTCCTTCGGGCCATCAGTAAGTCTTTCGAGCATGATGCTTCAAACCTTCGGGTCATCTGTAAGCCTTTAGAGCAAGATGATAAGTTCTTCAGGCCATCCATAAGACCTTCGGGTATGATGTTTTCACATGAATTTGAAAATAAAAAATGATGTTTTAAGAAGATGGAATTTTTGAAAAAGAAAAATGCAATTTTCAAAATTTCATAATTTATAAGTCCTTCGGGCCATCAGTAAGTCTTTCGAGCATGATGCTTAAATCCTTCAGGTCATCTATAAGCCTTTAGAGCAAGATGATAAATCCTTCGGGCCATCCATAAAACCTTCAGGTGGGATGTTTTCACATGAATTTGAAAATGAAAAAAAATGATGTTTTAAGAAGATGGAATTTTCAAAATTTCACAGTTTATAAGTCCTTCGGGCCATCAGTAAGTCTTTCGAGCATGATGCTTAAATTCTTCAGGTCATCTGTAAGCCTTTAGAGCAAGATGATAAGTCCTTCGGGCCATCCATAAGACCTTTGGGTAGGATGTCTTCAAATGAATTTGAAAATAAAAAATGATGTTTTAAGAAGATGAAATTTTTGGAAACTTAGAATGCGATTTTCAAAATTTCACAATTTATAAGTCCTTCGGGCCATCAGTAAGTCTTTCGAGAATGATGCTTAAATCCTTTGGGTCATTTGTAAGCCTTTAGAGCAAGATGATAAGTCCTTCGGGCCATCCATAAGACCTTCGGGTAGGATGTTTTCACATGAATTTGAAAATGAAAAAAATGATTTTTAAGAAGATGAAATTTTTTAGAAGTAAGAAGGCGATTTCCAATACTTTGCACTATATAAGTCCTTCGGGTCATCAGTAAGTCTTTCGAGCATGATGATTAAGTCCTTCGGGCCATCTTAAGCCTTCACCAAAGAGTAGTGAAGCAAATCAATCTCGAGTCCGATATCCCCTGTAGAAATAGTGGAGCGGATCCCATATCAAATTTTTAAAGCATGGAGATGGAACTGGTCAAAAACTGTGTCTTTTTAACCTTTTCCCTATTCTTGTTAACACAAGAATGCGCAAAGAGGACAGCTGTAGACACCCGGGATTGAAAAATATTATAAATATAAATTATAATAATAATAATAATAATAATAATAATAATAATAATTATTATTATTATTATTATTATTATTATTATTATTATTAATATAATTGTTTTTTTACAGGTTGCAAGACTAAACCCGGTGACAACAACTCTACCACAGTTACCCATGCCTCCCACGTGGATCTCTCCAACCGAGCAACAGTTCGTGTACGTCCTGCTCCACTACATGTTGGCCACCCACGAGCGCCCATGCTGACCCAGCTTGTGCAAACCAAGACCTGCAAACAAGCAATTAAAATTTCATCAGCAGCAACCAAAGTCAAAAGAAAAAGAAAGCAATTTAATCCCGAAAATTTTGGGATTTCACTTAACCTGCTCTAATCAAAGTCTCACCAAAATGAAGAAAATCAACATACAACGACAAAGGAAAAGGGTGAATTGGAACACAACCAGAATGCAGGAGGCAACCATAAAAAACAGAGGGAACCAGAAACCAACGGGGGGAGGCTCGATTTTTCAGCTAAAAAAATACAAAGAAGTGGGCTCTCAGTTCGACAACCAGAGATTAACGAGAAGGTTTCCAATAACCATTCGAAGGGGGTTCTCAAACAGGGGACGAAAACAGTAAAAAAATGGTGGGGGATGATAACTAAAAGGCTCTCGGTCAGGAAAACAAGAATGAGAAATTAACCAAAAAAAAGGTTTATATTCGAAGAAAGCTCATCAACAACAAGGGATAGAGTTCACGACCAAAAGGCAGCAAACACCAAAAAACACAGGGGTCTTCGGTTGTTCAGTAGAAACAGAAAAACAGATTCGACCAACAGAGAGCAAGGATTAACAAATAACCATTTTGGTATTTTTTTTTGTATTCCTTTCGATTTCCATTGTGATGTATGTATGTCTTTATTTCAAAATAAATAGAAAATCAATGTAAGGGATTTAAGCCCCTCCTTTCGAAAGTAACTAAAAAAAAAGAATAAAAAATCAATCATTACTTTCATTTTGAATCTCTTCGAAATAACACACCGAAACAGAACATTTTCAAAAGCATTTCTAACGTAAAACCAACCCAAGGGGAAAAAAAAGGGTTAGACGTACCTGGTATGTTCGAGTGTCATTGCAGGAGATAACCGAGTGTTGGTGAGTAGTGTGTTCCTTGTAAATAAGAGTGTTGTTCGTAAGTTAAAGGGATTTAGAAGCAAAAAAATAGAACGAAGATAGAAAGTGATTTGTTTACCTTAGAAGAGTGGCGCCTTGATGAGAGTGAGATGAGAGGAAGGGATGAGATAGGGAGAGAAGAGATCATTGCGGCTGTGAGGAAGAAGAGAATAGATAAATGAGGACTAGGTTTAGTTTAAGGTAAGTTTTATATTAGATTTTTAGGGATAATTGCTTTAAGGTCACTACAACTCTGCCGTTTTTTTCATTTTTGGTCCTGAAATCGAGTCCTGTTTGTTTCGTAATTTGAACTTCATCTTTTATGCACATTTGATTTTAGTCATGAATACTTGTGTATGTGTTTTCTTTCGTTTGCACATTTGGTTATCAAGTTTTTGCATGTTATATTTCAGTCATTGATTAAATCTTTTTCTTTTTTTAATTTAGTTCTCAATTGTTGCGTGCATTTAATTTTTGTCACTAAATAGAAGTTTCCAATTTTATAATTTGATCTTCACATTTGTCATTGTTTCCTTTTTAGTCATCAGTTTATGTTATTTTCTTTTTTGTTGCTGGTTTACGTATTTAACATGTAATTTTGGTGAGTTAGTGTTTTATCCTTTAAATCTAATCTGTTGTATTTTAATTTGGTCTTAGTATTTCATTTTTATTTAATTTTAGTCATAAATGTTGATTATTTTGTTTTTGTCATTTAGACATTAGAGCTCCAAATTTTTGTATGTTATATTTTGGTCCTGTAGATTTTGGGTTTATTCTGGTTTAAATCCATAATGATAATAGTAATTTATTTCAGTTGTTGGTATTCAATATGGTAATATGTGCATGTACACTTTAATTCTTATTATGTTTGTATTTAAGGTAGCGAAGTTTGGTTTGATATAATTTAATCTTTATTTTAACAAGAATGGTTAATTTCTGAAACTTGTATTTTTTTTTACTTGTTATGTTTTTGCATGTTAGTCATATTGGTGCATTACATATTAATATATGTGTTGGGTATAATTTGTGGTAATATAATACGTGTGAAATTGTTTGTATTAAAATAATAATGCATGATATTTTAATCATAATATTGGTTTAATTAATTTTTACATGACATCATTTTTGTATGATTTGCATGTTAGCCTTATGTGCATAACTCGACATATTTACATAATTTAATTAAGGGTAATATCCTTTTAATTTAAAATTGTTTTAAGTGGGTTGTCTTAACTGATTAGATATCCGCTTTTGACGATTTTAAATTAAAAGTATATTCCATTATTGACACTTTAAAAAATTTTGATCCATCGTTTTAAAATTTGGGAATAGAAGAAAAAGAAATATTCGGTTATTTAAATTTATCGAGAAAATGCAGTTAGAACTTATCTAAAATCTCGTCTCGATATTTGTAAATAATCGAGTATTCTTTATCTTTCTAAAGGCCTAGTAATTTTAATTTAATCTATTTTGGGTGCTTTTGAATGTTGTAAAATTCATGTGTTGTTTTGTCGAGGATCATAAACCAAATTAAAATCGAATTTGTAAATTTCATTGCAAAGACATTAATTAATCGACGAGGTACCGATTTAGGGCATTGTGGTGGTGCTAATCCTTCCCCACGCGTAACCGACTCCCGAACTCATTTTCTGGTAACGCAAACCTAAATTTGTTGTTTTAATTAAAATTAAGTTTTATTTAAAATGACAAAATATTTTTGGATGTCCAATCACACCCTAATCAAATATTGGTGGCGACTCTTTGAACCTGTGTTTTTATCGTGAATGAATTCTCAAATTTTCGAAACGAGAGGTTTTCTAAAATCACATTGTTTTTAATTAAAAATTGTAATCTTAAGAGATTAATTAAAATGACGCGGTTTTCCAAATCTCCCCCACTCGGAAAAAATCATTTCGACATGTTGTTCTATACTTCTTTCAAGAGGCTAAAATTCCCCCTGCTTTCAACTCCACAATTATAGCCTTGATTCCTAAAATTCAAAACCCTAGTAAAGTCAAAGATTACTGACCCATCTCTTGTTGCTCAGTGATATACAAAATTATCACAAAAATCCTTGTTAAAAGACTTTCTTTGATGCTTCCTGATCTCATTACCCTCAACCAAACTGCTTTTGTGAAAGGAAGATCTATAATGGATAATACTCTTCTTGCACAAGAATTGGTAAAGGCTATGGAAGGAAAAGCATTTCTCCAAGGGCTGCTATAAAAATTGATCTTCAAAAAGCCTTTGATTCTCTCAATTGGGATTTTATTTCCTCTACCCTCTTTGCCATTGGTCTGCCTCCCACTTTCATAGGATGGATTGAAGCTTGTTACAGAGAAGCTAGATATTCCATATCCTTTAATGGAACTTTAATAGGTTATTTCAAAGGCCATAGAGATATTAGGCAAGGGGACCCTCTTTCTCCTATACTTTTTATGATGGCTATGAACATTCTCTCTAAAATCCTTAATCTTACTGCTGCTAGAGGTATCTTTGGATACCATCCAAAATGCAAGAAGCTAGGTAACACTCATCTCTCTTTTGCTGATGATCTTTTGATTTTTTGCAAAGGTAATCTTGAGTTTATTGTTGGTATTACCACTATTCTAAACCACTTTTATACCTTGTCTGGTCTTAATCTCAATATCAATAAGACTGAATTCTATGTTGCTGGTATTTCTGCTAAAACCCTAGATTCTATCAAATCTACCACTGGTTTTAAACAAGGATTTCTTCCTGTTAGATATCTTGGTGTTCCTCTGGTTACTAGAAAACTTACTGAAACTGATTGTATGTCTCTTATTGATAACTTCAAAACTAGACTTCACAATTGGTCAGAAAAATTTTTAAGCTATGCAGGACGCCTTGAGCTTATTAAAAATGTCCTCTATAGTGTTGTTAATTTTTGGTGTCAATAGTTCCTTATTCCCCATAAGGTTATCAATCGTCTTGAACAACTATGTGCTCGTTTCCTTTAGAAAGGATTTGATAAAGCTGCCAAGGGTGCCAGAATTAGCTGGAACAGAATATGCTGCCCCAAATCTGAAAAAGATCTGGGCTTGAAAGATCTTAGCTCATGGAATAAGGCTTGCATGGTCCAACTCATTCGTAAAATCCTTGCAAGCAATGGTTCCCTGTGGGTTGCTTGGATTCATTGTTATGTTATTAAAAACAGTGGATTAAGTGACATCAATATAAGTTCTTCTTTAAGCTGGAGCTTTAAAAGACTTCTTAAAATTAGAACAGAGGCTCTCCCTATCATCTCTGCAGGAATCACTAAAACCTCTACCATTTGGGATGAACTAAGGGAGCATAGAGAAAAAGTTCCTTGGCAGAAAATGCTCTGGTTTCCTCTCCATATTCCCAAACAAAGCATTATTTCTTGGATGATTATTCTTGATCGTCTTCCTAATCGTGGCAGACTTTTCAGAATGGGAATCACTACTGATCAGATATGTATCCTTTGCAATATTGAACCCGAATCCAGAAACCATTTGTTTTTTTAATGTGCCTTTGCTTCTACTATCTGGAACTCTATCTTGTTTCTTACCAACTTACGAGATACTCACAGGACTTGAGATACAAGAATTGAATGTGCTACTCACAAATGGAAGGGAAAATCTTTACTCTCCAACATCCTAAGAATTGCTTGGAACGCTTTTAACTATTTGATTTGGGAGGAAAGAAACAGGAGGATTTTCAAAGGTGGATCTAGAACAACTGACCAAATTCTTAAGCTTGTCAAGGAATTTGTTCGTATTCAGCTTAGTGATAAAGATATTAATAGAATGGATCATGTAAATTCCAATCTTTGTAGCAATTGGGATCTCGACTAATGATTTTTTTCTTTTTTTGTTGTATAAGGGGTATTTCTACCTCTTGGGTTGCCTGTTATTTGTTGAACTTTATTCTTGGATAATAAAATCTTACTTATAAAAAAAACATGATTCAACAATATATTATCGTATTTTCTTAAAAAGAGTTCAAATGTTCTGTTATTTTACAAGAATAAAGGTTTTAAAAGTCAATGTGACATCTCGAACTCGTATTCGGGTAGGATATGGGTTGGGGTGTTACAATTTTCTTATCTTTTCCATTTATAATTAACTCGTTAAGATAAGATTCTAAATTCAGTGGGAAAACTTTTTTTCAGTTCATTCTATATAAATATATTAATTTCTGTGATTATTTATGTTATCGATAATTACTAATTCGTTGTTTAGCAGCTCCCGACACTCACATATATAATCAACCTTTGTCTTATTGGGATTTAGAGGTTCTATGGGAAAAAATGCCAGAATAATGCATGTGGTTAATATTTTTTCCCCAACTAATACCCTTTGCCTATTATTTCCCCAAATGGGGTGAAATATACAGTGCTTAATGTGGTTCTTTGGATATCTCGGCGTTTTTAGGGTTAATTTTTCCATGATTGCTTTCTCGGCGTCTTTCGGGTTATGAAACTATGGGAATGCTCGGCGTCTTCAAGCAATTGGCCTGTGGGATATCTCGGCATCTTCTGCATGCTACAAGGAATGCCAAGGTGGATCTCTCGGCGTCTTCACCTGTCGTCTGGCGGAATCTCTGCATTACTCTCTGAATCGTGCATGCATTCTGGGGGCTGAACGTCTTCATCTCTGCATGCATGCAGAGTTGATTTAACAGTTGAATATAATAATAGGAGTGCTCGGCGTCTTTAGTTAATAGGGTTACAGGGGCGTTCGATTTCCCGGCGTCTTAAGCTATATATGGAGAATATTTGGTTGCAGGTGGTCGTGATATCTCGGCGTCTTCTTCTTCCGAGATTCGTTCTACATGCGCCTGTCTTCTTTGTGTCCGAAGCGTGAGATTCGTCTGAAGCGTGAGATTCGTCTGAAGCGTGAGACTAATAATTTACTCGAAGTCTTCAATTACTTGTTATAAAATAGGGGTGGGTATTGTATTTCATTGCATGCAGTTGGTTTTAACTTACAGAAGCAAGTGAGGGATTTTTTTTTTGCATTAGATTCAATTGAAGCTGCTGCTTGAAGTGATATTGGAGATTTTTGTTGGTTCGGTAATTTTTCGAGCTTTGGTTTAACGTCGTTCAAAAACACGTAAGTTCTTTCTCGTTTCCCATGCGAACTCTGTTTTTTTCGTGTTGAAAGAATGCTCATATATGTTAGGAGAATGATACATTTAAATTTTGTTCATGAGACCATAGTAATGTAATTTAGAGTACTAATGATAATTTAAAATTAGAAAATGTAAGTTTGATGATTAGGTATACAGAAAATTTAAGTTTGAGTATTATTGTTAATTTAAATTTTCGTGTAATTTTTAGTTGTATTTTTATATAATAATTATTAGAATTTTTATTTTGATTTAGTGGGAAAAAAATTCCCATTATGTAATCCTGATATTTTTACCGTAATAATAATGTATTTAAGTATTATTTTTATAAAACAATTGTTAACATAATTTATATTTATTATTTATAGTTTTGTAAATAATTAATTTTCATTACATTATTAATGTAATTTATTCTGAATATCTATATTTTTACGTGTAGAGAAATGAGCAACAAATTTTTCACGATTGTCCATTACAATGGACATATGATGGAAAATGAGGTCGGAGTTATTTTTCAGTCTGAAACACCTATAAATATGATGTTTAAAAGGGACATCACATTTGTAGAGATCAAGGAGGGGATAGAAAGAAAAATACGTGCTAAAGTTGATGGTTTGAGGTACAGATTTATGGTATGTCCCAATCCGGTCAGGTATGCTGCAGTACCACTTGAAGAAGACGATGATATTATAACTATGGTTGTATTACATGACTCAACAAATATTCCAATTATTGAGTTATTTGTTGAGTTGTGTAATATATCTAATGTGCCTGGGTCATCAATAAATGCGGTTGAAACTTCATCTCAAATGGGTTTCGAGAGTCATTTCGATAACCCAACATATAGGTCGATGAACAGCTTTGTGG
Source organism: Hibiscus syriacus (assembly GCF_006381635.1). Taxonomy (NCBI): domain Eukaryota; kingdom Viridiplantae; phylum Streptophyta; class Magnoliopsida; order Malvales; family Malvaceae; genus Hibiscus; species Hibiscus syriacus. Next base: position 1,684,467 of record NW_024062890.1, on the reverse strand, counting down.
CGATGTTGGAAAGCGCAAATGAAGTTGGTGGAACATCTGGAGCCGCAGAGTATGATGCTGAAAACCGCTGGGAAGAAATACTTGAAGATTCCAGTGAAGATGAAGAAACTGAGGAACCTCTTTTGGCTGAGGATGATGCCATGTTCCATGGTGATGAAGCTGATATCAATATTGATGAATATTCGACATCGTATCAACCTACCCCTCACATGCAGGAGATTGATTATGAAGCAATGAGGGCACCTGAATTCCCAGAGATGCCACATTTAACTTCAGGCTATATGATTGAATTGTCCGATAACTCTGGTGAATTAGCAGTTGGGAAGCAATACAGAGGAAAAAAAGAAGCTACACTAGCGATTAAAGAGTATTGCATAAGAGGCCATGTAGATTGCAAGACTGCAGAGTCCAACCAGAAAACTTTGTACGCAAAGTGTGTTAAATATGGGCCCGAGTGTAAATGGTTGATCAGAGTGTCCAAAATGCAGAGGCAAGATGCTTGGGTCATCACAAGGTACAATGGTCCACACACATGTTTGCAAAACTCTATCGAACAAGACCACCGACTATTGGACTCTGATGTAATTTGTCAATATGTGAAGGTTTTGGTTGAACAAAATCCAAGGATCCCTTGCTCGGTGTTAGCTGCATCTATTCGAGACCAGTTCGGATACAATGTAAAATACAAACCCGTGTGGCATGCGAAGGAGAAGGCAAGGAGGTTGATATATGGCGATTGGGATACATCATACAATGAGTTACCTGATTTGTTACGAGCTATGAAACAATTCATACCTGGAACCATCGTGAAGTCTCAGACCATGCCTGCATACGACCGAGAAGATCAACTTGTTCAAGGGAAGAGAATATTCCATAGACTCTTTTGGGCATTCAAGTCTTGCATAGAAGGTTTTCCATTTTGCAAACGTATGGTCCAAATAGATGGTACGTGGTTATACGGTCAATACATACATATATTAGTGATAGCAGTTGCGCAGGATGGTCAACGAAATATATTCCCAATTGCATTCGCCATCGTTGAAGGAGAGACAACAGAGGCTTGGGACTTCTTTCTCAATAATCTACATAAGTATGTCGTCCGAGAAGAAGGAGTTTCCTTGATATCCGATCGAGGAACTGGCCTTTTGGCAGCAATTGAACGACCAGGAAGTCGTTGGACACCTCCGCACGCATATCCCGCATATTGTATCCGTCATATTGGTAAGAATTGTATTGAGAAGTTTCATAACGGCCGTATTCGTAGGGAGATAGTCAGCATGGGTAAGTTTTATTTTCAGCATTTGTACTCATTTATGTGTTTGTTTATAAATTGACTTTAACACAATATCTATTTTGAAACAGGATATGAACTACGCCAACCAAATTTTGACAAGAGATTGGAGGATTTGAAGGCCATAGATGAGCGTGTTTGGAAATGGGCGTCGAAAATCGAGCTGGAGAAGTGGTCGCAAGCATACGATTGTGGTCGGAGATACGGACACATGACTACAAACCTTGCTGAGGCCATTAATTCAGTACTAAAAGGTACACGACATCTCCCAATAGCGAGTGTGGTGAAAGAGACATACTTTAGGTTGGCTAAAGTTTGGTCTGATAAAGGGAAAGAGATCGAGTGTCTGATAAATCGAGGTAAAATCTGGGCTCCGGCGGTGGTAGAAGCAATGGAAGCAAATGAGCGTATGGCAACCTCAATGTTTGTTCATGACTTCGATCGAATTGGACATACTTTTGTTGTCATCGCATGCATACGTCGCAACGAAGGAGCAGATCGAGAATCATTTACTGTTAATTTACGACAAAGATGGTGTGATTGTGGCCGCTTTCAGGCGTGGAGATATCTGTGTGCTCATGCAGTCGCTGCATGTATGCATACTGGAATCAATTCATACACTTATGTTGATGAGTGCTTTCACCTACAGAGGATATTAAATATATACAACCATGAGTTCAGACCGATCCCAAATGAATCTTATTGGGACAATCGCGATCATGATGAATGGTTGCCAAATCCACTACTTCGTAGAAGTCCAACGGGTCGACCGGAATCTACTCGTATTCATACCAGTATGGATATACATATTAGAGAGAAAGGCCAACCGAAGAGGTGTGGATTATGTAGAGGTGAAGGGCATTCAAAAAGAAATTGTCCAAACCTTCCACAGTATAGACCTCAGCAGTAATCTTATTATTTTATAAATTTTTATATTATATGCGATTCAATTACTCGAGTACATATTTAATAATAATTATTTTAATGATTTAACTTTAATGATTTAATAATAATTACTTTAATGATTTAACTTTAATGATTTAATAATAATTACTTTAATGATTTAACTTTAATGATTTAATAATAATTACTTTAATGATTTAATGATTTAACTTTAATGATTTAATAATAATTACTTTAATGATTTAATGATTTAACTTTAATGATTTAATAATAATTATTTAACTTTAATGATTTAATAATAATTACTTTAATGATTTAACTTTAATGATTTAATAATAATTACTTTAATGATTTAACTTTAATGATTTAATAATAATTACTTTAATGATTTAATGATTTAACTTTAATGATTTAATAATAATAATTTAATGATTTAACTTTAATGATTTAATAATAATTACTTTAATGATTTAACTTTAATGATTTAATAATAATTACTTTAATGATTTAATGATTTAACTTTAATGATTTAATAATAATGATTTAATGATTTAACTTTAATGATTTAATAATAATTACTTTAATGATTTAACTTTAATGATTTAATAATAATTACTTTAATGATTTAACTTTAATGATTTAATAATAATTACTTTAATGATTTAATGATTTAACTTTAATGATTTAATAATAATGATTTAATGATTTAACTTTAATGATTTAATAATAATTACTTTAATGATTTAACTTTAATGATTTAATAATAATTACTTTAATGATTTAATGATTTAACTTTAATGATTTAATAATAATTACTTTAATGATTTAACTTTCATGATTTAATAATAATTACTTGACTTTAATGATTTATATTTATTGATATAATAATAGTAAATATATTCGATTCAATTACTTTAATTTGATACAAATAATTAAAATAAGGATTACAACTCTTGTCGGTGTCGGGGTGTTGTTGAGTAATAATGTCGAGGCCCACGTAGGTTTCGTTGTTGTCGTTGCACTTGTTCAGGAGTTTGTTCAGCATAACCAACCTGCTCATTCATCGAGGGCATAGGTTCTGGTGTTGTAAATACATGCCCACCACCACTATGCTCTCCCATCTGAGGACAAACACTCGTACTTGTGATCATAGATGTCATCTGATCAAAATCATTTGTTGCCCCAAACATAGGAAGGAACATGAGTGATTGATGAGGAACATGCTGAGGAGTGTAGGGCGTAACACCAGAATCACCAACCATTTGACTAAATGATCTTGTGTGATCAAAAGATTCTGGTGGGATATTATCCATTGTCTCTTGTTCTGCTCCACGGTGAGAAGAACTCCCACTCCCACTCCCACTCCCAGTCCTTCTTGGTTTCTCGGGTTTACCGAATTTTTTGGTATACTCTATAAATTGTCGCCTTTCTCTGATCGTTGTCAAGAACGGCTTTCCATGTTCCCAAAAATAATTCAGGTAATCCGAACTCTTGAAGTCAAAGTCATCTGGTTGTATGGGAGTGAGCGTTGGCAAGTATGAACCCCTGTTGTTCCAATGATTGATATGGTTAGCATGCCTCACCGACCAATCCTCACCGACCCTACCCCGCCCATCTAATCGATGGAGAGCATCATGATTCTCTGGAATGACTGGAATATGTTGGTGGAAGCCGAACTGCCTCAACACTCTATCGGCAAATTGGAACTCCACAAACATGAAATGGATCAATGGTGTAACAGCACACCAATATTCACAACCCTCCCAGACATGTTGCGGTACGCACGACATAATTTCTTGATCATGGTACGGCCTCCAAATAAACTATAAAATAAAATTATATAGTTATTATTTAATTAAATAATTATAAAAATCAACAAATTAATAAATAACAATATTATAATATAAACATAATAAAAAATAAATTCACTTATTAATTTTATATATACCTCAACTTTGCATTTGATGTCAATCTTAAACCTAAACTCTTTCACGTTGTTGTGCGCCAACCCCGTTCTTTCTATTTTATGCCTCCATCTGTATACCAATCAAAATAAAATTTTGTAATTATTTTCATTTACAAAATATTTTTTATTTAATTAAAGATAAAATATTTTAAATCAATAAAATTACCTTCCGGCAAGAGGAAAGTCAACTGCAGTTCGGCTAATCGGTGTTAACCATGGAATTCTGTACCACGCCCACGATTGTAATAACATCGTGCATCTGCCGATTTCAGTCGTGTACGCATCATTAACAATTAATGATGCCTTGCACATCTCGCGATACAAGAATGCCAATATTGCTGATCCCCAACTATATTGACGGGTCATAAAGAAGTTCTCCAAAAACGGAAGATATTGTATATGGACAAGATTACTGGATTTATCTGGCATCAAGATTCCGCCGATCAAACGTAATATATATGCTCGAGTTGCATATATAATGTCTCGCTCACTACATTGTGGATCGAGCTTAAACTCATTTGCCAACCAGGATAATCTCAGCCGTGACCCTTTTGCTACATCTTTGTCTGGTACCTTCCCAAGGTAACGCTCACATATTGCAAACATGTCAAGATCTGTATTTCCAACCACTGCCATTCCATTTGTAGGAACCCCTAGTTGTAAAGCCACATCCTCCAAAGTGATCGTACATTCACCACATGGAAGATGAAAAGTATGAGTTTCTGGTCTCCACCTTTCAATTAATGCACTTATCAAACCGGGGATCAACCGAAATTCTCTTACAAAAGCAACATCATAAAAACCCACTGTTTTCAAATTATCAACAATACGTTGATCTGGCATCTCACAGTTGATAAGTCGAGGACGAAGGACTCGTTGTTTGTCATCCTGCAATTTAGTAGTCATTGTAATTAGAATTAATACACCGTTCTCAAATAAAAAAAATAAGTCGATCATATTACCAGTTCTCCCAAATTACTCGAAATGTGTCGACCATCTAGCCTCAAAAGAACATTTTCTTCGGCCATGTTTCAACAAATCTAGACAAAAAAAAATTAAATATTACACTCAATTATTACATTGTTTTATTCAAATAATCAATTGCATGTTATCTACTTTAATAAAAAAATAAACATCAAATATAAAATGATCCCTAATTACTATTTGCTTCTCAACATTTTCAAACTTTGCAATTTAATCACTAAATTTATAAATTCTTTCAAATTTAACCAATTAAGCATATTAATACTAAATTCAAGCATAGTATACCAACTTTTTATAATTTACTCTAATTTATTAAATTCCTCAAATTTTGCAAAACGATCCCTAATTACTATTTGGTTCTCAACATTTTCAAAGTTAGCAATTTAATCTATAAATTTTAAATTCTTTCTAATTTAACCAATTAAGCATACTAATACTAAATTCCAGCATAGTATAGCAACTTTTAATAATTTACTCTTATTCCTTAAATTCCTTAAATTTTACAAAATGGTCCCTAAAACTTTACAATGTTCCAAAATGGTCCCAACCTTATTTCAAATTATGTAACAACATATAAATTATTATTTCAGAGTGTAACAACATATAATCACAAAATTAATAAACTTATGAAACTAAAATTATGAGATCAATATGAAACCCTAAACCTTTAAAACAAGAATCAAATGAGATATAGGGCTTGAGTTTAAATTACCTCAGGCTATGCTTTGTGATCTTACTGCTGATCAATCTCCCTCTCAAACTCTCACTGCTTCTGTAATTGTGAATTGCCTCAGCCCCAAACTCTCACATTGCCTCAGCCTCAGCCCGAGCATCTCTTATAAACACATTCGTAACTCATCCATATTTATTTGTTAAGAAGACGCCGAGCTATCCAGATTTCCATGCAAAGACGCCGAGAAATCCTTACCTAAATGTAAAGAAGACACCGAGAAATCCAACAGTTGCATGCCCCCCACATGCAGACGTGCAGCCTTGCAGGACCCAGGACCCGTGATTTCTCCTTGCAGAACCCGTGCTCTCTCCTTGCAGAACCCGTGATTCTCACGTCCAGTCCCATGCACAGCACTGAAGACGCCGAGAGTTCCTATGAAGAATCCAACTGAAGACGCCGAGAGATCATGCACAGCTCCCACGCTTCCACATCTGCTGAAGACGCCGGGATATCCAAGTTGAAGACGACGACAGCCTAAAGACGCCGAGCTTTCCATATTTCCTATAGCAATCACCCCATTTGGGGAAATAATAATTAAAGTGCATTATTTGGGGAATTAAACCTCCCCGTATGCATTATTCCAGCAAAATAGCCAGGTTCTATGAGCCTAATTTTTTTGTTCTTTTACAATCCCCATGCAGTCTCGGGTGTATTAATTTTTTACAGTTAATTATCCATGTTTCCCATTATATATATTGTGAAAGCACAATTATTGATTATTAGTAAAAATATGCCAATACACACATAAGCAAATTGTCAAGTTGATTGGAGATTATCTGGTTTCATCGATGTTTCAAAATTTGTTGTTATCTTTTATGGTTTTGAATTCAAGTATTGTGTATGCAGATATATAAATATTCATTATCAGGAAATTTGGAGTTTTTAAATATATATTACCTTGTATTTACCTTAAATTTATCTAGAAAAAATTCATCAATGTTTGTCCTAAAAATTGTATTTTTAAAAAAGATTTATAATAAAACTTTAGAAAATATTAAAAAAAAATCAATTGAGTCTCATTAAAAAAAATATTTTCGATCCTTATAATTAAAATTTTAATCAATCAAGTGTCTTTGTTAATGTTAAATATATTAACCGTTATTTTTTGTTGACATGAGTAATAGGAAAATTTATTATATGGACCCGATTCACCACGTTATTTGTGGTTCCAAACAATAAAATTCACCTATCTTATTTTTTTTTCAAGGTGAATCTTCACATCTTTTCTACATGTAAATAAAGAGTAAGTAGTTATTTGAAAGTTGCTTTGAAATGAATAGATCTTACTAATTGACACCACAAATGACGTGATAAGTTGAATCTATCTAAGAATTTCTCGAGTAGTAGAAACGTGTAATGGTGACCGTGTATGATTGGTTGTTTTCTTTTATATTAATGACTTAATTTATTATTTTATTTGATGTTAGGAGTCTTAATTGAATGAAAGGTTTAATTATCTATACCCTCATAGTTTTTAAAATATTTAAAATTTAATCCGTTTATTTTTATTTTTCAATAATTTAGTTTGTCTCTAATCATCATATTTGAAAAAAATTAAAGTCTAATTAATAACATTGTTAATAGATTTATGTTAAATTCAAATATGTTATATTTTAATATTCATATGTTTAATTTTAAAAATAAAAATGAGTTGATAGAACATAGTTAAATTTAGCAGAATTCAATTATCAATGTTATTAATTAGATTTTAATTTTAAAATCAGACTAGTAAAAGGCCTAAACTCCTAGACTAAATATTAGAGAGATTAAGGGGTTGTTTGTTTGGCTTTGAATGGAACCATTCAGCGCTGAATGTTGAACCGTTCAACATTCAACGTGTTTGTTTCTCACCTCTGAATGATTCAGTGCTGACTGATTCAACAAAACAGTGTTGAATGATTTATCATCAAAGTACATTCTGAATGATTCAGAGTCATTATCAAACAACATGTCACATTCAGAGCTAATTCATACAGAATCTCTGAATCATTCAGCGCTTAATCATTCTGAAGTAAACAAACAACCCCTAAATTTGAGCATTTCATAAAATATATGGACTTTTTACATAATTAGAACCATTTTTATATGTCACATATATATGGGGTCTCTGTCCTAGCACAGTAGCAAGTGCTACTCCAGATATGCTCACAAATCTATGGGTGGAAATAGTGGTCCCTCACCCTTTTCTAATATATGCAATCCACCTGAAACTCAAATTAATAATTCAGGTATAATATAAAAAAATTAAATAAAATTTGAATTTCTCCAAACCAATAATGCAGGTATATTAATGGAATATTAAAACTTTAATTATCATCAAATAATACTCCCAAACAAATGATTTCACATTAATTAGTGTCTCGACAAATGTAAAACTTCAATCTCTATCACCCAAGTTATTATTAAAGAAAAGTAGTACATGGAACATTTATGATTGTAAAAGTGTTGGCTATGCCTATGCCTAAGATAAAATTAAATTATAAATTAAGCTTCAATTACGTTACTTTTGGTATATAAATATTAATATAAAAATTTTGGTTATTAACTGTTTTTGAAATTATTTGTTTAATATAAAGGAAAATATTTCATAAATAAAAAATAATACCTCTGCAAAACTATTAATTTATTGCTTGTTTATATACTAAACACAAAGTAAAATTAACACTCTAATTAAACTTAGGGTAAACTACACATTTATTGCCTCAGCCATCATTTTTATTCAGTTTTGGTCATCCAGTTATTTTTTGTTTTAAAATCACACTTAACGTTAAGTTTTGATTTTATTTTACCAACGTGACATATTTAAAAATTTTCAAAGATGATGTGACATTACCTTATGGTGACACACCAATATTACCATTAAATTTTTAGCAATGTGTGATCGAAATAAAATCAAAACGTAATGTTAGCTATGATTTTAAAACAAAAAATAATTCAATACCCAAAACGGAATATAAGTGATAGTTGAGGTATTAGAAACATGGATTTTATCCTTAGACTTATTAGTGTTATAGTTGTGCAGAAATGGAGAGCATAGGCGGTCGTGTAGGACTTGGGTTTAGTACATTGAATCGATGGAGCAGCTAAATTCAATGGGAAAAAAGAAAATGGCTTTCAATTCATGCGTACTTGTTGGCCACTTAACCCATGAATTAAGATCACTTTTCTTATGAGGACAATAAGGCATGGTCTTTTTTTATGAATGTTATGGGGATCATTAAAATATTAATTACCTTTAGACAATAATGTAGGACGCCTCCAACTTATATCTTGAAACTAGCAACTCTAAACAGTAACTAACTCTCTCTTTTTTAATTTAAATTTTTTATTCGACCATTATCATTGGTCTGTCTGATTATGTAACATGACATTTATAATTGATTCAAATCATATTTAAATTTAAGTTTTGTTTAAACCTATTAAATTTATAACTTTAATAACATTAAATATAACACCTTTATTCGACTCGACACCATACTACAAGCATAAGATATTAAATTCAAGATTGTTATATATATATTACATTCAAGAGTTCGGCGAAAGAACCTTGGAGATGATGCAATTTGGAATACAATTATCAAAGCAATCGAGCATTTGTCATAACATGAATCAAATAGTTTTATGCAGGGCATGTTTGATAATTAATTATCAATTTGTAAATAGTTAAAGTTTCAAGGGCAAAACCCTCATTTCCAAAGTCCTCATGAATCAAATATTTTTTTTCAAGGGCATGTTTGATAATTAATTATTTTCACTTCTTATTGACATGGGTTAAAGTATATGGAAATATATGTTTTAGGATAAATTTCAATAATTTAATATTAGACTCTTATATCATTGACATTTATGATGTTTGAGCACAAAAAATTCAATAAATAATAACAATTTATTTATCATCGATGTTACTTAATTAATCTCACGATTAAGATGTGAGATTAAATATATTTAATGTTCAATATCTTTTAGTGTTAATGGTGCTTGCCAGCTCTTTTTGACAATCCAACCGTCAACATTATTACTCAAGATAATTAGGAGTTAGTTCTCGCTGCTCCAGTCATTTTTATCGTCGAACCTAATGCTTGGGTCATCTCTATCTTTTTTGAAATATTTTGATCCTTCAACATTATACTTTAAAGTAAAAGATTTTTTAACATTTGTTTAAATAAATATTTTTTCACTTATTTTTTTAGAGTATTTTAGGACTGAATGTTTTATTTTATGGTAAAAAAATATTTATTTTAAAATATTATTCATTTGTTGACTAATAATTTTAATTCATAGATATATCTTTTTATCTAAAATGAAACATTGAAAATTAAAATAAATAGAGTTCAAAAAGATTATTTAATTAAATGTTAAAAGATATTTTAATAATATTTTTAAAAATAAGTATATAAATAAAAGGAAAGAGGTAAGCCGTTACAATTTACAACTCATCGGGATTGCGGTGCACGTGCACATTTAACGAAGAAGTGACTGTTCTTATTGTTGATTATGACATCGACACGCCACACGAGTGGAAGTGTGTACTATTTTTTACACGATTCGGGTCCCACCACCGCTCACAAACGATAAATTAAGGGTCATCATCTCATCCCTTAAGCAACCACCTTAATTTATTTATTTTAAATATCAAATAAAGTAAAAAAAAAAAACGTTCGCAATAACAAGTAAGAACCATAAAATATGATGCTCAAATTAATAAATGAAATTAATATTGCGTATCATCATCATCATCCTTATGTTAAATATTTTCATTAATAAAATTTAAATTTTATACATAAACGTTGCTAGTTTTTACCCATCTTTTCAGCAAGCTGAATTAAAGGGTTACTTAGGCTACTATTTTAGCATTTTAAGCTTATAGTGGATATGCCATCTGTTCTGATCATGCGGGAGGCGAACAATAAAACAAACATTATTCCACTAATTCCTTTGAAATTTTGTTGGAAAATGACAACATCCATGCATGCATTATTATGCTCCTTCGATTTTCCCTTTTTAGTCCAAATTGAATTAACATCAACCCATCTTTTGTCTTCCACGAATGAAGAATATACTTACAAAACCAGTGTCTTAATAAGGATGGACAAGCTTTGGTTGATGGACAAAGACCATGTTAGGGAATGATGCTAACGTTTGTAACTATTTAATGACCAGTCAAGCCGACACCCATGTTACATATGGGGCCATTTTTACGTGTATATCAGTTTATATATTGCAATAAATTTAGGGTTTTTTAATTAGAATCCATTACAAAATACCCTACACTATCTAACACACTTTCCATGATATCCCTTATTAAAATACCAAGAATCCAGACAAAAAACCGTGCACATATATAATTCCATCCATTTAAATTCTTAACCCGTGCACACACATATATATATATATATATATATATATATATATATATATATATTATGTGTATATTCATGTGAGGTGTAACTTAGTGTGGACGTTCATACATCGATTTCAACACCGAGAAGGTTGCATTAAATGAAAATGTCGTTGCATGATGATTGAAGAAACACATAGGCCGAAAGCTTCTTTTTTTTGCAAGTAATTTATTTTTTACTGATTTTTATTAAATATTTTTTAAAAGTCCTTGAAGTTTTATAAAATAAGTTTGCTTGTAGTTTGAAAGGGGGGCAAGAATTCAAAGTCCAAACCCTAAAATAGGGGCCAATGAAGTCTAGGTTTAGCTCAACAGTTAGGGCCGTGAAGTCATTTTAATTCTTATCAAGTGATAGAGATGATGGTTGAAGGTGATGGATTGGAGAAGGCTTCATTCTTTGTTTTCAGTATGGAGTAATTGAAAAGTTTAATGATGGAAACAAAAGTTAATCAATAATCATAGGTGGAGACAACCTGGAGAAGCTAATTAGGTTTAGTCCAAGACACAAACGACTTAATTACTTATTTGGCTAGCCAAATTGAAAGGAACCTCTAATAATGGGCAAATCTGGCCCTACACCTTTTTCTTAATGTGTATATAAATAGCAGGATCTCAATAGATAAAGTGATGGTTATTATTTTTAGAGGTGTCGGATTTGAGTACGACATTTACATGAATGTTTGAACATTTATTACCAAATGCTTGAGAATCTTTCGAAGATATATTACCCTATAATTACTTCAGAATAATAAAAGATAAAATGTATATCAATTAATAGTGAAGTTTGTCTTCGAAGTTAAAAGTCACATTAAATTATTCATTGAAAAAGAGTGTATTTTGTTTCCATGGATCTTCGACTTTGTGAAGTAGATGGAAGTTTCTTCCGACCAGAAATCAAATGTGGTTTGTAATTAATGAAGTTAAGATAATACACACATGCTTTTGAAGACGATTGTGAAATGGGTTGGCAATGTGTCCAAAAGTGTAGTCAGTCACAAATTAACCAGTTGCTTAATGTTCCAAAAATATTCATATAATATACGGTTCCTTCCTCTTTTTCCTATAAAGTATCACTTCTTTGTTCTTTCTCCAGCTTTTCATGTATAACACACACAAAAGCATTGGGTCAAGCTTAAATCATGAATGTTGGAACTCAAATTCGGTTTGTATTTTAAGCGGCTTTAATTTTTTTTCATTCAAGTTAATTGTCATACCTAATATTTTTATCCAAATATTTTAATAGTCAAACCTGGCTTTGAGCTTAAACGAATAATCCCATGAGTAAGTGCTGAATCAGAAAATAAAAAGAATAATAAAATTAAAAGTGGGAGGTAAATAAAATATGATAAACGTACTAATTACTTTGAAGCGGAGAGTAGTCACATATATAAGTATCGGCGGATTCAGAATATTTTTTTAATTAATAATTGGTATCTGATTTATTAATCGATTAATTCAGATCAGATACTGCAGAGGAGAGGGCGACTATCCCAACCCAATTTGCTTAATTCGTAAATGTTAGAGTTCAAACTCTGACTTGTTTAAAGAATCTAATATCTCATTTCATTATATCAATTGGTTGTTGGTGACTGATTCAGAATTTTAATAATATAAAATTTTTGTACGTGCTGAATACGGATATAATTTTAAGATCGATAGTCATTCAGCGGAGGATAAAGACAAACTACAACGCGGACGTGGTTGGACATACAGTTGAACGTTTATTTTCTGTGAATATTACCAGCAAAACAGACCTTCCAAAACTCAAGTCAATAGATTTTAATTTTCAGCTTATTAATTTTATAACTTTCCCCCCAAAAGAATATTTGTGCTTATGCCAGCGTAGATCAACGAAACTTTGCTCCTAAAGCAACTATTCTTTACTGCAGCAATGCTTCTTTATGTGGATAACTTTTATACATTAGCATAGCGTCAATATAATTTTGTACTTGACCGTCTCATTTAAAGCTACTTATATATAGCATACTTTTACATTATTAATTTTTATGTTACGTATAATAATATCGAGTTTAATATTGAATATGGAGAAAGATGAGCAAAACTTGAATCGAATAGAAAAATCAGTTTTTTCAATTCAATTCGACATTTAAGAAATCGATTTAATTTGACTCAACTTAACCAAAAATTTTCAAATCAAATTTAAGTTAAAAAATCAGATTTGAATAACTCAAAATTTTTAATGATTAGTGAATCAATTTTTAAGTTTGAATCGAATCTTTCAACTCCCAATTATATATATATATATATGATTATAGAAAATTGTTTAAATTAAAATCAATTAGTATCATAAGTTCATAACATCATAAGTATTTGCAATTAAATTTAAACATAAACTCGTACAATACAATTTGACTTGGATTTTATAAACTCGACTTTAAAAAATAAATCAAATAAAATAAGTTACGAAATAAGACTTGTCAACTTAACTAACTCAAAAAAAATTTATTCGAGTCAATTCGGTTGATTGTTCACCCCTAATAAGGGGGTTTACTTTACCTGGGATGCTAGAAGTAGAAGCCACCCTAGGATTAGGCCAAGGGGAAAAAGTTACCACCAGTTGGAGCTCAGCCATACCTTTCTCTAAGGCAGGTAATGGTGGGGAAGCTTATGATCATTATTTATGGAATGTATACACAACTATCATTAATCTTTGATAACTTGCATTCCATTTAAAAAAAAAGATTAAGAAATTTCGATGCTAATTAATCTTTAACTTCACTGCAAGCTGAAATCTCTGGTTCTGTTCCAAGTACAGAAGCATCCTTTGTTCCTGATTGTTGGGGCTAATGCTGATTGCTTTTTGATGGGGACTATCTGTTCATGTACATTAAAACATAGTTGTTAAAGGACACACGTACGTCTAAAAAATGTGAGCAAAGACAGTTGTGAATATGATTCAAGTAAATTGCACAAAAGATATCAAAGAGAACAGAATCAGATTGATGCAGTTGTCCAAGGAAGATTACCAGTTTATTGTTGAGTGCTAAACCAGCTGGACAATAGGTGCTATACCAGCTGGACAATAGGTGCCATACTTACCACAGGATTATTGTTTTTGCTTTCCAACTTTGAATATCAGTAGTACGGAAGAACAACCAGTTTTGCATTTGCAATCGAATCAGCCACGATCAAATGCGGATGTGGATCCCAGCTCCAAAAACCAGAATACTTTATGTGAAAAAAACAGACACCTCTATACCACATAACAAATAAAAACTTTTAACTTCATAAATAAGATCAGTAACTTAATTCAAGTTATTTACCCCTCCCCTAGCTACCGTGTTACATTCTTCTTGCACACATGAAATCAACGATTTCTTGAACGACAGAAAAAAAATACTTGTAAGAACAACATGATAAGTTTACCCCATTAATTATTCCTACAGCATGGGTGTAACAGCTTTAAGAACATGAAAGTTCCCAAACCTTGCTGGCATCAGGAACTCTTCACTCCGAACACTAATGTTAATCATATTAACGAACATAAAATAGAGAATCATAGCTCTCCATGCCAATTCTCTTAACACCAAATAGTTAAAAATTTAAATCACATCAAATTTTAGTCATCTTCATTTTTCCCATACGCTTCACCTCTTTAACAAGTAACATTACTAAACAAACTTTTCAGATATTCCCACTAATACCCCGCCCAATGGGCATTTTCTATAAAAAAAACATTCTGTACATGTTGCTTGACGCCGGAGTCTTTCTTTTCTTTGTTGGTTTCTTCCTTTTTTCTCAAAGTTGGGATTACAGTTCACACTAATGTAAAGTATTGTACTGCAACAATGTTCAGTTGTTCACAATACTGTAGCATATTTTACTTGTAAGAGTGTGTCCAACTTATTCTGTAGCATATTTTTGCTCTCTGTGTGTGTGCTCGCTCGCGTGCATGCTTGCACATATATTCTGTGTCAAATCTACAAAAAAAGAATGATAGATTTCAATTATATTGACATCACTTATATCATGTATTTTATAAAAGCATTAACAGCAAGATAGAAGGCTTCCTTTTTCTTAACCAGATTATTTTCACCTAACAAGGTAACTGGACTATGTTTTAGACTTTGACAAAAAATTAAAATGATTAGCCACAGGAGTGAAAGGAACAAAGATATTGGCCCTATTGATTAAAGAAGTTTATCACTATAACATCTAGACCTGATGGATTATTTAAATTAAAACCAAGTGGGCACTTCAATAGTTTTAGAGAATCAGGATTAGGCTGACCATCCAGGATTCAAACAGGCAAGAAAAGAATAAAAAGTAAATTAGGTCTAAAGCAATTCATAATAAAAGTTTTTTTTTCTTCAACGTCATCAAAATGACAAAAAAATGACCATCAAATCATAGAAAATACCTACAACTTGAATTGAAGCCAATATGCAAATGCAAGAACTGTTCTTGTGAAAATTTTCCCTTGACATCAATGCTAAATTAGGTTTGTAACATTATGAAACTCGAAAAGCTTTTATCCTCCAAGTATCTTTCTTTACATTTTTTTCAAAACTCGTAATGAAACATCAGCAGGAAAACTTTTTCATTAATTAGATAATATTTGGTTGCCTACAAGTCTGCTTGAGGAATTTCAATTCTTGACCTTGCTAGAGATGCTGGACTTAGAATAGGTACAATGTCATATTGTATGAAAGAGAAAACATAAAGCATTAAGTAAAAACAAACCTAAGGATACAAAGATAAACAGGCTTACCTGCAATATATCGGTCATTAAAAAATCAGAGTACCTTTCAGCAAGTTCTTTGGAAACAAGAGGAGTCACATACAGAGACGTACGCATGATTTTATGTTGGAGGGGCAAACTTATAAAAATTTAGGGGCACGAAAGCAAAATTTCAATAGAAAATACAAAGAAAATAATTAAATTATATGAGAATTTGAAATTTCAGGAGTGAGATCCCAGTTCCATTTTTGACTTCTTATGAAGCATCATCAAGCCATTGCAGCTATAAAATAACGTCCCACCTGCCGTAACTTAAATCCCAGTAAATGACCTAGGCTCGCTAAATGTACCAAAACAGAAACTCCAAGTTTAAAATTAACAAGTATACAAGAAAAGGGAATTGAAGGGATGCACATCTACAAGGCAGAGGGATTGAGAGAAACCTAAACACAATAAATATTTCAAAACAGAAGCAACATATTTAACTAACTCATAATTCTCGAACCATTTCCGTATCCTTCCTATTTTTAAAGGTTGCACTCAACCTTTCCAATCCCCAACAATCTGATGAACTCTTAGTGGAAGAAAAAGTTTCAGATTGTTGTGAATGGGAAAAGGCTAATTGCAACCCAACCACTGGAGGAGCCATCTCATCCGACTTTTACTTAATCTTACATTCACAGTAGCTTAGCATGATTTAGTTACATTCTACAACAGCAGTTTCCTTAATCTCAACGCCTCTTTGGTTCTTCCTTTTCAGGAGTTACAAAGTCTTTCTTTGAGTGAGAATGCCGTTGATTTTGTCGGCAGCGCAGGCTCATTCACTTTCAAATTGATTACAAACTACAACATCAATATTTTTCTTTTGAATTTCCAAAATCATTTCTATTACTTGTTCATCTTAATTTAATCTAATTCCAAATATTACAATTTCTGTTTTCGAAGATTAGTTCCTTCATATTATCCAGGTCTCATCACACTACTGACAATAGTTCTCTATAAGTTTCAGAATACTAATCTGTTGCCACCAAAATTGAACCAAAAAAGTTGAGATTTTACTAAAAAATTTAGCTTTAAATTAAAAACCCAGACAGGAATCGCATTCAAAAACTGAAAAAGGGTGATTTTTTTTAAAGTTCGTATTAATTGATGGAGGTGGATTAAAAGAAGAGCTGAGCTAAAAATACTTACAAAGGTGATGGGAGGATTGGTTAGCAATCACCAGAGAGAGGTAGAGATAAATAGAAAACGGAGAGTACAAGTGGTGGTAATGGACTCTCAACGAGCTTGAAAGACGGTCCATGGCGGAAGATACTGTACGTTAGGATCAGGTGATACAGGGGCATGGAAATAAGTCAACAAGACTTCTTTGGTTAGGGTTTTAAGTTGGGATGAATATTTTATTTGAACTCAACGGGTTATGATCTGATTCGACCTAATTGGATTGATTTAAGAATAATCATAATAATACGAATTTATATGATTAGATTAAATAGGAATTTTAATAAAAAGTTAAATCAAATTTTGATTTTGATAGAATTATTTTAAATCAAAATCGAACCAAATGTGAGTGAAAAGTTCTATTTTAAAGTTGGATTATTGGATCAAAACTCAAAAACTTATCCCATGATCCTCTTTTAACTTTTAACTTTTAACTCATAAAATCTTGTTTTAAGCTCAAATTTGTGAGGAACTCCCAACAAGCCGACTAATAATAGTGATATGTAAACATATAAAATGGTATTTTTATAATATACCGAAATAATTTTTTAAAATTTAAATTCAGTCCAATTAACTGGACCTAGAAATTTAATGTAAATCTAATCCGAATCAAAGCTCTTTGGGTACAATTTTTTATCATCCCTAATCAAGCATCAATAGTGTTATTGATTTTATTTAAGTTGAAGCAAAAAAATCACAAACAGACATGAGGCATATTCCTTTGATACGTTAAAAATCATCCTTTTAAGTAGTGGGTGAGAAAACCATACGCTTTAGTGGGTTTCCTCAACTTGCCCCACAAAGGGTATAGATTACAAGGGCCATTCATTTTGTAGCTTTAGCCTTTAGGGAACCCAAGGGTTTCACTTGAGCCCAGCAGGCAATGGTTTTGCTCATCAATTGACATGGCTTACTTCAAACACTCATTCATAATCACTCACACATTTATGAAATTACTGAATAAAATAAATCATTCAATAAATAAACTTATAATTTAGTCTGAGACGATTACAAGATAATACCTACTTAAAATATTTTCGATTATTTGTTAATTAATGCTCAAAAATCCATACAGATATCATGCTTAATTAATTTTATTAAATAATGTTGAATGTAGACAGCTCCTTTAGCATGCGGACACGACTTACTTTGTTGACAGAATTGTGCGAAAGATGTGCTAAATTAAATGGATTATAATAATCCGTCTTAAAAAAATCATTTAAACACATGTTAGCCGACGTTTGATTAGAAATATTCAGAGCACACGTAAAAACCTGATAGTCTAAAGCATGGAATGTATGTTGGATGATTCCATGGGTAGAAATGGAGACTTTGGAACCTGAACGAACCATCACTGTTATAGACTCGCAGGATCAGACAAAAGAATGGGATTCTGTCAAGAACCCCATAGATATAGACATCCACTCATTACATTTAATAAAACCATGGAGATGCCGAGCAAACGTGACTTACAATGTTTGATCCCATACTAACCACGTATCTGATGTTGTTATTACCAGCCACAGATGAAACTGGATTCGGTGCCATTTCATATTTTTGTCGTGTCTTCTAACGGTGGCTAGTTAAAAGAATATTATCGCCTTCTAACGTGATTACTTGTATTGTCTGAGAATGAGGCCGAGACCATCCAACTTGTCTCAATTCCAATATCAGAATCTTGATCGATATTATTTTAAGAGGGAATAGTCGGTGATGCCTTTTCATTCCGACGTGGTGATGACATTTGAAGAATTCAAACTCCTTTTAAGATGTCGGAATATTTCATTTAACATCATTATTATTCCTCTCTACATTACTTAACCATATTGTTTACCAGTATCTTAATCTTTAATCATAAAGATGAAAAAGAAATTATTAAACTATGTTGAGTGGGATTTTACTATGAAAATAATAATAAACACAAATTTGAAAATTTCCAACTAATAATAAAGGCTCCAAGGAGCTTTATCATCTATGACTTGGAGCTTACTCATACTACTGCCCTGCCGATTCTGCTGCAATTTATAAAATATCTGATGAGAATGGAGAATAAAAAAGGAATTTGCATTACACAAAACTCTATAACAAGTTGAATCCGATGCATAATTGCATTAATTTCTGGTGCAGATCTCCTTTTGTCTTATAAAGAAACACACGAATTTTGTTCAATTGTCAAAAGATAAAACTATTTTAAGATAGCCAAAATGCAGTGGTTGAAACCAAACCACCAATAATTCCCTGTCCCACTTATCTGCTCCAATATGGAGTGGAAGAAATGACCAAACAGCTAGAAGAATCTATAATTTCAACTTATTATCACACTTAATTGGTGCTAAATTATTCCTTGTCTCCTCTTTAAATGTGTGGAGATAATGGATAATCAGCATGCTGAAGTTAGAATTTTAAAAATTAATATATAGAATTCTTATAAAATAATAAATTTATACGTTCAGCTAAACGAAATACATGATATTTTTTAAAAAAATCAACATATCCGTATTGAACACGTATAAGGTACATGACAGTCCTTCAGCTTTGAATATGGATAAGATAGCCTTCTAAGTCACTTTTTCTCATTATCTCCTGTACTGTACAAATGGGAAAATGATAATGCCTGAAATTTTGTTGGCTGTTGAAGAAGTGGATTGGTACTTTTCTTGTAGAAGTAGTGCACCCCTGAAAACTGTAATGAAAAGGGTTTGTCAATTTGGAAACAATCATAACCTAAAATGATAGTAAATCTCTACTGTTTTAATACAAAGACTTTACAGTTTGGTCAGAGTCCTTACTCAAAATCGTAGACTAAATTTCAGCATCAGAATCTTAGAGACAGAAGATTATCCTTTTGTTGTACACAAGACTGATTACTACTGCAATGACATTACTATATATAGATCCATGAACAAACAAACAGAAAGGGGAAGAAGAACAAAAGTTTGAGAAGATAAGTGATTGTTTTAAACATAAAGTTTTAAATTAAAAAATATACATATAAGTGATATTTAAATTCTTTAACATTGTAATATATACATTTGTTGCTGCTATTTTCAACACCATTCCTGCCTGGACTTTTGTAATTGCCATCATACTCAGGTAGAGTGCAAGACTCCATAGTCTATATGTGCAGTGCACTACATATTCTGGTCGTCGTTGGCAGGGTTAAATACCATCACTTTGTACAAAGGATTGTCGTCGTTAGCAGAGCACTATTTTACCCCAAAAGAGATTTTCGTAAACAATCATCTTCGTGTGATGGAGGTTGTCGTCGTAAAGAACCCTGCAGTGCCAAACTTGTGGTCTGCTTTAGTTCATATAAACATATATACATTCAGATTTCAGTGCATGAGAACCGGGTGAAAGGACCAATTCTTACGCTTGCGAGTTGCGTAACATGGGGTACATTCTGCAGGTAATCAGTTACCAATGCCGGATACTAAAATAGAAGTAAATTCGGATTTTAGGATGAACCCTTTAGGTGTGCATCCGTCACTGCGTGCCACTAACAACATGGATTAACAGTATCGGTGTAAGCACAAGCATCATATTTGGTGCATGAAAGGGAAAGGAGCGGTGTTCGTCGCCATGTTTAACTTGCTTCAAACGGTTACAGGCAGGTAAGTTATAAAACACACTGTACACATTTAAAACGAAGTATAGAGAAATGTATACCTAAATGATTCAGTATTATTGGTTATGATTGCCCTATACCTGCTCTTATGGGGGAAGGATCGAGAAAAGTCTTCCAACAAAGAACCAAGAACAATCATCTTCGCATTGTAATCAGATAATGGTTGCTGACAAGGAGACAGCTTCCAGTGGGGGAAAGTAGAACCATCAACCAAATATTCAATTAAATTTACTTCCGACAAACGAGGAAGACGAGGGTATTGCCTAAGAAACCTATTTCACCTCCTTTACATATTAATTTTTTAGGCCTTTAAATGTAGTTTTTTTTTTATTTTTGATTTTGTAACATGAATTATAAATGTTTGTTTTATAAAATTAATACATTTTATTTGGAATTATAGTTGTTATAGATATAGTTTTATAATATTTTATATCTTTTATTATCATAAAAAATAATTAATTCAACTATAATTTAATCTAAATATTATTTTTAACAATATATTAATTTTTTTGATTTGGTGTAATGCCAAGGTTTTAGATCCTTTTTCTCAAGACACTTAAATTTGACCTACGACTTGTAATTCATATTTATTCATTTTCTTTTACCAATAAAATGATGACATGTATAATCTTCCTATTATTAGAGGATGGCATTTTATTAAAGAAAATGACATATAACATGTTATTTCAGTTATTAATGTCACATCAATAGTAAACAATAGTGACCGAAATAAAAATATAATAAAAAAATTGACCACTCTAATACAAGTTTTAAAAGCATACTAATAATTATCTAGTTTGCTCTTTTTCAACTTTCATTTTATTATTATTTTTAAGTAAAAACAATTCTCTTTTTACTTTAAAAAAATCAAAAACATATTACCAATAAAAAATGTAAATAAAAATATTTAAAATATATTATAATTTGAGAATTCTAGAGGGACGTTTGCTCCCTGTTCTTTCTAGGTCCATCATGTGTTGAACCACAGGCTGATACTATAACACAGCAGAATTCGAATCAGCTGCATATCGAATAAACCTTTAGAGTTTAGACCCGGATTTCAATTTCTTTTCCTTTTTCTTTTAAACAATAAGAAATGGGCAAACAAATTAAGTCAAATGATGGAACAGTGAAAAGCAATATTTGAGGTTGGAGAGGGCACCAAGAGGGTATTAGAAGAAGATGGCGGTGGGGAGAAATTATAAGAATATTAACGCTATTAAGATTATCATAATGATTACGTAGGTAGTGCTCCAAGTTTTCAATATCATTCAAAAACCCACAAAAAAGGGTCTTGCTGTACAATCAGCATTATTCTTGGCACTTCACAATTCACTTTGCTAGGTTACATGTGTACCAAAAGACCTATAACAATGAATGACACTAAACGTCTTCTGGTGTCCCTTTTACTATACTAATCATCATGATCGGGATGAACCGAGCAACATTGAAAATGTAATTTTATTTTCTAAAACTTTTAAACTCTCGCATAGTTAAAATATTTTCTATGGTTATTTAATTTCGTATTTTTAAAATATTTTAATTTTAGATCTTTTATATTTGTAACATAATTCCTAAGTTTACACCCCGAAATAAATTCTATGTTTGTATTTACTATGGATGTATACAAAATCCATTTTTTCTTTAAAAATATCCTAAGAGGTCGTTTGGTTTACAGAATATAAGATTACTATTGGGAATAAAATTACCAGAATGTTGTATTAGTTAACACATTACTGGAAATATATATTGTATTATTTTATCTTCTTTGTTTGGTAAGAATGTAAGAGTACATTGTTTGGTTGAAGAAATATAATATAAGAAAAATGTATATTTTACTAAATTATCCTTGAGATATATTTTCTTTTTAACAAGTTGGATTCTTAATATTGAAGTTAAAATAATATATTTACATGAATTCTTATAGAAAATGTAATTTTCTATTATTTCTAATTTATATAATTTTCAATAAAATTTATACACAAATAACTTAATATATATTTTTTTTAAATATTAAAGCATACTTACATCAATATAATTATGTGTTTATTTTTAGATATCAAGATATTAAGAGATGTACATAGTCGTTTATTTGTATTAGTGTCTTATCACTTTATTTCATCCCTGGAATAATGCATTACGTAGATTAACTCAAATTGATGGGTTTAACTTTGTTCAAAAAACCGAAACAAAATCACTTAAACTAATAACGTTAAATAATTCTAATTGATCATGCAACTTTAGCTTATCTCTCATTAACAGTCCGACCAAATTAAAGTCAATTGATGGATTAAACTTTGTTCACCAAACCTAACCTAAATCACTTCAATTGACCCGTTAAATAATTCTAATGGCCACAAAATAAGGTTCTGTAAGTTGAATAAATAACTTATACCGATGTAAGAAAGTAGTGATAGTTTAGTAAATAAAAAGACTAACTTACACCGGAGAGAATCGAAAGAGTTTTAGTTTTTCTCTCAAAAGGAACCTAAATCACCAGTCCAATGAGAAATAAAAAATAGTCAAAATAGGAATTTCACATAAAAACAAAGAAAATGATATGTTTGCAATAAATATTTTATTTTAAGAGTATTTTTGTCTAAACTGACGAGAATTGTTAAATACCTAAGAAATATAAGGAAATATATTTTCGGGAAAACACTCTAAAAAATCTACTATTGGTAATACTTTAATACTCCTTTGAGGAAATGTTTTTAAAGGTTATTCCGAAAAGAAATATTTCTCTTAATAATAATCTTTTTAGCGAGCTAAACATACATAAAATTCTCTAATTTTGTTAATCATATGTATTTTGCTTAACATTGATATAGCTTGCAGTTGCCAATTTAATGTATATAACTCTTCATAATTGGCCAAATATACTTTAGATGCAGTGCCGTATATGTTAGTTATATGATAAAACCGAGTTTTAACTACCACGCCAAATCGCTTTAAATCCCCCAACTAATTTTAATGAAAATGTTAGTTTATAATATATATATATATATATATATATTATAATGGACATAGGTATAATTTTGAATTAGAGTAACGAATCTATAAAATTTTAAGGAACAAAAATAGATTTTTAATAAAAAATATCTAATATATATAATAATTTAAAATATTTTAAGGAGAATGACTGTCATCTTCGGCTCTCTTCTATTCATCTGTGTACTATATATATATATATGGTGGCAAATGTATGTGTACTTTAGGGTGGGCACATATAATGAAATTTGAATTTCTTTATATTAATTGTGTTTACACTAAAATTTTATTTATTATTATCTTATATACTTTTTTATTATTAATATATATGTGTATCTACTCTTGGATCTGCAATTATATATATTAAAAATGTTATCCGTAGTGCTCGCCGGGTACGTGAACATTTGTTAGTGCTAGCCAGATTGTGAGTAGCTCGACATAGCAATATATATAGATATATTTATTCATAATAATATAATATAATTATATTATAGATAATTATTTGGTACAACAATAATGAAAATATTTTTATAAGTACCGTTAAAATAATGCAAATGTTTGTAAAAATATTTTAAATATTTTATAAAATAAATCAATAAGACATTTATCATCTTAATAATGTTCGTAAAATTAATTTTTATCAACGGTATATGAAATAATTATTTTTATAATATGATATATAAAAAATACGAGTTGAGAGAAAATTTTGAATAAATTAAAATTTAATTTATCTGTAACATGTTATTAATGTAACATTTTAAAAAATTAAATAAATTATTATTGTTTTAGATAACAATTTATACTAATAAAAATTCATTTTATATGAAATTTATTAGCTCAATTTAACGTTTAAAAATAATTGTTTAAAATAATTAAAAATAGAGATGCATGTATTAAAAATCCCACGTGAAACTGATTGTTAATTTAAGATGTGTGCATTAATAATTATTTTAAGATTATGGATGTGAAATTTGGTTAACAGAATTTAGCAGTTAAAACTATTTTTCAATAATATACATGAGATGAGATAAGATCCAATTACATAAGGTACTTTTTTTTTAAAATTTTATATAGATTTAAGAGTGTTGGATGTGTGAAAATATATAACTAATATTAACAATAAGAGAAGATATTCACATAAAAAATAAGGAGTTAATCTTAGTCGTTTATTAGTTTTACATAGATCTAGGACTATTGGATGAGCAAAACTAGATGGATGAGATCAGAACCGTGTCAAACATTTTCGGAGCCTTGAGCGAAAACTCAAAATAGGTCCTTATAGAACAAAAGTATATTTATTACTTTCAACCATTAATTTAATATTATATAAATAAATAGTAAAAATGATTATATTTTGTTAAACAATATTTTCATTATTTTGTTAAGAAAACACCTTAAATAAAACCAAGAGAATAATAAAAAAAAGAATGATCTATTATTTTATTGTTAGATTCAGATTGGAGAAGACTACAAGTTAAAGAATATTTGATAAGCTCAAGAATGCAATTTGAAAAAAAAGAGAAAATTATGATTATATTTATTTCAAAATTAAATAAATTAGCGATAGAGATGGGGAAATGGATGTGAAATTGAGAATTTTATGGAACTTAAAAAATTAGGGCCTCGATCATAAAGGTAGAAATTGAGATTGAAAAAATTAAGGGCCTCAATTATAAAGATAGATAGTGGGATTGAAAAGGATTAGAGACCTCAATTATAAAGCTAAAAAGTGATATTGAAAAAATTAAGGACCTCAATTGTAATGGTAAAAGGTAAGATTGAAAGTTAGAGGATTCAATCATAAATGTATAAGGTGAGATTAAAAAAATTGGAGACCTCAATTATAAAAGTAAAAAATTGGATTGAGAAAATTGGAGTGAAAAAATTTGAGGCTCAATAAAAAATATGGACCCTAAGTGGGTGTCTCAGAATGCTCCCTCAACTAACCAGCTCTAACTGAGATTAATTCCTTATTTTTTAAGGACGAAGGTACTTTATCTATCCATTTAATGGTATAAACAAAGATAAATTTCGTCGAGCTGAGTAACTTACTCATAATGACAATAAAATTCTCTTAACAATTATTTAACGTGGATTAATTCATAAATTTTCGAACCCATTCAATATTGGGGGGCAGCCATTAATTAAAAACAGCTTATGGCATCGTGCACCAGAAATTTCGTGGAGGAAAATGATGCTTACAAGATAAAACACCCAAGCATATGTATATTATGTATCCCAAGCATATCTATATATGGTGAAATAGAATTTTATATCATTTTCAGCAATAGTATCAAGATGCCTTTCCTGCTTTATATATAAGCCAAGAGAAATAGGCGAAAGGTATCGTTACATAAGCAAAAGATATATGGCATACACATTGATGGCCAACTTTGCAAAATATAGGCACCATCTAAGCATGGTTCTAGTCCAAATTTTGTCTGCAATTGTCTATTTCATTACAGAAGCTGCCTTCAATGAAGGCCTAAACACTTTTGTCTATGTCAGTTATCGGTTTATCCTAGCCGGCTTGTTGATGTTTCCCGTCGCATATTTCATCGAAAGGTTCGACACTAACACAGCATGAAGTAACCAACTCTTAGCTTAATCTTGTTGATTAGCATGGGAAGATTCACTGCCTAATTTGTTCAGCTTTTTTTTTGTGTGCAGAAAATCCAGGCCAAAGATGACGTTAGTAATGTTTTTGGAGATTTTTGTGGTTTCTCTCTTCGGGTAGGCAATATACAGCTACTTTTTCACTTGTATATAATGCTAATGAATAGCATTAAAAGCACTCACAATTTTTCTCTCTGATGCAAAAAACAGGATATGTTTAACCTTCATTATGTTCTTCATAAGTATGAGATGCACTTCTCCGACATTCGTCTCAGCGGTGTACAACACGGTGTCGTCCTTGACTTTTTTGATCGCCATCCTGTTCAGGTTCAAGACTAGGAATATATAAGTATTCCTTAAAGTTTTATGAACAGTTAAAGGAGGTTTCATGAATAATATTCTATTAATGATCTTGATGCAGGATGGAGGTTGTCGATGTAAGGAGCTATCGTGGGATGGCGAAAATCCTCGGTACCTTAATATCGTTAGTTGGGGTTACCATCATCACTTTATACAAAGGACCAGCACTGCAAAATATGTGGGGCACTCCAATTCACATGAAGAGACTTTCTATTCGCGAAAACTGGATTAAAGGGTCAATCCTCACCATTGCTAGTTGCATAACATTGTCTTCATGGTACATTATGCAGGTAACAGGTTCTATTTATTCTCTATAAACTATAAGATGATTGTGATAGTTATCTGTCAACTTTTTTGTTAGTATATTTTTTTAAAAGCATGTTAATAATCCTTTGCAGTCATTTACCATGAGGAAATATCCAGCAGAGCTGTCACTCACAGCATGGATTAGCTTCATCGGAGGAATGCAATCCGCTGTTTTTGCGGTGTTGGTACAGCGTAAACCGGGTGTTTGGTCGATCAACATGCTGGGACTTGATTTTTGGGCCATTACATATTGTGTTAGTAACTTCATGACCATTACTTATCTGTGTTTTTTTCTTCTTCTTTTGAAATCAAGTACTAAGCCCTGCTATATATATTACAGGGAATTATCGGCTCGGGGCTCCTCATCTTCATTCAGTTGTGGTGCATGAAGGAGAAAGGGCCAGTCTTTGTGTCCATGTTTAATCCTCTTCAAACAGTCGTAGTTGCGGTTCTAGCATACTTCGTGTTCGGTGAAAAACTGTATACGGGCAGGTAAGAAGTGAAAGAATTAGAAATGCCAAAGCAAGGCACTGCTATGGATCATATGCTCATTAGTGTTAATTGACTTTTGTGTTTCAGCATACTAGGTGGAGTCACTGTTATCATTGGCTTATACCTTCTATTGTGGGGCAAAGAGAAAGATGAATCTTACACCAAGGGCCAAGATCTACCATCTTCGCATTCCGTGGAGCTGAAGGTATCCAACAAGGAAGAGGTAGCTTCAGCACTAAAAGTGGAACCATGAAGGAACATCAGAGAATATATTAGAATTTGGCAGTAGGAAAAATAAAATTGATTTGTCACTGATGATTGCAAATTGTATTAGAAATTAGTGTTTTGTGGGGTGGAGAGCTCAACAATATCTGTAAACCAATCCATTTCTGCTATAAATGAATGGTATTTAGTATTTACCTTATTATTGCTGATCTACTTCTCCAAGTTGTTCCAAAACAACATAAAATTATCTTTGCAAGATGAGATATCAGTGATCATATAGCTATGAACAGATGCTGAGATTCTCTGTCTCTTGTTCGGTAGATTTCAATGGAGTTTAGGGTCGCAATCTCAGGCATTCAGTACTAATGGGAAATGAGTTAGTGTATGCCACATTAAACAAGTTGTCATTTATTCTTCATACAACAAGATTCGAAGATTTTTGACAATATTCGTGAAGGGGAAATGAAGGAGACCGCTGAAAGGGTAGGCTGAAAAGTAGTACAAAATCTTGAATGTGTCAAGGGACATATATGCTCTTTTCTATATTCTTCATTCCACCTTTGTGCAGTCGGCTGTTAGTTTTCTACATCAGAATTTTATATATCATAAGAATATGATGCTGCACGGACTAGATGCGGAAACCCACATCTAATCCGGCAATGTATTGTCCGTTTCAACCCGGTAACCTAGAAAATATGGATTCTCGATGGCAATGGCATTCAAGGTGATATTTCCAAGATACATGCCACACCTGAACACCCTTCAAGCACAGATACATGTCTCCTATTTACATATTTCGTCAAAAGGTCGATCAAAAATATTCCTTTACAGTTGTTATTGTTATTTATAGGAAGGTTGTGGATTGCCTAACTGATGCCTTTCTTTTCTCTGCGGAAAATAAAGGATAAAGATGGCACTTGCGCTGTTGCTGGAAACTGGAGTTATTTTTGCTGTGTCTCATAGGGTAGGGAGTACTTATGCTTTTAATAATAGGAATATTGAGTTTCAAAGGATTGATTTTCACCATAAATTTTGAAACAACAAACACAGATTTGGTTCTAATTATTCCTTTAATGGAAAGATAAGAGTGGCAGTAACGATGAACATGTACTTTGCCAGCTTGAGATACACTTCCCCAACATTCGTTACATCTGCGGTCAACATTGTTTCTTCTCTGACCTTCGTCATAGCCATCATTCTCAGGTTCGATTAGACTGTTTATTCCATGAATAAATCTTTCTTTCTTTCTTTCTTTTTTCACATCATGCATTTGGCGCCGGGATGGAGGGTGTCGATATAAGGAGCCGCCGTGGAATGGTTGAAATTGCTGGGACTTAAACATCATTGACGGTGACTCATCACGATGGTAATCATGCCCTAAACAGTGACTTGATCAATACATTATTTTCCAAATATATATAATTTATGTGAGACAAACGAATTGTGAGTCACAAATATTTAATTTCATATTGGTTCAATTATACTAACCCTACCGTGTAACTCTATAGTAAAAGTTGAGTTATCATGCATTATTTTCCAGAGTTTTAATAGATTTTTAAAAATTAGGTCATGCATACATACTGCAGCAACTCTTTACATCAAAAGTATTCAATGAAATTAGAACAAATTTTCATAAATTTTGTTAATAGTATATGCAGGTGAACTTTGTAGGCAGTTGCTTTGAAGAAATATCCAGCGCAACTGTAACTAACGTCCTGGATGAACTGAATCGGGGCTGCGCAATCTGCTTTCTTTATGGTGCACGTACAGCGCAGCTGGCTGCATGGCCAATTAAGATGTTCGGTATCCGTTTCTGGACCGTTACATATTCTGTATTTTCATGGCTGCTGCCATATATATATATATATATATATTTGTTGGGAACATTGCCAGGGAACTGTATGCTCTGGTATTTTTATCTTCAGATTTGGTAGTTGAAAGAGAAAGCGCGAATCTTTGTTGGCTGTGATTTCTCTGCATACTTTATTCTGGGTGAAAATCTATACGTCGGTAGATAAAATAAAGCCATGGTTTGTTTCATACTTACTAAAGCATTATATTATCTCTAGAAAGCACTATTTCTTGTTTTACCATTCAGCTTACTAGGTGGAGCCACTGCTATCATCAGTTCATATTTGCTGCTGTGGAAAGGAAAAAAGTTCACATTATCATATCAAAACTCAAGACCAACAACAATTTTTTTCACATTGTGATGGTGGTAAAGGTAACAGACCAGGGGTTCGGGTTCTGGAGAAAGGGAAGTACCCTAAAAACAAGATATCAAAAGCAGTCAAGGAAAGCATTTATGTTAGCATGGTCAATAGGGGCTTTCATCTTTTCATCCCTACCATCTAAATACATAAATATGGGTTATATATACGTCTAAATTGTGTACAAAAGCTGAAGCTAGGCAGAAACTTCAAACTCCTGCTGTTAATATGAATAATATAATGAAATAACACTGATTCTCCACTCATTTTACCTATTTTGCCTCTTGAAGTCGCGTTTTTATTGATTCTGGGCTTGACACTTTACTGATTCTCCACTCATTTTACCTATTTGCCTCTTGAAGTCGCGTTTTTATTGATTCTGGGCTTGACACTTTATTGATGCTGCAAATAATGGATAATTCGATTGATTAGAAGCATTTCTTAAATACAAACATTTGTTAGATTTTGTAGTGGACAATCATCAACAATCATCAGCATGCCGAATAAGGGTAACAATTTAGTTAAGACTCACCAAACAAGTAAATCCCCAGCAGAAGCCATTTTTTCATATATCCATTCTGGAACTAGCTCTTGCAACAGTTTTAATTGCTCTTCAACTTCTCCTGTGAATGAAGATCAAAGACATAGTTCAGCTAATGTTTTCATAATCCAAGGTGCAAACTGTTTAGCAAAAAGGTTTACCTCTATTTGCAACATCACAATGACCAGCAATTAGTTTGTGCATAAGCTCCTCTTTTGTAATAACCGAGCGATTTATGGACTGGAAAAAATAGTGAATCATGTTGAAGAGCTTAGGTAGGCAGGCAATCATTCATTGCCGTCTCTTTGCTTGTGAGATTGCTGGATCTCGCTCCTCCAATGCTTTCCTCTCTTTCTCCCTTATCTGCAAGGATAATAAACGGTTACCAAATGCTTTTTACTCATGAAATCAAGGCCAAACCCTTACAACCCCCATGCACTATTTGATTTCACTTCCAATTGAATTTTGTGCTAAATGATGCCAGGAAATCTTAAGAGTAATACTGTTGGGAAATACCAGTTTATGATCCTCCATTCTCCTTGGGATAGGATAAGAAAGGTGGATGGCTCATTTCCAGATGGAAGTATTATATCTAATAGAAACTAAAACATGCATAAAATTCATGATTAAAAAAGGTGATAGCAAAAAGATATCTAAGTGGGCTTACTGAGTGTCGAAGGCTTTCAGGCAAAATAGAAAGATCATCTTTATCATTATCAACTGGTTTGCCTGCCATTTCTTGCATTTCACCAACAAGTTTCTCTTCCTTTAGAGGAGTGTCAAATTTCAAGGACCTGGTACGCGGTGGTCGGTATACAAGCTTGTTTGATGAAGTAACAGAAACCTCATCTGGGCTCATGTAACATCTCTTCTGTGGCTGTAGAGTAGGTGTGGCAGTCATCAGCCTGGCAGGAGTTGAAGCGAGTTTCACAGGAGTGGAATCGATACTAATAGCTTTCATCGGGGACTCGTCTGCAGTTTTCAATGGATTTAACTCTTTGACTGGAGTTGCAGGGAGGCAATTTTTGGGATGCGTCTCACTGGTAGTTTGTTTAGATAAAAACTTAGTTGGGGATGGAGTTGGCACAAATGTAGTGCCACCACCGGAGGCAGATCTGTCGGCACATATCTCTGATACTTGAAAATCTGAACATTTTTGCAAAGCTTCCTGTGCTTTGCTTGTGGTTTTCAGGGAAAAGCGCTTTCTAAATGATCTAGATACATGTGATGCTACCACAGGTTGCTGGTCATTAACAACACCAGATAAAGTCTCCGAAGCTAATATTGAATTGGATTTTGTTTGATTGGATGGATGTGGCTCTACTTTCTCTAGAATAACTTCATCTTGCATTGCAAAAGTTTGCTTCTCTGTGAGTGTATCAATTGATGACGCATTCGGTTGCAAATTCTGCTTTGACCGATTGAATGGCTCTGGGAGATCTTCTGGAATTTCATCACCCTGGAAGCACAATAATTGTAGTCAACACAACATGGTACTTAAAAAACAGTTAGAACAGCATTAGGTAAGTTTTATCTTTCAGAGTTAGAATGTTTTTTTAATCACTTCTCCAAAAATGTAGGCTTTCTAACACAGCCACTGTATGTTTGCTTTAACTTAGGCCTATTGTGGACTTATTAATCGTTTACTGAATAGTAGCCACAAGACTTTACTGATTAAGCTTTCATTTTCAAGTACAAGTAAAAGCGAAAAAACAAATACTATAACTAAAAAAGTACCTTGACCAGGAATGTTCCATTCTAAATAGGTGGTCAATTGCTACAAACAAATACTGAACTTTAATTAATGAATAGCTTCAGAATGATTAGTGTTTCATATTTAGAAGTATATCAAGTAACCTTAACCATCAGTACCCTAGAACTAAGCACAAATTTTTGGTACCTAAGGTTAAAAAAGTAATGGGTCAGTATGTATTTGCTATAACTAAAAGTGTACCTTGACCAGGGTGTTATTGCCAGAACCAGCCATTGGAATTCATCAATTAAAGGCTGAACAGGCCTCACATACCAGCAAATCATATCTATCAGATAGTTACTGGTACAAATAAATGAGTTTCTAGCATTTCCATATGAAATGCTTCATAACACTACTGTTTCTTAGTTTTTCCTTCATCATTTTTGGTACCTAAGGTTAAAAAAGTAACGGGTCAGTATGTATTTGCTATAACTAAAAGTATATCTTGACCAGGGGGTTATTGCTAGAACCAGCCATTGGAATTCATCAATTAAAGGCTGAACAGGCCTCACATACCAGCAAACCATATCTATCAGATAGTTACTGGTACAAATAAATGAGTTTCTAGCATTTCTATATGAAATGCTTCATAACACTACTGTTTCTTAGTTTTTCCTTCATCATTTTTTTTGGTAATTTGCAATTTCTAATTAAAAGAACATTAGGTATGTTTAAGAACTAGAATGCTAGAATTTAACCATTAGGCCTAATACAAACAGGTATTAATACTTGCAGCTGCTTAGAGCCAACTGTTAGTCCTTTTATCAGTTAAGAGCTCCTCATAAATCTAAAACTGAGAGTAAACCAACATGAATTTCAGAACTAAAATCAAATATAATGCTCCAAATATATCAACAAAGTCGGTTGACGTATAAGCATGCATAACAGCAAACTACTTCTGTGCAAAATCAAAGATTACTGCTAAGCTGAAAAGAATACCTCAGGATGAGCCTTGCTGTAGTCCACAAGACGATCTCGAAAAACCTTCCTTAACGTCAGATTCTTAGTCTCAGATTTTGAGTTGTCCCCAAAGTCAATCGCATCCAGAATGATGCTTACGTGGAGATCCGGTTTCATACAACTAGACATTTCATCAAACAAAAGAATTCTCTTTATCTCAATAGCCTCGGGTAAAATATGCTTCAATTGAGCCAAGTGACTATATAAAACCCTCCTATAAACCACATCAAACCCAAAAAATAAAATTCTCAATATAAAATAAACCAAACAGAACTTAACAAATCTATTAACCAGCACTAACTGAGATGATTAAGGTGAAATTACCTATCAGTTAAACACTCTATTTTGGGGCTGATATTTGTAAAAGTAGGCATTGGCCCCTTCGATCTTAGCAGCCGGATTGCAGAATCTAAGCTATTGTAAAACTCACACAATATCTCGTACCTGTTCCAAAAACTTTCAATCAATAACATTATTAAAAAAAGAAACTAGGGTGAGGGTCTCAACCGGACCTACTTTTCAGGGAGTTTATCGGGACGGCCACCGGAGGCCTTGGGTGGAGGAGATTCGGTGGGCCAGGATAAGATCTGCTTTCGGGCCGACTTGATCTGGACTGTAGAAGCTTTGGATCGAGTCTGAGCCACTTGCCGGACCTCCTTAATGGAGAGGGCGACCCCACGGTTACGAGCACGGTTGGGGAGCTGGGAAGAGTGCTTTTCTGGGGTTTTGGTAACCGGCGATTTCGAGGTTAGGCTCCGCGAAGTCTTGGATTTCAAAGGGGTTGCTTTGAGAGAATCTGAGGAGCTCATAGGTAAAAATTTACAGAGCAGACAGACAATAGACATCAAAAAGAAAATGGAGGTGACTTTACGGTGGAGGAAGTAAGGGTGTGAGTATATAAGAAAGATGGGTTTCTTTTTCTGGCGGGAAGGAACAGCTATCTATACTTGACACGTGTATTCCCGCCAATTTGGTACGTTACCTCCCGCGGATTCTTTGAAGTCTTGTTTGGAGATTACCGTAAACGGTTATATTGTTTGGAGATTACAGGGAGAAATCAGACCCAAAATGAACTTGTCGATGGCCCAACAAATTAAAAGAGTTCCCAATTTCTCGGAATGGCCCATTGGGTTTAAACTAAACTAAAACATGTTGGAGGCCAGGACTGTTATTTTTGTGTTCATTGTAACAAGAAAACAAAGACAGAAAGTTCTCCCTTTTGCCTTCGGCTGCTCAGACCGAAACAACAAGAGGTATTACTCGCCTTGACGTCTCCTTCATTCATTTTTAATTTTTAATTGTCACAGAGGAGGAGAAGGAGAGGAAGAGAAGCCCAAATAAACCCATTTCTTTAACTTCTTAAATTGATTAACTTTATGGTTTTAAAAACGATTCACTAAAAGATTGAATCTTTTGTTTCTTATTTTCTTCCACGCAACAAACCCCTCTCCTCCCTTCCTTTTCTTTCTTGGAGTTCTCCTTGTACCGGTCAACCCTCTGCTGTATTGATTTTTTGTGGAATAATCCTTAGTGGGTGTTGGCCTCTTTTGTTCTTTTGGTGTTATGGAGCTGCTCGTTGGTGCGTCGGAGGTGAATTCCTATACTTTTTGTCATTTATTTTCATGAACGGATAATCTTGGCGTGATATTTTGTTTTGCCACTTTCTTTTTATTCTGCAGAATTTATTTTGTTTCTTATTTGACTTAAAATTCGCCAAGATTTACCTTCTTTCTTAGCATGTATAGAACATTATTTGCAAAGAATAAGAACCAATTCATCTGCTAAAATTTATCTCAGTTTGGTGTTTTCATTCCATATATTATTCACTTATGTTTTATGGTTAGTCTATAATGTTTGTGCATTTGGTGGCTACTATTTGTGTTCAGGATCGCAATTAAGTTTCCTTGATCAAATTGCTGCATCTTGTTGCTTGTTGCCAGCTGGTTCTTCTAAGGAAAGATTGTGGCTTTTCTCCAACTTATGATTTGCAGGTATTTGAACTCAGTTAGTTTTGTAAGGATTAGTAAAAATCTTTGGTAATGATTGGTTTCTTTCATTTCTTGTTCTATTTGTTGTTTCAATAGTTGAGTTTTATATTATAATGATCTCCACTAAGTTTTGTGTACTTCATAATGTTGTTTAGACCCTTCATTGTTCTGATTTATATATTATAAGGGATTAACTTTCAGTTTTTCTTCTGTTTACCTCCGCTTTCAGTGCATGTGAATGTTTTCATACATACCATGCAAAAATGAATTTATCTGATTTTCTTCTTTTTGGCAGAATTTTGCAATAAGCATTTGGGTTTTTGGGATGGACCGGTTGTTTTTCCCTGCCATCAAGATTTATAAATGATGTTCCGTGGGCAAAAGACTGCAAATTCTATTGGCATATTCAAGTGGAAATGGGGCGGTGAATCCTCTTTGACAACAGGCTTACTAGGTGATGTGGCTCCTGAAATTGAGTTATCTGGATATGGAAGAGTACCACCAAGTCCTGGTAGTGAGAGCCCTTCAGGGCTTCTTAATGGCGAGACTCTGAATGTGGAACCGATTGCTGACTTGGACTTGTTCTTTGAACGGCTCTATAGCTACTATTGCGAGAAAGGCCTTTGGTGCATTATTATAAAATGGATAGTTGAACTTCTTAGCCTAGGTTTTACCATATGTTTCTCTGGGTTTTTCTTATTGTTTGTCGATTGGAATGGTCTCCAAAATGCAAAGTGTGGTATGGATGCATTTGAATCTGGAAGTAAGCAATGTGATCTTTCTAAGGAAGCTCTTCACCATCACCCATTAACCCCTTTAACACTTTCAAAAGCAATTATAGCTGGATATTTGGGGCTATTTTCCATCTACTGGTTATTCTGTTTTTTGAGGTTTTTTGCACAATTAAAGGATACTCTTGGAATACGTCATTTCTACTATAATAGGTAAGTTTATATTTGATAAGTTACAAGATACACTGGAAGCTTTAATTTTGCACCACATTAGCAGCTTCTTATAAATGATTAATGACTAATTATATTTTTGAAATTATATTTTGCAGTCTCCGTGTTACTGACAATGAAATTCAAACCATGCCTTGGGCAACGATCCTTGAAAGGGTTGTCCGATTACAAATCTCACAGCAACTCTGTGTAGTCAAGGATCTTTCTGCTCATGATGTGGTTATGCGCTTGATGCGGAAGGAGAACTACTTGATTGGAATGCTTAATAAAGGAGTTCTTGCCTTTCCTCTCTCAACCTGGGTTCCAGGTGCTGGTCCAACTTTCAAACTTGGCCCTGATGGAATGCAGCATCATTTAATACTAACAAAGACGCTTGAATGGACCTTAAATTGGTGTATACTGCAAAGCATGTTTGACCGGTATGTCTAATTTTCAATGAGCATTTTGATTTTCTGCTTTATGTATGTACTTCCTCTTGCATTTGTTCCAACATGTATATTTAGCAAAGTAATCTACGGAAGTGTCATGAATTCCTACCATCATACTAATAATAAAACTACTTATTTCTTCATTTTTTTTCATTTTGTAATAATTCATGTTCTAGAATATTACACAATCCTTTCTTTGCAAAGAGGCATACTAAAATGCAGTTTTTGTGTTGGGAGGGGCTTTTTTGGATAACTCTGCGTAAATGATCCATGTGTAGCTTTGCCATTTTTGTGGTAAAGGAATGATGTACTTTTTCTTTGTATCATACTGTTCATGTTTTCCACACGTAATGCTGGGTTTTTAATGGTTGATATCGTTTCATAAGTAGCTAGAAGGAGTTGATCATAATAATTTTTCTTTGGCAAGAAACAAATTTATGAAGTACTTAAAAGTTAAAAATATTATGCTGAAATTAACACTGGTTAGTTTTCCTTTTTTTGAAGAAAAGAAAAACTACTAAACTTTTGGGGGTTATAACCAACTTCTTTTGGGAATGCATTTCATTTCTTTTTTACAGAAATTTCTGTATTAGAGGGGACTTCATTTCTAATCCTAGAACATTGAAGAAGAGGCTCATGGTTGTCGGGCTTGCTATGCTTCTTCTCTCCCCGTTCCTTGTTATATTCATGATGGTTTATCTCTTCTTAAGACATGCTGAACAATTCTATAATCACCCAAGCACAGCTTCATCCCGGAGATGGTCAAATTTGGCAAAGTGGATGTTTAGGGAATTCAATGAGGTACCATCATCCCCTTTTCTAAGGATTGATCCACTACCTAACCTCACAAGTTTGCTATTACGAACTAGGACTCTCGAGTGTTAGTCATTTGTTTGAAGTTACATTCTTATGTTTTTGTGAATGTTTTAATTTTTACAAATCCAATATATATGAATATATATATATATATAAAGAATAATTATTTGGAACCTACTGTGAAAATGGATGACAACAATTTTTTCTTCAGTTGGATATTTTACACTTCTAGATTTTCTTGTTTTCACATACTGTAATGCTGTATTTTTGCATATGCTGTTGTCTTTAACTTACAGGTTGACCATTTATTCAAGCATCGGATTAATAGCAGTGTAATGCATGCGTCTGAGTACCTAAAGCAATTCCCCTCACCAATTATTTCTATCATTGCAAAGTTTATCTCATTTGTATCTGGTGGCTTTGCTGCTGTCTTGATCATCATTGCCTTTTTGGAAGAATCTTTGTTAGAGGGCCATGTAATGTTTTTGAACTTCCATCTTTTCAGAGTCTTCTATTTAAATCTGTATTTCATTTCAGTTATTTATTTTTTATTTTGTTTTTGAATGTATAGATATTTGGTCGGAACTTGTTTTGGTATGCAGCTGTTTTTGGAACTATAACAGCTATTAGCCGGGCTGCTGTTACAGATGAACTTTTGGTCCTTGATCCAGAAGGAGCAATGTCTGTGGCGGTGCAACATACACATTATATGCCAATGAGATGGCGTGGTAAAGAAAATACTGAAACAGTCCGAATAGAGTTTGAAACTCTGTTTCAGGTAATCCAGCTTGGTTCCTATCTTTGTATTACCAGTAATCTAGGAGTTGCATGCTTGTTCAATTGTAAAAATCTTGGAATATAAGATGTTTTAACTTCCATATAGCCATATGAATAGTTTGCATTTCTCATTACTTTCCTAGGTGTTTTGAAGCTCAGTTTAAATGATGTGTTCCCTAGGTATTTATTTTTGCATCTCCAAGAAGTCTCAAGGATTTTTATGTAACAAAATAGCTTTTGTTCTTGTCTCTTTACTTCATACTTTTTGAATTATTTTTACTCCACGTATTTTTTTTTAATGTTGTGATGCAGTATACTGGAATGATGTTGCTGGAGGAGATGGCCTCAATTTTCCTCACTCCATTCTTGCTTCTAGTTGTTGTGCCAAAGGTTTTTTTTCTTTTTCTTTTTTCCTGACATTATTTTTATTGTTGTCTTATTCCTGGCATCTTAATTTTTGAACTAAAATGTTGTTTGTTTATTCTGCAGCGGGTGGATGATATCTTGCAGTTCATTGCTGATTTTACAGTGGATGTTGAAGGGGTTGGTCACGTTTGCAGGTAGAGATTCTTTTGGTACCAGTTCTTTCTTATCTCATTCATGTCCAGGTAAATCGAGATAATGTGTCTAATTACTATTCCTCTCCTTGTTTGCAGTTTTAGTGTCTTTGATTTCCAGAAACATGGCAATAGTAATTATGGCTCTCCACACAATGCACCTCGTCAACAGAGGAGCTCCCAGGGGAAAATGGAGAAATCATTCTTGAGGTATGGTTAGGTTAAACAAATTTCTATTATTGCTCTGTCCTACACCTGCACATATCATTCTTGCTCTTCGGTGAAATAAGTTTTGTAAATCCAAGATTACCTTAATTCAGTCACGTTCATCAATTTTTTTTTCCAATTTCCATAGCTATTTAGAATTTCCCCTCCAAGTATTCTCTGTGATAAAAACTGACAGCAGGCTTTGAATATACTAATGTTTTGTAAGAAATGCTCTACAACTTACTATTATTTCTTGGTTGATTGCTTCAAATGCCTTCGTATTCTTTGTAATTATTTCCCCCAAATCTTTCATTAGTTATTTTCCATTATTTTAAAGTTCAGTTTTGTGATTATTCATCGTTATTCTCCAGTTTATATTGTTGCATCGAATCTCCTCTAATGTCTGATTTCATCTTTAATTTTATTGCAATTGCAGTTTCCAGAGTAGCTACCCTTCATGGGAACCAGATGCTCAGGGTAAACAGTTTCTGTTAAATATTAGAACTTTCAGGGAGCAAATGTTGCCAGTGCAAGGAGCTAGACATGCTTATTCTTCAGATAGACATTGGCGAGGTAGCCCTCTGAGAGCTTACGGAGATAGAAACGGCCTTCTATCAATGCAAACACTACAGAATATTCAGGGCACGGGCTACAATCTGGGTTCTTTATGGCTACTTGAGGCTGATCAAAAGAATCACCCATATCTTCTAGATTTGTATTATACCTCTCGAGCTCACTATGTGCCAAGTTATGGAAGAGACACTTCAACAAGGCCATTAGAACCAGCTGAGGAACAGCATGATGATTATTGGGTGCCGATCAACACAACACATAACGAAGCAAGAGATGAAGAATACCGGCCACATCTCTTTGATGATGGGTCACGGTCATATCTTGAAGCTTCGACGTCAGCTCCTTTCTTCCATGAGAGTGTACTTCAGCATCACGATACAAATGAAACGATGCAACATACACGGAGCTGTTGGTGGCTTAGAACTGATCCACACGGTGTAGAACCCCAAACAAGTTTCCTTGAGCCTCCAGATTTCAACCGCTATCCTTCAAACCATCCTTACAATAACAATTCAGAGAGAGGTGTAGAAGAGCATGATCAATTCCTCGATTGGAGAGATTCTCAGGGGTTATCCCGGACAACTTACTTGGACGATCTTGAAGCCGGAGAGGATGTAAAACTTCATTTCGATGATATTTACAGTGGACCTCCTGAAACCCCCACTGTAAATTTAAGGCCCCCGAGTATCAATTGATCTGTAAGGCACATAGCTTTTTGTGTGGTACTTTCCTTCTGATGAATGAAATGTAAATGGGGGTTTCCAGTGCTCAACTAGGTTTTAAGTCGATGGAAGAAACTCTGTATTCTTTGTTGTATATAGATTCATGATGATAAGGCTGGTTCTTGAAAGGCCTCATCTCAAGATTTAGGAACATGCTAAGATGATTCACTATTAGCTTTGTGATGTGTGTATAAAACTAACAATTACAAGTCATTGATCATTTTAAAATTTCATTCAATTTCCATGTGATTTCTTATTGATCCAGCTTAATTAACTAACGTTGACAAGTTTAGTAGAGCTCTAATTATGAAACGACGGCGTTTCTGTATTTATAATTTTTCGTAATTTGATTATATTTTTCTCACATCATGTTTCATATTCCCCCAGTCTCTTTCCTACTCAATCACTCTTCAATTCTTTCTCAAGTTCCTTTTATGTGATATTCATCTTTCAAGTACATATTTTGCTTATGGCACCAGGCCACAACCTGGGATTTCAATCTCTTTCACTCATAAGAGATCAGCCTCCCTTGCCTGCTTCAGACCCTGCATTTCCAGTACTAGCCATTGTTGTGCTAAGCATATCATGTGTACAACTTTCTTGCTGGCCGCGTATTTTGTTTTTGTGAGCAAATGTTGCACCTATGACTGGTACCAACTTAACCTGCTAAGTCGAATATCTTTGTTTCGACCGAGACAGGAGGAGGATACGTTCATTGCTTTCTCTCCGATGATGTGGAATCATGGCCTCGATGAATCAGCCATTCGAGAGATACCGGCTTTTCAGTTCAAAAGAGAAGGCAACGAGATAAGCATGTATGGTTGTGTGGTTTGTCTGAATGAGTTTCAAGAGCATGACACGCTTAGAGTTCTTCCCAAATGCAGCCATGCTTTTCACTTGGATTGCATCGATATATGGCTCCAAAGCAACACGAATTGTCCCCTATGCAGAACGAGCATTTCGAGCAGTTTGCAGTATCCCATCAATCATATCATTGCACCTAGCTCTTCACCTCAAGATCCACAGCCATACAGTACCGACAGCTTGATCGGCGGGGACGATGACTTTGTAGTGATAGAACTCGGAGATGGAGATGCCCTATTGCCATATAGACAACAAGAAAGGACAGTTTGAGAGAATCGTCGTCGCGGTTGCAGCTTAGGGGTCAATCACCAAGAAAGCTGGAGCAGAAGCATAGGAACTTAAAATCAAGAAAACAGCATCAGCACCATCTCTCAATTATGGGAGACGAGTGCATTGACGTCAGATAGAAAGATGATAACTTCTCAATCCAACCTATCAGGAGATCTTTCTCGTTAGATTCTGCCGTCGACCGACAGCTTCACCTATTGGTTCAAGCCATAGTTCAACAAAACAGACATCCTGGAGGGAGTAATACCACGGAAGAATGCAGTACTAGAGCTCGGACATCTTTATTTCCATTTTAACATGGCCGGAGACCCAGAAACGTGGTACTTCCTGCCTGAATTTTGATTTGTAATTAGCGATTGCTTAACGTTAGCTTTTTGTTGTTTTGCTTTCTTTAAGATGGAATTTCTTATTGAGGGAAATGAGGAAAGCAAAAATGAGTGTTGAGTGACTTCTTAGTGATATTTTACATAGTGAGAAAAAATGCAGGCATGGGTGTGGGAAATCATTGCTTAAGGCACTTTGTGGGGATCAGATTGATTTCATTCCATTTTTGAGGGCTCGCTCTTTATAAACGATAATGATTGCAACATGACAATCTAGCTTTGAGTTGTTGAGAAAGACAGAGGGATAGAGAAGGGGCATTTTAATGGAGTCCAGAGAGAAGGGACCCAGTATTGAGTACATTATAATTCTACCATGTTACACAAATGAAGCCAACTTCTTTTGTCTTGTAGTAATCATTTTGCTGGACGAATGATTTTGTTCAGTTCTAACTAATCGTTTGACTCGTTACTAACATTGCTCGACTCTTACCTTTTCTTCAAGTATTCATGTTTGACATTTGTATCTAATGCTTATTTAGACTTGTCCCTCTTCAAACCTATACTCGAGTTGTATCTCATAAACCCGAACTTGTATAACATAACCATGATGACATATAAGAATATAAATGAACAGAACACTCATAAACTGTTTGTATAATGTTTGTTTATATTCATTTATTAAACTAAACAAGTGAGTATAAACAAAATTTTTATAATTATTTACTAAACTATCGAACACGAACAAAAATTATATTCAACTCGTTCATGTTCACGAACAAGATCATTTGAAAACTCATTTATAAGCTCGTCTATTCAATTCTTTTTCCCCTTTTTTATTGTTTTAAATATTAATAAAGATAAAGGCTAAATTGAACACAATGTGAGCTTTAAAGTTAAAATTGTGAAACCTAATGAGCTTAAGGATAAATAACGTAATTTCACAAATTTTTCTACACATATAAACGAATACATTGATAAACACTAAATGAATATGTCGGCGAAATATATAACGAACATGTTCGTGAATATTAAACAAATATACTCACGAATGTTAAACGAACATGTTCACAAACACTTGGCGAAACATATAACGAACATGTTCGTAAACAATAAACAAATATGCTCACGAATGTTAAACGAATAAGTTCACAAACACTAAACGAATCAAACACGAACACCTTATTTGGTTGGTTTTCTTTGCACTGTTTGAAAGAGAGCGAGAGGGCCTTATCTTGCAGGTGACGACGATGTCGTGTTGGCGGCGGAGAAAGACTCGGCATTCAGGCGAGCCACCCGGTTGTGTGGTACGTAGCGGGTTTAG
Organism: Hibiscus syriacus; assembly: GCF_006381635.1. Taxonomy (NCBI): domain Eukaryota; kingdom Viridiplantae; phylum Streptophyta; class Magnoliopsida; order Malvales; family Malvaceae; genus Hibiscus; species Hibiscus syriacus. The sequence continues at coordinate 1,641,361 of NW_024062890.1, read as the reverse complement.
TACGCCCCGCCAAAACGGCTCCAAAACAAACAAAGAGGTGCGTGCAAAAAATAAACAAACACAGCCATAACATTTTTTGTTCAAGCCAGTTTCATTTACACCCCTAATGACATAGCAAGGCATCACAGCCTGGGAACATATTACAATGTTGCTTTGAACTCAATAACGTAAAATCAAGGATGGGAAAGCTTTAATGAGCAATGATGGTACTAAAACTATTTTTCAAACAATCTCACTGACAAAGGAAACAAAAAGCTTACTCCATGAAAGAGGAAAACTTGCAGCTTAGAATGTGTTCCTAGCTATTTCAAATGACAAAGTCAAGACCAAAGCGACACTGCACTAACATGTTGATCACATAGCTTAATAATACTATAAGTCTACCGTATTAAACTGCCTGAATTCTGGTTAAGAGGAACATTGGGTTGCAAATTTCTTGAAGCAAGACTATGTTGAGGCAAAGGCAAGGGGCTTTGTAGGAAGCAGGTTAGTTGATTTACCACGGGCCTTTATCTTTAACTCTTCAAGGACTTCTTGTGCTTCTCTGAGTTCCACTTCAGCAGTTGCTCCATGACCTTCCCAGGCATCGATAACTCGCTGCTGGAATTCAATTGCAAGGGGATAGCTGCACCATCCGAAAATTAAAATTCCAGATCCAATTTTAACAACTCAAAGCCAATTCACATTGTAAGGCAGATTCGTTTCAGTTGATATTTCCACAAGAATGTTTACTGGCAGGCAAACAATATGCTAATACATCTACATGTGTCATTCTAGACTCTTACGTACTAGACAAGAATAAGAGCAACATGTATGGATGTTTTGTATGGCATACAATAGAATCCAGATACATCTATCAAAGAGGAAATATTTCTGAAGCTAGAAGAATTAAGAACAGCTTAATGAATGTATATGACCATAGAATATCCTGTCATTTTATTACAGTATTGACCCTTGAAATTTTAACCTTTAGACCTCTTTCATATCTATTTGCCCCTTAAAATTCCATTTCATTCCCTTTCTAGTATAGATGAGAGCTTATTTCACTTCAGCTCTGCCCCAGGCTACTCCCATGTCATGGTACTCCTGAATGTGACCCCAAATAATTTCCATTTATTTACCTTTTGAAACTCCTTTTATCCATTACTTTTAATTCATATAACAATAGAAAATGTGATTGACCATTAGAAAACAATATTTCAACAAGATAGAAGCATCAAGTGTTTCAGTAAAATGCAATCCTCATTGTTTCTCAGTTAACAATCAAGTATAAGGTAATCGTTTTTTGATGCAAGAAGTTTAGGTAAATATGGCTGTTCAGGGGACTTATCTCAACCTCCCCGAAGATGAAGGCTTCAGCGTTCAGGTAAGGACATAATCAGACATAGCAAGAATGATTCACCGCATTACTAGTGTAATAGTGACATGCACCGAAAATAAAAGAAAAAGGCCAAGCAAAACATCTTACCTTCCCATTGCACTATAAGCCTTGGAAAGATTCTGGCAAGCTTCTATAGAATCCACATGATGAGGACCAAGTGAGACATCCATGATGTCTTTTGCAACCGCAAACATCTGTGCTGCTGACTGAGGTCTATCTAACTCTAAGTATGCTGCCCCTAAATTGTTGTAAATATACCCGACACCAAAATGCTTGGAACCAAAGCTCTCTTTCATTATCTCTGCTGCACTCTCCAAGTATGGAATTGCCTGTGGCACATCACCTGTCAAAAGGAGTAACCACCCTATTCTAGCCGAAACACTTCCCTCAGAGTGCTGCTCCTGAGGTTGCTTTGCTAGCAAAGCCAATGCTCTCTTTAACAACGAAATTGCAGTCTCAAACTCATTCATACTCTCATATTGCATTGATATCTCTGAGTATGCCTCGGCAACTTCAATTGGGGAAACCGTCTCTTTCTTGTCAAGAATTCCACAAGCAATCTCCAAACACCTCTTTGAATCAGCAAATTTTTCCTGACTGCACAGAGCTTTCCCCATCGAAATAAACACCAGAGCTCGATTCTCACTATCTTTGTCTGTCTTCTGAGCTATGCCTTTCAAAGTATTAACAGCTTCATCATACTTCCCCAATGCGATCTGCATATTTGCGGCATCAATTTCTGCACGAAGCAAATCTGTACTAAGGCCCCAGTTCTTCAAAACCTTCTGTGACAACTCATTCTGCTCCAATGCCTTTGCATGCTCCTCCATACCAGTATATATAACACCAAGAATCCTCCTATCATGAGCAACCTCCACCGAATTATGGCCCAACTCCTTTATATGAATCTCCAGTGCCTTCGAACCAAAAGGCAAGGCCTCCTTCAAATTTAGAACCGAAACATAAGCTTCAGCCAAATCCCTATAAGCCACCCCCAATTCCTTACTGTCCTTCTCCAAAGTCATCTCCTTAATTTCCAAAGCCTTCTTAAGGTTCTCAAGAGCCTCCTCTCTCCTCCCCATAGCTGTCTTCACATTCCCCAATTCAAGCTGCACAGCATGCAGCACCGGCCTGATATCCTCGACGTTAGCAGCCTTCTCTTCCTCTAATCTACCAAGCAACCTATTAGCCCTATTTAGATAGCCTAAACTATCACTAAACCTTTTTAGAGTATAATTAACAGAACCCATCAATTGTAAAGCCATGGCAACGAGTAAGGAAGGTTTACCATCTTGGTCCAATGCTCTCAATGCTTTTTCAGCAAAAGATAGAGCCTTTTCAGGATCTTCACCTTCTTGGTCAAGTTTGAGTCCAACTTTGAGTGAAGCTAAACCCAGATCTCTCTCGTCAAAACAAGCTTCCATATCTTTAAATGCTTTGAGCATTTCTTCAGAAGTGTTGGCAGACTCAAAAGCTTCCTCAAGATCAGATTTTTCTCTCAGTTTTCTCTGCCTAGAAGACAATTGCGTTGGTTTTTCAGCAAGTCTACAGATATTACGAAATGGGTTTGTATGGAATTGAATGGTTTTAAGGATAGAGACGTGGGTTTTGGCACAGGATTGGATACGACGATCTATTGAGTGAAGTGGTGAAGCAGAAGAAGACGATGATGGAGAATTAACAGAAATATAATCTCTGCTGAGGAGAGAGGAAATTCCCCTGAATCTTTGACGATTGAAATTTGAAATAAGTGAACGTGAAGCCTTTTCCATGGTGAAATGGAGAAGTTTTGAGGGATTTTGGTCGCTTTGGGGCTAAAGTTCTTCGCTTTCCGATAAACCCTTGCAAAACCCTTCTTAATGTGTCTTTCTTTGTTGGATAAAATGTGCATATAGTCCCTTTCGAATAGAGAGATTTTCTTGAGTCCTCTAACTTAAAAAAGTAATAAAGTAATCCATTTTCATGAAAATTTTGTTAATAAAATTTTAGGGTAAGCTTGTATTTAGTCACCCCAACTATTTCCATAGTTCTATTTTGATCATCCAACTAATTTTTTAAAATCATACCTAAAGTTACATTTTGATTCTGTTTTCGTTTTGGTCACAGTCTTTAAAAAGTTAACGTGACATGGACGAATCACCTTAAGATAATATCAAGTTATTATTGAAAAAGTTAATAAAATTACCGCATCTTTAACATTAGATGTGATTTTAGAAAAATATAATAGAGTAACCAAAACAAAACAACAAAAATAAATTAGGTAACTAAATAAGTACTTTATCCTAAAATTTATCTACTAATTTAACCCTCAAATTTTATACTTTATCATAATTTGCTTCTAATTTTGAAAATTAACCCTTAATATTTAAATATGATATCAATTTAATCATGATTCTAACACGTTTTCTGTTTTATCTCCTTTCCATTCACTTTTGCACCATTTATCTTTCGTATCGAAATTTGTCATCATCACCGTCGTCGCAGCAACAATCATGTATGATGATTTAGAATCAAATAATATATGTACATATTCTTCTCGTTAATGACAGAAACAAATAACTTAAGGGCTTAGCTATAAGCTCTGTTTTGAAAACTAGACCGGACCGGCCGTTTTAACCGGGAACCGTTATTTAGTCCGGTTCAATCTAAACCGGTTGAACCGCTATTAGTGAACCGACCAGAACCGCTGAACTGTTCGAACCGGACTGGCTGAAAACCGGAAAAAACCGGGATTTTTATTTTTATTTTTTAAAAAATTAAACCAAACAACGTCGCTTGTTAAAAGAGCCAAGTCGAACTCGAGTATTGCTGAGCTCGACTCGAACTTGAAAACTTTAAAAGTAAGCTCAATTCAACTCAAACTCACAAGCTAAAAATTATCAAGTTCAACTCAAACTCGAAATATAATATTGAAACTTGAACTCAAAAAGGCTTGAACTCAAAAAAAAATTAAAAGCTCGATTGAAGCCTAAAATTCGAGCTTGATTGAAGTGAAAGAATAGTTCACTCAATGCTCACCAAAAGGCTCTATGATTTTGAATGTCAAATTACCTATATTATTTATAGAAGTTAGTTGTAATGCGCTTCTATATTTCTTAGCAATGTGAGATTGTTTTGTTCTCATATTTTTACTCTTTAGACTTTTGGGATGCTCTTCTATGTTTCTTAGCCATGTGAGATTGTTTAAAAAAAAATTAAACCAAACAATATCATTTTGTTATGATTTTTTAACTCAAATTTTATTTTTTAATTATAGTTATATAATTATATTTATTATTTAATATGTTTTACCTTAAATATTATGTTGTAGTTAATTTGAATCATTTTGTTTCACTTGATTTTATAGTTTTTAACTTATATATGTTATGACTTGCTTTGAATATGACTTGTGATTTAAAAAATTATTTTTTATTAAATATTTTTGGTATTTTTATTTAATTTTTTAAATAATTATGACGTCGTCCGATTCTTCTGACCGATCGAATCGGTTCAACCAGTTGAACCAATAAACCGATAGCATGACCGGTTCACTAACCGATCCGGTTCTGAAAACTATGGCTACAAGTTAATTTAATACATCTTTAAAGACGAGATTGAAAAGGAAAAGATTCTGAATGATAAAAAAACACGAACCACAAGATGAAAAATAATGAAAAACACCCTTTGATTGTACACGTGCAAAGAGATTGCTTTATCGAAGTAGAAATTTAACATATTGAACAAAAGAGTCGTATCAGAAATTTAACAACACGCTTTAGATTCGTTCCCTAGATTGGTTTTAGGGGAAAATGTTTTCATGCCATGTCGTTTTTCGATAACTTTTGATTAGATCCTTAATTCGTTTAATAATTGTCAACTTATAACCTGGATTTCATATTTTAAGCCTTGGACTCCTAATATATTTCACTTCAGTCCTAATTTGATAGCATAATAAAATTGTCGCCTTTATGTTTATGGTCGATTTTGATTTTATCCTAATTTAGTTTTTAAATAATAATTTAGTCACAAGTCTTTAATTATTTTTAATTCAGTCCGTGAGAATGTGTATTGCATGTCTAAGTTATTTATTTATACTTTTTATTTTATTCTTAGTATCTGATTTAATATAAACATTATTATTGGGATTACTAGCTCTGTCTTTAAAACTATTTATTATTTTTTTAAAAGCGAAACAACATTCTATCTTTTAAAGTGTAAATTTTTTGACACAATGATATATTTTAATTTTCTTCGCACGTAGTCGATTTACAGACTCTAATTTTTATTTTGTTTAAATATAGACCTTCAGAATTATCATTTTCAAATAAAATTATCGAAATTTTTTTTATAATGATGTTTTGGAATGTATTCAATCGTGCCTAATTTAAAAAATTAATGGTAATTTTCTTTTAGTAAAGCACACTAATATTCGATCTATTGATCGAATAATAATGATTTTCCTTTTTTAAAACATGTACAAATTTTCAAGAAAATTATTTTCAAAACTACAAAATTACTATTTTAAAGGAAAATATTTTTAAAAAATCAACTGTACTAATTTAGATACAACATTTCCTACCAAATAGATCCCACAAAATATTAAATTATTTGCTTTTATGCTACTGATAATACTTTTTTTTAATTATATGGTAATATGATTTAGATAAACCCACCTATAATTAAATTATTTCCTTTTTTGTAATTATTTTTATTAAACGGGTAATAGTATTTTTAAAAGGGTAAAGTACACGATTGGTCCCTCGACTATAGGGTGTTACTTTGTTGAATCCTCTAACTATTAAAAGTTACAAAATATTGACTCGACTATTCATATGTTCCAAACTAATCATTTTATGTTAGAAAATTGGTGGCAATATGAGATGGACGTTAACCTGTTGACTGATATATGATAAAATCTTATCCTAGAATCGTTTTAGATTTATTTTGCATATTGAATCTTCGTTTACATTATACCATCGAGTCAATGCTTGAAACATTATGCTGGCGAGCTGATGCTTGAAAGCAACGGTGGTGCCAATAGTTAATAGACATGATTAAAATATGATTTTTATCATATCTCAGACAATATGTTAACGTCCAGCTCAGACGGGCGTCAAATTTTTAATGAAAATGATGATTTTTGAACATATGAGTACTCATATGACTATTTTATAACTTGTAATAGTCAGGGGACTCAACAAAATAATGTTTTATAGTTTGGGACCATTTTGTAACTTTTAATATTTAAGGAACTCAACAAAATAACACCCTGAAAACCATTTATGTACTTCATTCTTTTTTAAATGCATGGTATTGTATGATTTAGATACAACATTTCTTTTATGGCAATATATATATATATATATATATATATATATATATATATATATATATATATATATATATATATATATATATTTGGTAAACATGGCAATAATAATTTTTGAACTATACGGTAATATGATCTGGACAACATTTTTATCAATTAATGTTATATATATACAAACAATTCTTCGAAGAAAAAGCTAAATTCATTTAGTGACTTTAACGGTTAAAGTGAATTTTGTTCTTTTTTAAAATTTTGGATTTAGGAAGTTATATTTGTAGGGTGTATGTTGATTTGTTGGTTTTATTTGTGGTTTATTAAAAACATGATAAATTATCGGATCCGAATTAGTCGATCAATAAATTGGATACCAGTGGTTATACAAAAAAAAGGGTAAATTACATGTTTAGTATCTAAACTATTATTTTTGTTATGTTTTGGTATTCAAACTTTATTTTTGTTTCAAAATCATACTTAACGTCTAGTTTAAGTTTCATTTTGGTACCCACCGTTAAAAACTTAACGTTATGTTGACGTGTCACCATAAGGTAATACCATATCATCATTGGAAAAAATAAAAAAATGTCACGTCAATAGTTTTGTTAATTTTTTAAATGCGGGTGCCAAATTGAAACTTAAACTAAATGTTAGGTATGATATTGAAAAAAATAAATTTTAAGTACCAAAATGGAACAAAAGTAATAATTTAGGTACTAAACGTGTAATTTACCCTTAAAATATATTATGAAATAAATAAAAATAATTAATTTCGTATTAATAAATAATAATAATAATAATTACTTAAATAAATAAAAATAAAATTATATACTTAATTAAATAAAAAAAATAATCATAAACGTAAACTATCCTTTTGATTGGCATTGTAGGGGGCTAATATTTCCTTACATGTAATCAAATTTCCAAACTTAGAAATGATTAAATAAACTAGAGTTTATATTCCTTTTAGGACTTTCTTGGAGTAAATTTTAAATTTAGTATAGTGAGATGAGATACTAAATCTTTTAAGTAATGAATGAAGTAATATCAATCCTATAATAAACCTGTACAATATTTGATATGGATTAAGTAATCAGTATTCGAGAACCTAAATTTAACTTCAACAGTGGAGGAAGGACAAAAACAGTATACCATATAAAAATATGGATGAATACAGAGTTTTCACCATATTTAGTTAGAACAGATACAATGAATGAGTAATCGCAACTAACAAAAGGATCAGTAGGCAGTAACTATCTGAATTTATATTTAGTCCAAATTCCATTTGGCACGCTACTCCAACAACAGCTCTTAAAAGGGAAAAAAAAACTTTATCTTCGATAGTTTGTTGTTAGTTTCTTTGCACCGCGTTTTGCAAATGCAGAGAACATTTGGTTGGGACTTAGTTGTCTCGTCCCAGTCATCCATGCTGTTGTTCATCTGGTGGTTTGCCGATACGTGATTATCGGATATTCTATAAGTAAATACTTATTCCTTATACATATGTTTCCTTTTAACATAAGTTTTAGCCCAAAAAAACAGACTTTTATATTCTACTCCGTGAAGTAAGAAACAAAATTTGGAAATACTCTTTATCTTTTTTTCTTGAGAGAGACAAAAACAAGCGATTCTTGTGAGTTTGCATTTGGGACTCAACTTTAGCCACTTGAAGGAAAGCTATCACTTGAATGATTTGCTTTTTGATAATCTTTTTATTTGTCTTACATTTTAATTTTTTTTAATTATCTGAGCTGATTACAAGGTAATATTTGTTAAGAACGTTCTTAATCTACTGATAACACACACCTTGCATACGAAATTGTTCGAACCTAAGACCTCTAGGGAGAACTGTAGATGCTCAATTTGTCCGGGGTGTTATTTGAATTTTATTTGAGTCTATTATTTTTAATGTTATTATAAGTTTGGATATTAATATATATATTTGCAAATTAGTAATTAAGTAATTATAATATAACATTCACTAAATCCATGTTTTTATGTTTACAGGCCCAAATTAAAAATCAGATTACAACAGTGGAACTCAAGACAAACCCAAGACCCGAGCACCCCACGTGAAGGCCTTGTTCTGCTCAACAATTGAGCATCCCACCCGGTCACCAGCTGTGCAAACCTCTCCCTCGTGATGCATCACAGTTGAGCAACATTCATGGCTCCCACATGGATCACTTCAATCGAGCAGCATGCTCCACGACATCCCATATGCAGCTCAACTACCAAAACAACAAGCCCAAAGTAATGTCACCCACGTTCAGCCTTGAGCACCACGCCGACAACATCGAGCAGACCAAGGCTCGTCGCCCACCATCGACATCACCACTGTCCATGCCCTGCAGTACAAAAACCAAGACAGAGAACCGAGACAAGTGGGGGGACGATAATAAACAATTACAACGGGGGGCTCGGTTCAGCAATAGGGGAGGCACGAGAGCAAAAAGAAAAACCAGAATCATAGAGGGGGATCAGCCATAAAAAAAACCAGGAGCAGTAACCAAACACGGGGGTTCTTGGTTCTCAAACAGCAAACCAGTGGCGATCAGTAACAACTGGGGGGGTTCAGCGACAAGAAACAAAGGGGGAAACAAAACATTTGTAACAGGGGCTTTTACTTCTCATCTGGAATTTTCTGTTTTGAAAGCAGTGTATTAGGGGTTTCGGCCTACCCCCCGTTTTGGCCATTAGAATGAAAACATGTTTTTTTATTTTCTCTTGCAATCACAAATCAAAACACTAAACTCTCAACAATCCATAAATCACTCATCACAAATAACATCAAATAATCATACGGGAGAACAAAGAAAAGAGAGAGAGAGGTTTACCTCTCTGTCGAAGTGTGTACCCTCATCGGGGTCCAAGACCGAAGCATGGAAGGAGCAAGGTGGCCTCACTGGGGCAAATATCGGGGTTTAAAGCTGAAGAATCTCGTTGACTTAGAACTTAGGGGTTGTTACATGTAAGTTTGGTTCGATTTCTGGGTTTAGGGAGATAGAACGAGTGCCAAGGTTTAGTTTTCGCTTGAGTCGATAACCATTGACGGTAGTAGAAGGGGAGAGCCTCTTCGGTTCATTGTCTTCTAAATCCGGTTCGCAGAGGTCCTGGTAAAGAAGAGAACCCTCGGGTTTCATCCTTTGTGTGTTGGATCTTCATCGGAGAACCCCAAAGCAGGGCCTTGGTCGTAGGTGGCCATGGTCTCCATCTTCTCTTCAAGGAAAGTGTAAGGCGAAGGTCATGGAAGCCTTTGGAGGTTCTCGGCTGTGAAAGGAGTGGAGAAGAGGGAGAACGGCGCAGAGAAGTGTGTGTTTACAAATGAAGATTAGGGTAAGTTTTCATCTAAAGTTTATTTATATCAATTCTTCAAAACGGCGTCGTGTAGAACCTGGGTCTGTGATGGGTTCAATTCGTAAAGGCTCCCTTTAATTTGAAGGCGTTGTGATTTGGTCCCTGCTTCGAGTTTCTGTTGTTTTTTAAAATATGGATCTTAATTTCAGGCGTATTTCATTTCAGTCCCCTTTGTTATTTATATTGTTCCAAGTATTTGATCTCCAAAGATTGCATGTTTATATTTCTGTTTATTTATTTTACCCGAATTTAATTTTAGCCCTGAATTAGTAATGTGTTCATTTCAGTTTGTTTAGACATGTTGCTTTTATCTCATTTATGTTTCGTTTTAGTCCCTAGGTCGAAGTTTGTGTGTTTCAAATTTTGTCTATTTATTTTTATGATTATTTAGTTTTCGTCCTTAATGTTGATTTGTTTAATTTCTGTTGTTTAGATATTGGACTTTAAGGTTTTTGCATGTTATATTTTAGTCATGTGGGTATGTTTTTAAGTTTGTGTGATGTTGCATATTTGGCGTAGCATTTTCCCGGCTTTCATTTTAGTTTTATAGGTAGTCTCGAGTTTACTTTGATCTTAGTATATGTAATGCATTGATAGATATTTTTTTGAGATCTTTGTTTAATAGTGATTTTAGCTCTAGATTTATTTACTCATTTATTTTAATCACATGTTTAATTAATTTTTGCATTAACATCACTTTGTATGATTTGCATGATAACCTCACGTGCATAACTCGACCTAATCACATAATCGGATTAAGGGTAATACCCTTTTAATTTAAAATTGTCGGAACGGCTTTTCTTAACTTACAGGAAAGTTGTTCTTGACGATTTTAAATTACAAGTGTATCCCATCAGTGACATCAAAAATTCGATTTCTTCACTTTAAAATTTGGGAGTGAAAGAAAAGGAAATGTTCGTTTATTTAAATTTTTTGAGAAAAGGTCGTTATAACTGACCTAAAGATCTGGTCTCAATATATTTAAATAATCGAACATTCTTTATCTTTCTAATGGCTTGGTAATTTTAATTTAACTTATTTCGTTGTTTTTGAATGTTATAAAATTAGCATTTTTGTTATTTAAAGGGATCATTAATCAAATTAAACTCGAACTTGTGAAATTCGTTGCAAAGACATTAATTAATCGACTAGGTACTGATTTAGGGCGTTGTAGGGGTGCTAATCCTTCCCCACACGTAACCAACTCTCGAACTTGGATTTTGGTAACGTAGACCGTAAATTTGTCGTTTTAATTAAAATTAATTTTTATTTAAAATGACAACGTTTTTGGGTGCCCAATCACACCCTAATCAAAGATTGGTGGCGACTCCTCGAATCATATATTTTTACCGTAAAGGAATTTCCAATTTCTCGAAACGAGAGGTTTTCTAAAATTACATTGTTTTTAATTAAAATTCGATTGAAAAGAGAATAATTAAAAATGGCGCGGTTTCCAAAATCTCTCCCCCACCAGGTTCAAAAATCGTTTTGACAGCTTGGCGACTCCGCTGGGGACTTTTTTAGAGAGTCAGGGCTAGAGTCGATTAATTATTTGTCTTTGCAAACGAAAGTTAGAAATTCGTTTTAATTTGGTTTTTGATCCCTAGTTTGTTTTAATTTTTGTTTGCATTTTAATTTGTGATTTGGTTAACAAATAAATAGTTGTACTAACGTGTGATCTGCATGTTTCAGTTTTCTGACCATCATTTTAGCTTGTGTGTTTCTTCGATCGAGACAAAGGATTATGAGTTTCCCCATTATTGCTATAACTTTTTCTAGAGCCTTCTAATTGTGCTCTGTCCCGTTAGGTAGGGGTGGAAGCTACGCTTACGTGAGAAAAATTATTTTTCTTCGCACGGGCTTTAGCTAGTAACCTTTGGGATACATGCCTTATGTCTACGAGAAAACATTGAGTTTCCTCGCATGGATATAGGGAAATGTATCCTCTCGAATTGAACTTGATCCGTTTTAAGCCTATAATGGGTGAGGATCGAGGGTCTGTCAAGCCCAATGGGGCACCAGTAAAGGATAATTCGAGGACCCTTTTAGTGATATCGAAACTCTGCCCGTTTTATGTTGAATCCTTGTCTGCAAACACGGAGGGGAAACTCATTCTAACCTTTTCCTCGAATTTATTTATTTTTGCAAAAAGTATGCGAACTAGAGATCATGTGGTTAGGTTTATTTTTCAAGCAAGCATGTGAATTAGATACCATGTGGTTAGGATTTTTTGTGAATGACAAAGCACGTGGGTAGATATCATGTTGGGTAGGATCTACTAAAGCATGATTGGGTAGCCAGCATGTGAGGGTAGGTTTTATTTGATGTTTATTGTACCTACTATTTTGTTGTTTATCTTATGTGTACTAACCCGTGTTTGTTCTATGTCTATTTTATTTTGATTTTATTGCATTTGCATCCTCATGTCATCAAGGGGTGTTCATTCGCAAGTGATTGACAAAGAAGAAGGTTGAACATATTGAGTCGAGAAATTCTCCACTATGTAGTCAAAACTAGGAGATCCAGAGATGTTCAAACGATCCATGAAGGAGGACATCCGATGAACGAAGAGATCTGAAGCTGATTGAAGAATTCCTTTAAAGCTGCAAAGGCCAAGATGTTGACTCAAGGGATAGATACAATCATACCAAGGACGAGAAGACCTTTATAAATATGAGAAGACCACTTCACATTGGAGGTAAGAATGGAGATTTCAAGATTCAATTTAAAGACATTTGACATCATCAATGGTAATGAAATACGCCGACAACTTTGGAGGTGCAATACCAGATCCCATGAAGAGTACGACTCAAGGAAATGAAGAGATGAAGAATCGCAGTTGTATTTTGACAACATGGTGTACTTACGAAATTCTTGTTGTCTAAGTGAACGGTTGTTCTTAAGTGGTCACTTCTGGTATTAACACCTAGTGCATTTGCATTTGCATTTGCATTTTTCATTGCATGTATTTGTTTAAGTATTTTACATGCATTAATTATGAAGACCTGGAAATAAATTTTGGGAGGTTATGTGACAGTAATAACAAGATCATTCATTCATACTAATTCCACATCATCATGAACAAACAAATGGAAGCAATGGAGCAATCTAATCAGGAATCGCAAGATCAGTTGCAAGAGAAGTCGCTTGAGTTACAATAAGGTACGCGGAATCAAGCATCGACTTCTCTGCAAGGCGCATCGAATCAAATGATCCAGGTGTTGGCACCACGAGCTGTTGGTAAAAAATGATGGATGATAAAGGAAATCAATGGCATCATACTAATGCATCAAGAGTGATAATTTGCCCCGGAGCATCTAACTCAAACAAAGGGAAGAGCCTCGTAAATTATGAGCAATTTGAAAACGAATTCAAGTGGTTGAATGAAGCCGTTAAAATATGAAGGTTGTTAATGCCTCTCACAAAGAGTTAGATGCCAGAGAACTCAGTTTGGTCCCTGATTTGGTCATCCCACGTGAGTTTAGGGTGCCTAATTTTGAGAAATATGATGGCACCAGTTGCCCCTAAATCATCTAAAAATGTTTTGCAGAAAGATGGAAGGGTATTAAATAATAATAATCTATTGATTCATTACTTCCATGATAGTCTTGCTGGGCCAGCTGTAGTATGGTATAACCACTTGGACAAGGAGCAAATCAAGACATGGGTTAACCTAGTTGATACTTTTCTGGGGCAATATCAATATGTTAAAGGCTTAGCCCCAAAACGTCATGCCCTTCAGAGGATAAGTATGGGAGCTACTAGAGCTTTAAAGATTATTCCCTAAGATGGAAAGGAGTGGCAGCACAAGTTCAGCCTCATTTGCTAAAAGAAGAAGTATCATGTATGTGTCACGATTCTCTTCCAGCTCCTTTCTTTGGGTTAATGTTGGGAAATTCGACGAATGGCTTTAAAGGATCTTATAATGGCTGGAGAATTAATTGAAGATGCAATCAACAAAGGAAACTTGAAAGTCACTTCCAAAAGCTTGAGAAATCAAGAGGGAAGAGTTGATGAGGTGAATGAATGTCGTGTCCAGAGCTCTCACAGTCGTAAAAGAAAAGGGGCAGCAGGGTGCTCGAGTCGTCCGAAGAAAGTCCCAGGATCGAAAGATACTTTGAAGGTGTTCCAAATTCCTATCTTAGATTTGTACCCACATTTGATTAAATGTCAACACCTAAAACCGAAGCCAATAAAATTACCAGCAAACCCTTCTGCCCACAATTACGATCCAGATAGTGTCTGTGATTTTCACTTGTGGGGCATTGAGGCATTTTACGGGGAATTGTAGGCCGTTGTTGAAGGAGATAAATATGTTTGTGGAAAATGGGACGTTGACACAAGAATTGGTGAAAAAATGGATGACGAGCTCGAGTGGGGCACCAGAGCTAAATGCGTAACACCTGATCGAGTTAAACGCCGATGCATCAGAAGAATAACGGGGCATCCTAATTATGCAAAAATCATTTTGTTCATCATGAAACTTTTTGTCATTTGCAACATCTTGTATGAACATGTTTTTTTCCGTTTTTCTCAACTTTTTGAAAGGATTTTTAAAATGAACTTACGTCATTTTCCAAAGGTCATGAGCAATGAATCAAGTTTTAATCTTGTAATTCTTTGAATATCAAATGAGTTAAAGGTTGTTTTGCTACTTCATTAATTATATGCTTTTGACAAGAGGCAAGATTAGACCTTCCATGTCCCATCCAAAGCCGAAAGAACCATTGTTGGGGTTTTTACATGAAATAACACCGAGACTGAACATATACATCACTTCCCCAACCTCAATAAATCCTAAGAGCATGACGAGGACCTTTTATGCGAGAAAGACAAGATGGAGTGTTACAGATCAAAGACATACAAAGACCACGTAGAAGAAGAAGAAATAAAGAAAATCATTGAAATAATTCTATCATGCATTAATTATATTATTTTCACGTAAATAAGGTTAATCATGAATATACGTCCCCCTGGGGATACCTCTTTTACAAAGACTTCCATGTCTGATATGAGGAACGTCTTTGTTTCATATATCCCTTCAAATATATGTATATATATACCCTTTGTCGTCCCCTTTTGAGCCTATAATATTTTTCTTCTAATTCAACCCAAACCAAGGATCACCCTCCACACTGGGGGGCAAAGGCAGACCAAGTACAAAGCGCTCTAATATCGAATTGAGTTGACATCATGAAGAGAAAGAAGAGCAATGTTAAAAAATAGGAAAAAAGAAAAGAAAATTGGAAAAAAGGAAAGAAAGAAAACTCACCAAATACTTCAAGACGAGCGGTTCAAACATCTCAAGTCTATCGTGAAATATTGAAGGAAAAAAGAAGAATATAAGATGCACGAGCATATTCAAATAAGCCAGAGCAAGGTTGAAGACAGTAGAATGAATTGATCCTTGGTTCGATCACCCTTAAACACTTGTTTGAGCCTATTTATCCTTTTCTTTCATAACCATGAGCTATGGCCTACATTACGTGCCTAAAAAGTCCCTTCTAATCATACGTAGATTTCTAAGTGGAGAGGCTATCTTTAGATTTCATTCCGCCCTTCAGGTTTAATTTTATTTGTAAATAGTTTTTTAGAAAAAAATCTTTAATGCATGATAAAAACAATAAAATGAGGGTTCAAGACGTAAAATTTTAAATGACGTCTTGAAACCAAAAGAGAATTCGAGTTGAAAACCTGAAAAGGCTGCTCGAACATAAAGATCGTCAACCACTGTACAGAAGGGTGATCCAACACATCTCTTGATAAAGTACCCCACAGTACAAAGGCGCTCACGAAGAATGAGAACCAGTGAACATTCCCAAAAGAGAAGCAAAATGCTTGCCTTATCATATCAATAAAACGCCAGAATCAAGGGTGAAAAAAGCTAACCAAACACATTTCCTTCCCATGTTAGCCTAAGCCTTTTGTCAGCAATAACCTTTACTCTTTTCAAATGTATATAATTTTTGAAGGATTAAAAGAGAATTTGTCTTATTTGATATTCATTGAACTCTTGTTTTACAATTTGTTTTGTGAGTCTGAAGAAAATGACAGCATTTTTTAAATTTATTTATAAATTTTTCACATTCCCTAAAAATAAGAGAATGGATAAAAACATTTTCAAACAAGACAAGTTTCAAATGAGAAAAGTCCTTGCAGTGGGTGAGGCTTATTATGCCTCTATTGGAAGAAAGAGAAGAAGAGGTGTCAGAACATGAAGCATTCTGCGTTTTTGAAGCAGATGGTCTAAAGAGATCAGAATGAATGAAGAATAAGAGCTTTTAGCATTTCCAGATGACGTTGTCAGTAACCCACCAAGAAGGAGATGACCTCATTGTTCAGAAAGGGCACATATTACGATTTGTATAAAATGCAAGACATTTGGTTAAAAAATCGATCACTTCTTAAGTGTTTGTGGCAACATGAAGAAAAGCCCTTAAACTATTTGACAACACTATTGTGTAGTGACACCAGAATGAGAACATTCAAGTTGTGATATATTGGGGCACGACTGAACCCACATCATGTTGAGATGGCTAATTTTCAGACCAAGGAGGCATGAAGAATGATCCTTACAATTAGAGGTGCTGGGGTATTTTGAAGGCCCATACCAGAATAAGATAATGTTGCGACTTAGTGAAGGTCTGTTTTAGCCAGAGGTATTGATGTGGGACATCTTTGGAAGCCAATGAAGACATGCGGAACAATCATTGAATTGAACAAATATTTCGAATGGGATAGAAATGTATGAATACTGAAAATGGTGAA
The DNA here is from genome assembly GCF_006381635.1 of Hibiscus syriacus. Lineage (NCBI taxonomy): Eukaryota > Viridiplantae > Streptophyta > Magnoliopsida > Malvales > Malvaceae > Hibiscus > Hibiscus syriacus. Next base: position 1,624,553 of record NW_024062890.1, on the reverse strand, counting down.
ACAATGACAGTGGAGTTTACTATAAATGATCATTTTGTCCATCATCAGTTGCACTATTCTGGTGATTGCACATCCATTAATATTGGTGAGCCTAAGCATCCCACTTTAATCTCCATTGAGTTTTGGTATCATTGTAATACCATATGAAAACTCTGAATGCTATGAAGAGCTTCTCCAATTGAAAGGTATGGGCAGAAGCCACATGAAAAGATGAATATGTTGACAAATATTTTACGAACCAGTAAATATGGTGTTGAACCAGTGTTGCGGTCATGTGTTGTTTCCGCTACCAAGATGAAGGTTGTTTTCTACAACCCCAAGGTTAAAAGGAGAAATGATGAAGTTTTCTTCCAGCAGAAAAGGCGATGAAATGTTAAACAACAAGAAACTAGTAGAGCCAATTAAGGTTGAATGATGAGCTGTTGTTAATCTCTCGACATGAAATAGTATAAACAAGCCTTATTTGATTAAATCCTCTTGGCGTCGTGTTTCAAGAGTCAAATCAGAATGGACGCAACTCTCCCTTTGATCTTGGCGGAGATTGGCATATTCATATACATTGTCTCCAAAAATGGGGCAACGAGATCATGTTTATGACCATAACAAGAAGTCGAGAGAGTAAGCGCTTTCTCCAAAATGAAGACAAAAGACAAAGGCGAAAAGAAGATAAAAGAAGATCAGATGGCTCTTCAAAGATGCAAGTTGAAAGCTATGAGTTGCTCCACGGGTATTTGAAGCAGACCCTTAAAAAAATGATCAAGTAAAAAGAAGATCGAGCTCATCATTCCGGAGCCAGGAGAAAATTGATTCAACATTTATGCATTCATGAAAACATCATTTGCATAAAAGAAAATGCATTACACTGATACATTTAATTACATTAGTGTTTCAAGCATTAACACATGATTTTGACAGATTTTTCAGTGAAGAGAGAAGATGCGTGATGTTAAAATCTTGATGATTGAGCCAGAATAGTTCCATGTTCGACCTTTGAAGCAAATCAAACTAAAGCCTTCACAAAAATTAGTGAAACAAAAGAAGATTGTTCGAGTCTTATACTCTCTGAAGAAATAAGGGGCAGACGCGATCGTTGAAGATTGTTCGAGTCTTATACTCTCTAAAGAAATAGGGGGCAGACGCGATTGATAAATATTGTGGGTCTTATACTCTCTGAAGAAATAGGGGGCAGACGCGATTGATGAAGATTGTGGGTCTTTTACTCTCTGAAGAAATAGGGGGAAGACGTAATCATTGAAGATATTTCGAGTCTTATACTCTCTGAAGAAATAGGGGGCAGATGCGATTGATGAAGATTGTGGGTCTTATACTCTCTGAAGAAATAGGGGACAGACACAATCGTTGAAGGTTGTTCGAGTCTTATACTCTCTGAAGAAATAGGGGGCAGACGCGATCGATGAAGATTGTTGGTCTTATACTCTCTAAAGAAATAGGGGGCAGACGCGATCGTTGAAGATTGTGGGTCTTATACTCTCTGAAGAAATAGGGGGCAGACGCGATTGATGAAGATTGTGGGTCTTATACTCTCTGAAGAAATAGGGGGCAGCCACAATCGTTGAAGATTGTTCGAGTCTTATACTCTCTGAAAAAATAGGGGGCAGACGCGATTGATGAAGATTGTGGGTCTTATACTCTCTGAAGAAATAGGGGGCAGACGCAATCATTGAAGATTGTTCGAGTCTTATACTCTCTGAGAAATAGGGGGCAGACGCGATTGATGAAGAATGTGGGTCTTATACTCTTTGAAGAAATAGGGGGCAGACGTAATCATTGAAGATTGTTCGAGTCTTATACTCTCTGAAGAAATAAGGGGCAAACACGATTGATAAAGATTGTGGGTCTTATACTCTCTGAAGAAATAGGGGGCAGACGCAATTGTTGAAGATTGTTCGAGTCTTATACTCTCTGAAGAAATAGGGGGCAGACGCGATTGATGAAGATTGTGGGTCTTTTATTCTCTGAAGAAATAAGGGGCAGACGCAATCATTGAAGATTGTTCGAGTCTTATACTCTCTGAAGAAATAGGGGGCAGAGCGATTGATGAAGATTGTGGGTCTTATACTCTTTGAAGAAATAGGGGGCAGACGTAATCGTTGAAGATTGTTCGAGTCTTATACTCTCTGAAGAAATAGGGGGCAGACGCGATTGATGAAGATTGTTGGTCTTATACTCTCTGAAGATATAGGGGGCAGACGCGATCGTTGAAGATTGTGGGTCTTATACTCTCTGAAGAAATAGGGGGCAGACGCGATTGATGAAGATTGTGGGTCTTATACTCTCTGAAGAAATAGGGGAAAACACAATCGTTGAAGATTGTTCGAGTCTTATACTCTCTGAAGAAATAGGGGGCAGACGCTATTGATGAAGATTATGGGTCTTATACTCTCTGAAGATATAGGGGGCAGACACAATCATTGAAGATTGTTAGAGTCTTATACTCTCTGAAGAAATAGGGGGCAGACGCAATTGATGAAGATTGTGGGTCTTATACTCTCTGAAGAAATAAGGGGCAGACGCAATCATTGAAGATTGTTCGAGTCTTATACTCTCTGAAGAAATAAGGGGCAGACGCAATCGTTGAAGATTGTTTGAGTCTTATACTCTCTGAAGAAATAGGGGGCAGACGTGATTGATGAAGATTGTTGGTCTTATACTCTCTGAAGAAATAGGGGGAAACACGATCGTTGAAGATTGTGGGTCTTATACTCTCTGAAGAAATAGGGGGCAGACGCGATCGATGAAGATTGTGGGTCTTATACTCTCTGAAGAAATAGGGGGCAGACGCGATCGTTGAAGATTGTTTGAGTCTTATACTCTCTGAAGAAATAGGGGGCAGACGCAATCATTGAAGATTGTTCGAGTCTTATACTCTCTGAAGAAATAGGGGGCAGACGCGATTGATGAAGATTGTGGGTCTTATACTCTCTGAAGAAATAGGGGGCAGACGCAATCGTTGAAGATTGTTCGAGTCTTATACTCTGTGAAGAAATAGGGGGACAGATGCGATTGATGAAGATTGTTGGTCTTATACTCTCTGAAGAAATAATGGGCAGACGTGACCGTTGAAGATTGTGGGTCTTATACTCTCTGAAGAAATAGGGGGCAGACGCGATCGATGAAGATTATGGGTCTTATACTCTCTGAAGAAATAGGGGGCAGATAAGTTTGTTTAAGATGATTCGAGTCTTATACTCTCTGAAGAAATAGAGAGCATATACGATTGTTGAAGATGTTTGAGTTCTATTTTCTTGAAGAAAGGGAGAGCGCGATCGTAAGAAGATTATTGTTCGAGTTCTTACTCCCTGAAGAAATAGAGAGCGAGCCCGTAAGAAGATTATTGTTCGAGTTCTACTCCCTGAAGAAAGAGATAGCGAGCCCGTAGGAAGAAGATTGTTCGAGTTCTACTCCCTGAAGAAAAAAAGAGCAGACCCGTAGGAAGAAGATTGTTCGAGTTTTTACTCCCTGAAACGATAGAGAGCGAACCTTATTTTGGAGAATTTTTCAAGTCCCACTTATCTTGAAGTTGCAGTGAAGCGGATTATCTTCTGAATTTTGCAAGATCGGACAAACTTGACCATCTTTTGATCTTTGCTCTATTCTCATTGCACGACAATGAGTAAAGAGGGCCAGCTGTAGATGCTCAATTTTTCCGGGGTGTTATTTGAATTTTATTTGAGTCTATTATTTTTAATGTTATTATAAGTTTGGATATTAATATATATATTTTCAAATTAGTAATTAAGTAATTATAATATAACATTCACTAAATCCATGTTTTTATGTTTACAGGCCCAAATTAAAAATCAGATTACAACAGTGAAACTCAAGACAAACCCAAGACCCGAGCACCCCACGTTAAGGCCTTGTTCTGCTCAACAATTGAGCATCCCACCCGGTCACCAGCTGTGCAAACCTCTCCCTCGTGATGCATCACAGTTGAGCAACATTCATGGCTCCTACATGGATCACTTCAATCGAGCAGCATGCTCCACGACATCCCATATGCAGCTCAACTACCAAAACAGCAAGCCCAAAGTAATGTCACCCATGTTCAGCCTTGAGCACCACGCCGACAACATCGAGCAGACCAAGGCTCGTCGCCCACCATCGACATCACCACTGTCCATGCCCTGCAGTACAAAAACCAAGACAGAGAACCGAGACAAGTGGGGGGACGATAATAAACAATTACAACGGGGGGCTCGGTTCAGCAATAGGGGAGGCACGTGAGCAAAAAGAAAAACCAGAATCATAGAGGGGGATCAGCCATAAAAAAAACTGGGAGCAGTAACCAAACACGGGGGTTCTGGGTTCTCAAACAGTAAACCAGTGGCGATCAGTAACAATTGGGGGGTTCAGCGACAAGAAACAAAGGGGGAAACAAAATATTTGTAACAGGGGCTTTTACTTCTCATCTGGAATTTTTTGTTTTGAAAGCAGTGTATTAGGGGTTTCGGCCTACCCCCGTTTTGTCCATTAGAATGAAAACATGTTTTTTTATTTTCTCTTGCAATCACAAATCAAAATACTAAACTCTCAACAATCCATAAATCACTCATCACAAATAACATCAAATAATCATACGGGAGAACAAAGAAAAGAGATAGAGAGGTTTACCTCTCTACCGAAGTGTGTACCCTCATCGGGGTCCAAGACCGAAGCATGGAAGGAGCAAGATGGCCTCACTGGGGCAAATATCGGGGTTTAAAGCTGAAGAATCTCGTCGACTTAGAACTTATGGGTTGTTACATGTAAGTTTGGTTTGATTTCTGGGTTTAGGGAGATAGAACGAGTGCCAAGGTTTAGTTTTCGCTTGAGTCGATAACCATTGACGGTAGTAGAAGGGGAGAGCCTCTTTGGTTCGTTGTCTTCTAAATCCGGTTCGTGAAGGTCCTGGTGAAGAAGAGAACCCTCGGGTTTCATCCTTTGTGTGTTAGATCTTCATCGGAGAACCCCAAAGCAGGGCCTTGGTCGTGGGTGGCCATGGTCTCCATCTTCTCTTCAAGGAAAGTGTAAGGCGAAGGTCATGGAAGCCTTTGGAGGTTCTCGGCTGTGAAAGGAGTGGAGAAGAGGGAGAACGGCTCAGAGAAGTGTGTGTTTACAAATGAAGATTAGGGTAAGTTTTCATCTAAAGTTTATTTATATCAATTCTTCAAAACGGCGTCGTGTAGAACCTGGGTCTGTGATGGGTTCAATTCGTAAAGGCTCCCTTTAATTTGAAGGCGTTGTGATTTGGTCCCTGTTTCGAGTTTCTGTTGTTTTTTAAAATATGGATCTTAATTTCAGGCGTATTTCATTTCAGTCCCCTTTGTTATTTATGTTGTTCCAAGTATTTGATCTCCAAAGATTGCATGTTTATATTTCTGTTTATTTATTTTACCCGAATTTAATTTTAGCCCTGAATTAGTAATGTGTTCATTTCAGTTTGTTTAGACATGTTGCTTTTATCTTCTTTATGTTTCGTTTTAGTCCCTAGGTCGAAGTTTGTGTGTTTCAAATTTTGTCTATTTATTTTATGATTATTTAGTTTTCGTCCTTAATGTTGATTTGTTTAATTTCTGTTGTTTAGATATTGGACTTTAAGGTTTTTGCATGTTACGTTTTAGTCATGTGGGTATGTTTTTAAGTTTGTGTGATGTTGCATATTTGGCGTAGCATTTTCCCGGCTTTCATTTTAGTTTTATAGGTATTCTCGGTTTTACTTTGATCTTAGTATATGTAATGCATTGATAGATTTTTTTTTGAGATCTTTGTTTAATAGTGATTTTAGCTCTAGATTTATTTACTCATTTATTTTAATCACATGTTTAGTTAATTTTTGCATTAACATCGCTTTATATGATTTGCATGATAACCTCACGTGCATAACTCGACCTAATCACATAATCGGATTAAGGGTAATACCCTTTTAATTTAAAATTATCGGAATGGCTTTTCTTAACTTATAGGAAAGTTGTTCTTGACGATTTTAAATTACAAGTGTATCCCATCAGTGACACCAAAAATTCGATTTCTTCACTTTAAAATTTGGGAGTGAAAGAAAAGAAAATGTTCGGTTATTTAAATTTGTTCAGAAAAGGTCGTTATAACTGACCTAAAGATCTGGTCTCAATATATTTAAATAATCGAACATTCTTTATCTTTCTAATGGCTTGGTAATTTTAATTTAACTTATTTTGTTGTTTTTTAATGTTATAAAATTAGCATTTTTGTTATTTAAAGGGATCATTAATCAAATTAAACTCGAACTTGTGAAATTCATTGCAAAGACATTAATTAATCGACTAGGTGCCGATTTAGGGCATTGTGGGAGTGCTAATCCTTCCCCACACGTAACCGACTCCCGAACTTGGATTTTGGTAACATAGACCGTAAATTTGTCGTTTTAATTAAAATTAATTTTTATTTAAAATGACAACGTTTTTGGGTGCCCAATCACACCCTAATCAAATATTGGTGGCGACTCTTCGAACCATATATTTTTACCTTAAAGGAATTTCCAATTTCTCGAAACGAGAGGTTTTCTAAAATTGCATTATTTTTAATTAAAATTCGATTGAAAAGAGAATAATTAAAAAATGACGTGGTTTCCAAAATCTCTCCTCCACCAGGTTCAAAAATCGTTTCGATCTTGTGAGTTTGCATTTGAGACTCAACTTTAGCCACTTGAAGGAAAGCTATCACTTGAATGATTTGCTTTTTAATAATCTTTTTATTTGTCTTACATTTTAATTTTTTTTAATTATCTGAGCTGATTACAAGGTAATATTTGTTCAGAACTTTCTTAACCTACTGATAACACACATCTTGCATACGAAATTGTTCGAACCTAAGACCTATAGGTAGAACAATATTCTTTTTACCATTGAGACCACTCGAAATATTCTTATATATTAAAAAGTAGGCAAAAAGGCACCCAAGACCCTTGTACTTTTAAAAGAAAAATCAATGTAGTAATCGTAATATTTTTTCACCCAATATAGCTATCCACCTTAAAAAAAATCCGACTTTTGACCAATAATTTTTGTCATTAACCAACTGCACCTTTAATTCTTTGTTGACGTGACACGTCGCACTTTAAGTAGTCCACTTCCCTTCATTTAATGCTTACTCGACGTTGAATAGGTTTAAACTAATTTGAGTTAGAAATTAATTAATTAAAAAAACAATCAATGGTGAAGATGGGGCTTTCAACATGGGGCTTTCAAACAGCTCAGTCATCGCCACTTTTGCCATCAACAACTGCTCTCGACGGCTTTAGCAACTACCATCAACAACTGCTCTCGTCGGCTTCAACAAACGGCGATGGACGCCATGGTCACATGCAAGTAAATGACAATAACGCATCAACTCAAACAAGCAACCAAAGCTAAAAGTAAAAGGAGTTCCCGAAGGCCGTTGGTAAATCCCAATGGTGAAGATGTTACATACAACGATGTGAGCAACATATTGTGGAGGTAGCTTCATCCAACAGCGGACGGCGAAGATCGGGGAGATGGAATCAACAGCGATCAAAGAGTCTTTTTGTAGATCTATGATGATTGGGGCGGTGTGAGAAAATGGACGACGAATTCAACTTCAGGGGACCAAAAATGTTTGATCTTGTCCCTTTGTTTGCAACAATTAGTTTCCAATGTAGAATTTTTTTCTTTTTTAATTAATTAATTTCTAACTCATATTAATATAAATCCAATCAGCGCCAAGTTAGGCTTAAATAGAGCGAGATAGACTACTAGACGTGTCATATCAGCAGAAATTAACAACATTGCTAGTCGATGACAGAAAATGTTGGTCAAATGGTTAGATTGAGTTCTTTTTTTGAGTTGGAGGGCCACATTGAATGAAAAATTTAATATGAGGGTCACATTGATCTTTTAAAAAAAGTATAGGGGCCTCATGTGTCTTTTTGCCTAAAAAAGTAAAATGCTGCAAATCATTTTTAATTACAAAATATTAGTATTGAAGGAAAGCTATTGTGATTTTTTCTTTTGTTTGCACTTCACTTGAAGCAAGCATTGGGTATTAAAATGTGGTTTTACCCCAAACAATCCGTTGGTCTAGTGAGATAAGGTTGTAAATCTCTTAAGCAATGTCAGAAGTTCGAATCTTTATGATTATAAATGGAGCAAATTGGATTAAAAGGGTCGTATTTGCCTCTATAATACCTGATATGGATTAATCGATTAATAAATCGAAACCAATAGTTATAAAAAAAAGTTTCACCGTCATGTTTGATTGTTTGTTACTATATAATATGCATCGGTTCATGAAGATTAGATGCTACCAAGAAATAATCTATAATGCCAACTCACCTTCTTCTTCTTTTTTCGTAATTATTTATATTTCAGACCAAGAATTTAATAATATTCAAAATAATAAACATCAGTATCGACAAGTTTATACTTAAATTGAGAAGATAGAACTCAAATGAAATATTCTTTCCAAAAGAAAAATGCTGGCAAAAACTAAAGAGGAAAGGAAGTAGATGATTTAGATGTACAAAACAATGAATTAAAGCTTTCCTTCTATAGAAGAAGAGGAGGGACAAAAATGGAAAAACATTATCCCAAATTTACAATAGCTTATTTTAAAAAAAATAATAATCCAATAAAAATATATTTGATAAGATAAAGTTATATGACCTTTGTTATTTAAAAATGACCTTGGTAGAAAATATTTGATAAATTCAAGTGATCATACTTAAAATTAAATACATAGATAATACTTGTTAATATAGTTGCAATTTCACTTTACTGGCATAATGGCACATGTGTGTGCGTTTTATCTTTGATAGCTTAAGTCTAAAAATATATAAATACTTCAAAAATTATATCTCTAACCTGGATATAGTTCTTTTATATTATCAAAATTCTTCACTGATGTAAGAAGTAGACGATTTTAATTACAAATAATATTTTACTAATAAAAAAAAGAATATTTCTTTTTTAAAAAATAGCAATGGTAAAACTAGTCGTTAAAGTACCAATATCTATGAGATTTAAAGTAATACATAATAAGATAAAAATATCGTTTAAATAAGTTTCAGGTTCGAGTCCTTGTGTATGTAAAAAATTCTCATTAGAAGACTTGACCACCAAAATCAGGTGTACAACGCGGGTTAATCTGGATTAGTGAAAACGAAATTTTGTGAACCGAGAACCCAATAACAAAAATAATAAAACAAACAATAATTTAAATCAATATATCTCACTATATTTTTTGTGACAACGTGATTTACATACTACTCAAAAAGTTAAAAGAAAATACAACTTTTGATGGGTTTTCATCCTAAAAGTGGGATGTTTGAGAGTGCTAAAGCGTTTTTGAACGGTACCTAAGTTTATTAGTCCTATATAAACACATGGAAAAGTCTATTTAGAACTAATGTGGAATATAATTTATTTATATTACCGATAAGTATTAATTCATACATCATCTTAACGTAGATGAAAGGTAGAAAAAGAATGTGAACTACTTGGCAATTCAATATCTTTATTGCTTTATAATTAGAAATTTTGATGATGCAAGTGCATACGCCTCTGAAAGGCTTTCTATTTGCTTATTTAAGGGTAAACTTTCTATTAAGGATTTTAATTCTTCCCGGAAAGTAGTTCAAATAGAAACACATGGAACTTCTTTCAAGCTGGTGTTCCGATGGATCCTTGCCGGAAAGTTACGTGATGCCACCCGATATAAGACCCATCGACCTCATTATTCCATTGGAAAAAATCCATCACAGTTATCGATCTTCAGCGTAACGATCGAAACGAGACCATTCTGTTTAAAAGTCAAAATAAAACACAAACTTTCGGTGGGATTTTGACAATGATTTTTTCGGTGCAAGTGGTGTAAATGGCAACATGATTTTGATGACTTTAGGTATGGGTAAAATCTCAATTTTAGTCTTTGTAATTTAGGGTATTTACAAATTAGTCCTTAAGCTTCAACTATAAATACCCTATTTTATTTAGCTTCAAAACCATCCTAAATCATTCTAGTTTTCTCCCAATACTAGAGAATTTAGAGAGTTTCTTGAGAGTTGTTTTCTCCTTTTTATCAAGAGAGAATTATAATTGTTTTCTCCTTGGTAGATCGAGAGAAGTTGTAATTCCTATTTTTTCATAGTGAAATTCTTCTACTGTTGCTCGTGGTTTTTACCCTATATTATTTAGGGGTTTTCACGTAAATTTTGTCTATTTTATCTTTATTTTTATTTTCTCAAATTATCAGTTGCGATTTTGCTCTATCCGATAGCCGTCTTCCGCAACAATTGGTATCAGAGTCATATTTGAGTGTGTAATATCTGCTTATTGTCTTTGTGGTTGCCACTAAAAGGTGGATCCTCCAACATAAGAAAATAAGAAGTTATTACCCATTCTTTGAAGGTTCCAGATAATTATTCACGATAATGAAATAGTGGGAGCTATCCGTAATAGAAGCTATGTCAACGAAATTTGATATTGAAAAAATATCATTGTGGAAATTGAAGATGAAGGTCATCCTGAGGAAAGACGCTTGTCTAGCAGCTATCAGTGAAAGGCCGGTAGATTTCACATATGACAACAAATGGATCGAAATGTACGGTAATGCTATAACAAACTTTCATCTAGCATTAGCAGATGGAGTATTGACAAGCATCGAGGAGAAGAAGACAACTACGGAGATATGTGATCATCTCACCAAATTGTACGAGGCCACATCGTTGCACAATAAAATTTTCCTTAAGAGAAAATTGTACACTATTCGTATGCCAGAATCTACTTCAGTGACAGAGCACTTAAATACACTGAACATTTTATTTTCTCAGCTTACATCCTTAAGATGTACAATAAGAGAACAATAATGTGTTGAACTTCTACTTCAAAGTCTACCTGATTCGTATGATCAACTCATCATCAACTTGACAAACAATAATGTCACCAGTCTAGTCTTCGATGACGTTGCAGCTGCTGTTCTACAAGAAGAAAATCGGCGCAAGAACAAGACAAGTAAATCTGCAACAAGCAGAAGCGTTGAAAACGATGAGAGGGAGATCAAAATAACGTGGCCAAAGAAGCAGTCACAAACATGGTATATCGAAGTCAAGAAGCAAGAAGAATTTAAAGTGCTACAATTGTGGAAAGAATGGTCACTTAAAAAATGATTGTTGGAGTCTAAATAAAAACTCCAATCCACAAGGCAATACCACAAACACTTCAGAAGATGGAGATGCTCTATGCTGTGAAGTGTCAACTACCGTGGAAGGTAGAAAGAGATATGCAAATATATGGCTCATTGATTCGGGAGCAACATATCATATGACCTCAAGAAGAGAATGGCTACATCATTATGAACCTGTCTCAAGAGGATCTGTGTATAATTGCAATGATCATGCCTTAGAGATCATTGGCGTGGGAACCATCAAATTGAAGATGTATGATGGAACAATTAAAGTTGTTCGAGATGTGCGACACGTGAAAGACCTGAAGAAAAATTTATTATCCAACGGATTGTTGGATAATAATGCAAGCAAGATTGAAGCACGGAAAGGAATCATGAAGGTGTTCCGTGGAGCGCTTGTGGTACTGAAAGGCGAAAAGATAGCAGCAAACTTATACATGCTGAAGGGAAAGACTTTGCTAGAAGCAGAAGCCTCTGTTGCCTCATGTAGTTCAGATTCTACAATGATATGGCATTAGAAACTTGGACATATGTCAGAACAAAGAATGAAAGTCCTTGTGGAGCAAAAGTTACTTCCAGGCTTAACAAAGGTATCACTTACTTTGTGTGAGCATTGCTTAACAAGTAAGCAGCACAGGTTGAAATTCAATACATCAAATTCTAGAGGCAAAAGTGTTCTAGAATTGGTTCATTCTAACGTATGGCAAGCACCAGTTACATCTCTAGGCGGAGCAAAATACTTGGTCTCATTTATTGATGACTACTCTAGGAGATGTTGGGTGTATCCTATTAAGAAGAAGTCAGATGTGTTTTCAACTTTCAAAAACTTCAAGGTGCGAGTGGAACTTGATTTTGAAAATAAGATTAAGTGTTTCAGAATAGATAATGGAGGAGAATACACAAGCGAAGAATTTGATGACTTTTGCAGGAAAGAAGGCATCAAAAGACAGTTTACAGTGGAGAACACTCCTCAACAAAATGAAGTTGCAGAGCGGATGAACAGAACCTTGTTAGAAAGAACAAGAGCAATATTGAGGGATGCAAGCTTAGAAAAATCATTCTGAGAAGAGCAGTCAATACTGCCTGTTATTTGGTGAATCGAGCTCCATCAACTGCAATTGAGCTGAAGATACCAATGGAGATGTGGGCTGGTAAACCAGCTGATTATTCAAACCTCCATGTATTTGAAAGTATTGTGTACGTGATATAAAACTCCCAAGAAATTTCAAAGTTGGATCCAAAATCCAGAAAATGCAAATTCTTGGGGTATGCTGATGGTGTAAAGGGGTATCGCTTGTGGGATCCCACTGCCCGCAAAGTGATAATCAGTAGGGATGTTATCTTTGTAGAAGATAAACTACAAAGAAAATAAGAAGAAGATAGCGCTGAAAAGTCAGAGACGACACCGATACATATGGAAAATGAGGTTGAACAAGGAGATTCTTCTGAAGCAGAACCAACACATGATGAACAAGAACCAGAGAGTTCTAAAGCTCCAACAACTCGTCAATCAGATCATGTGAGAAGACGTCCCAATTGGCACTCAGATTATGTTATAGAAGGAAATATTGCATACTGCCTTTTAACAGAAGACGGTGAGCCATCAACATACCAGGAGGCAATAAATAACTCATATGTTTCACTATGGATGATGGCGATGCAAGAGGAAATTGAAGCCCTTTATAAAAATAATACATGGGACCTTGTGCCACTACCATAAGGAATGAAGCCAATTGGTAACAAATGGGTCTTCAAAATCAAGTGAAATGGTAACGATCAAGTGGAGAGGTATCGTGCAAGACTGGTGGTCAAAGGATATGCTCAAAAAGAAGGTATTGATTTCAATGAAATATTTTCTCCCGTGGTTCGACTAACAATAGTTCGAGTAGTTTTGGCAATGAGTGCTACATTGAACTTATATCTAAAGCAGCTAGATGTTAAAGCAGCTTTTCTTCATAGAAATCTTGAAGAAGAGATTTACATGCTCCATCCTGAAGGTTTTGAAGAAAAAGAAAAGAAGAACTTGGTTTGCAGGTTGAACAAATCTCTGTATGGTCTAAAGCAGGCACTGATGTGTTGGTATAAGAGATTTGATTCCTTTATTATGTGCCTTGGATACAATAGACTTAATGCAGACCCTTGTGCTTACTTCAAGAGGTCTGATGATAACGATTTTGTTATGTTGTTGTTGTATGTGGATGACATGTTGGTTGTAGGACCCAACAAAGATCATATTGAAGAATTGAAGGCACAACTGGCTAGGGAATTTGAAATGAAGGACTTGGGATTAGCAAACAAGATTCCAGGGATGCAAATTCACCGAGACAGAAGTAATAGGAAGATTTGGCTTTCACAAAAGAATTACTTGAAGAAGATCTTGTCACGATTCAACATGCAAGATTGTAAGCCAATTTCTACCCCTCTTCCTATTAACTTCAAATTGTCCTCTAGTATGAGTCCTAGCAGTGAAGAAGAGAGGATGAAGATGTCTCGAGTGTCGTATGCATCGGCAGTGGGAAGCTTAATGTTCGCTATGATATGCACAAGACCATACATTGCACAAGCAGTGAGAGTGGTTAGTTGATACATGGTGAATCCAGGCAAAGAGCATTGGAATACAATGAAGAGGATCATGAGATACATCAAAGGGACCTCAAATGTTGCATTATGTTACGGAGGATCAAACTTATTAATCAATGGGTATGTAGATTCTGACTATGCAGTAGATTTGGATAAAAGCAAATCTACTACAGGATATGTGTTCAAAATTGCTGGTGGAGCTATAAGTTAGGTTTCAAAATTGCAGTCAGTTGTGGCTACATCAACAACAGAAGCAGAATATGTAGCAGCTACACAGGCCAGTAAAGAAGCAATTTAGTTGAAGATGCTATTGGCGGAGCTTGGGCACAATCAAGAGTATGTCTCTCTATTTTGTGACAGTCAAAGCACCTTACATCTAGCAAGGAATCCAATATTTCATTCAAGGACAAAGCACATACGAGTTCAGTACAATTTCATTCGTGAAAAGGTGGAAGAAGGAACGGTAGATATGCAAAAGATCCATACCGAAGACAACATAGCAGATTTCATGACAAAAGCGATCAATACCGATAAATTTATTTGGTGTCGATCCTCTTGTGGCTTGTCAGAAACGTAAGCAACATGAAGGTACAAGGTAGAACGAATGGTGTGAAGATATGATTGTTTCAATCAAATCTTCAAGTGGAAGATTGTTGAAAAGTCAAAATAAAACACAAACTTTCGGTGGGATTTTGGCAACGATTTTTTCGATGCAAGTGGTGCAAATGGCAGCATGAATTTAATGACTTTAGGTAGGGGTAAAATCTCAATTTTAGTCATTGTAATTTAGGGTATTTACAAATTAGTCCTTAAGCTTCAACTATAAATACCCTAGCTCATTTAGTTTCAAAACCATCCCAAATCATTCTAGTTTTCTCCCAATACTAGAGAATTTAGAGAGTTTCTTGAGAGTTGTTTTCTCTTTTTTATCAAGAGAGAATTATCATTGTTTTCTCCTTGGTAGATCGAGAGAAGTTGTAATTCTTATTTTCTCATAGTGAAATTATTCTATCGTTGCCTGTGGTTTTTATTCTATATTATTTAGGGGTTTTTCACGTAAATTTTGTGTCTTTTTTATCTTCATTTTTATTTTATCAAATTATCAGTTGCGATTTTGCTCTATTTGATAGTCGTTTTCCGCAACACATTCGACAAATTCTGAAAGCCAGCCAAGAGTTTGGATTTTTCTAGGTTCGAATAATTTCAAGACTCCAAGCATATCATTACTGATTAAAATCTTTATGCACAACTGATGCATATGTTCAAACACTGCAGATAATCAACCATGGAGTTTCCGACGATTTAATGGAAGAAACCATGAACGTTGCGGAGGAATTCCATGCAATGCCAGGCTCGGACAAGGAAAGGGAATGCACCAAGGACCCGAACGGGAGCTGCAAGCTGTACACAAGCAGCTACGTGTATCCGAGGGAGGATATTCACTTGTGGAGAGATGCCGTCATGCACCCTTGTCGTCCTTTAGACCAACACATCCAATTTTGGCCTGAAAAGCCAACTAGATACAGGTAAACTATCACGTCATTTCGAATCAAACTTTATATATATATATATATATATTATTATACCTACAAATCTCTGCTAATGAAAACTCCCGGAAGAGTTCACCCTCTCAATAGAGCTTTTAGAAAGATTATACATCTCTGGAATTATCCTCGGTCGAGATCGTTCTCTGAAACCTATACTTCTCTGTCGTTAACTTGACCTTTAATAGAGTTAATTCTGATAATTGACAGGCATATATGTTTGATTTGTCAGTCTATTAATAGGCATGGTGACTCCAAGTGTAATCGCCCTATAATCGGGATATTAATACCCCGAGGAAAGACTGAAATGGAAAATTCTCTCTTTTATCAACTCTCTTAGGTGGCATTTGGTTCACTGGAATGTTTATGAAGGAATTAGAATCTATGAAGGAATTAGAATCTGTCAAAAATTAGAATCCAATTTCATATTCTGTTTGGTTGGCAGGAAATAAAATTGGAATATAATTTCATATTTTGTTTGGTTCGCAGACATGTCAGATGAATTTGATTTCAGTAATGTAAAATGACAAAATTACCCTTCTTGTTTTTTTGCTTTATTTTATTTTTTTTACAACTTAAACGTAGTAATATATTATAAAAAAATTAAAAAAATATTAAATTTTCATTTTATTGATTGATTATTCATTTCAATAAATAATAAAAATAATGCTAATAAACATCATAAGTTAAAATCATCGCAATCAAAATATATTCATAAGTTACCAAAAGATAGATCAATATTTCGATACATTCTAATCGGAGTATGTTAATTAGTTACCAAAAAATATACCAAAAACTATTTTTATTCAATATATGAATTAGAAACCCTACCCGACACGATACAAAATAATAATAAAATTATTTGTATTCAATAAAAACATTGACTTAATTGGAAAAAAATTATATATAGAGGGGTATTATTGTAATTATTCCTAATTATATAAGGTAAAATTGTATATTTTTTTCGGGTCGGTCCCGTTTTTTTCACCCTAAACCCGAACCCGACCCAACCCGAATATCACACTTAAAAAAACCCGACCCGAATATCACACTTAAAAAACCCGACCTGACCCGAACAAAATAAAGTTTCACCCGACCCGAATATATGAATTATAAATCCGACCCGACCAGACCCGAAATAATAAAAAATTATTTTTATTCAATAAAAACAGTGACTTAATTGAAAAAATATATATAGAGAGGGGTATTATTGTAATTATTCATAAATATATAAGGTAAAATTATATATATTTTTGGTTTGGGTATTTTTCATCCTAAACCCGAACTCGACCCGACCCGAATATCACACTTAAAAAAAACCGACCAGACCAAAATAAAGTTTCACCTGACCCGACCCGAATATATGAATTGGAAACCCGACCCGACCCAAAATAATAATAAAAATATTTTTATTCAATATATGAATAAGTTATCAAAAGATTGATGAGGGTAGTATGGTCAAATTTCAATTCCCTCCAACAAGGGAATTGAATTCCATCCATTCTTGGATAGAATTAACTTTCCCTCGTTTGATGGAAAGTTGAAGCCATGAGGGATTCCAATTCCTTTGGAAAACTTGAACCAAACATTGGAATTAGGTGGAATTAGATTCCAATTCCTCTAATTACAATAGATTCTATCTAACCAAACGCCACTTATCTATATCATCTATCTTCTCTCCCATGAGACCTTTCTCTTCTCTCCTATAGAGAAACATTAATTTATAGTTGTTTTTACACAGACTGTGACTTTTCACCCAAACCATTAAAAGGGTGAACCGTCAACTATCGACGTTCACTGACTTGTTCCCATCAACCTATGACATAACTGAAACTTTTTCAGCTTTTAATGTGCATGAAATATTCTTCTTGACTGTCGACAGTTTGATTTTATCACTCTTTTTCTGTTCATTTATTTCAGAGAAGTAGTTGGGGCTTATTCAGTTGAGTTAAGGAAACTGAGTTGTAGAATCCTGGAGCTTATATGCGAAGGATTAGGGCTTCACATTAATTATTTCAGCAATGACCTCAGTCAAGTCCCCAAAATCATGATTAATCACTACCCTCCATGCCCTGAACCGAGTTTAACACTGGGATTATTGAAACACCGTGACCCTACCATCATCACCATTCTTCTTCCAAGCCACATAAATGGCCTCCAAGTCTTCAAAGATGGTCGGTGGATCGGCATCGAACCGCTTTCTCATGCCTTTGTGGTTAATATAGGCTTCCTTTTACAGGTACAACATCAAACCATTCGTCATAAATTGTAAAAAAAAATTCGATTTCTGAATACTCTTTTTGTTGTTTATATAAATGATTAGCAATGGGAAACTGAACGGAGCTGTACATCGAGTGGTGACGAATTCAAGAGATGCTCGGACCACTGTTTCGTTCTTCATATATCCGTGTGATGAAAGCCTCATCGGACCGGCGAAAGGTTTGGTTAATGCAAGCAATCCTGCAATTTACAAGGCCTTCAAATTTGCTGACTTCATTAAAGCTTCCATTCTCAACCATGACGGTCAAGCTTTGAAGGAGCTTATATATAACTCAACGGCTTAAAACTCTATAGCTTTTAAAGGTTTTGGATTCGAATCAAGTAGCAATGTTATGGGATATAAAAAGTTGAAGATTTCGAATTCTAATAAAATAATAATGTTATATGCATAAAATAAATAAATAAATAAAACCTTCGACTATATATTTTATAAATTTATTTAAAATGTCAAATTTAAATTAGCAACGTTAATATTTAATAGTGTTGATCTTGCTCTTTGTTCAGCTTAGGGTTCAAGTCCTGCTATGTTTGTTTAATGGTTTTATCATCGTTGATCATTAACCCCGTCAATTCTTACTTAACATATGATGAATTATTGGTTTTGGACATATTTTAAATCCAAATTAAGCATGTATTTGATTATTAACTTTTATTAAATGAAGTAATTGAATTAAAACAGAAAAACATGTAATAATTTTAAACAAATTCATTTTTCGAAGAAAATTTCAATATAAAAGAAGAAATTGCCAGTCCCTATACTATAATCGAACCCTATATTAAGAATTTTTTCTGGATTTGAAATCCTAAAACGTCCATGAATTTGTAATTTGTGCAATCGAAAGGGTTATTCACATCCTATAATTCCTTGTAAACAGAGAAATTTTCTTGGTCCCAACTTTGTGTAATGATTCAATGGAGATTTAAAATAATGCAAAATCAGAATCAAGTTATTGAATTCCAGTTGCTTACAGTAAAAAAAAAAAACAGTTGAATTAATCAAATATGTATAATAAAACTTGCTAAAAACTTAATTCATTTGTTCCTATAAGGGTTGCCTATCTTCTTGCGTTTCAAGAAGATCCTCTAACAACTTGTTGTCCAGGCACTCAAATTCAATAACTTCAGCTCCACGCCCTCTAGCAGACGATGAAGCCGAAGACGGTGGAGGCAATGTCGGATTCTGGTATTGGTACTCGTTCGGGAAGTTGAGAATAGCCGAGTGACCCCGGAAAGCATAAGCGGCCCTGTCATAGGCTCTTGCAGCTTCTTCGGCCGTCTCGAAAGTTCCAAGCCACAACCGCGCGCCATTCCTCGTCGGATCGCGAATCTCCGCTGCAAACTTCCCCCACGGTCTCCGTCGAATCCCCCTGTATCGAACCTCCCTATTGTTCCCTATGTTCTTCCCTCCTTGATGTGCTTCCATTCGTTGGTTGGTTTGTTTTTTCAACAAAGTTTACAAAATGAAGACATGTATAAATATTACATGGATTATTATTATGAGAGAAAACCGGAGTCATAAGTGACGGTTGGAATTGGTTGTTGCGAGGAAACTTCGTGGGAGGAGGGAAAAAGCAAAACTTGGATGTCTGAAACAAGTAGGAGACCGTAGTAATGTTTTCTTTTTGTTGCTGAAAGCCTAGTGGTGGGGAGTTTCATGATGCTATTGGTGACGAGTTTCTTAAGTGGCGGCTCTATGTTGAGTGGATTCATTTTTGCCGTTGGTTTGTGTGCCTTTTTCCTTGATGTTGTTCGACTGCTGCAAAATCCAAAACCATGCTACCATTTTCTTTGTTTGGTTGAAAAGAAAGACAAAAAGGTTTTGATTTTAATTTGAAGGATTGAAATATTATTTACATTATTGAAGTATTTAATCTATTAGCCATTGCTAAGGCTTTGCCATTACCACTTTAAATGATAAAAACTGAACCCAAGAAAGCAAATGGGTCATTGGATATGGAACCTGCAAATCCCTGATTTATGCTTGATGAAGGAAGAAATTGCATTTTATAATATAATATACCACGCTTTATTGGCTGTACATGCAAAACATTAATTTCATCAATTTAAAACAGAATCATTATTTTCTCAATCTCCAACTACCACAAACCTGAAGCTGCTTCAATATTCTTTTCACACACAACTAAACCTTTGGTACTAAATCCTTGGCAAATCGTTTTGATTAGAAAAAGCCCGTTCATTTCAATTGATTTCAATTGGTAATTACGATAAACCAATCAGAAAACTAAAATAATATTTAATTGAAATAACAATATCATTTTTAGTTGTTCCTTCTAAGTAAGTGATTCATCTCTTTTTCTTTTTGTCTTTGTTGATCGGCGGCGGCACAAACTTTAATGTTAGTTGCCGACCGTCAATGTTATTCATTGTCATTTTATTTTCTCTTGTTTTTTATTTCAATAAGTCTGACTGTATGACACATTTTCTTCTGCCTTTATGGTATATTTTCCTTTGCCTTTTGAAATGTTTTTCGGCCGTTGTTTTCACTTATCTTTTTTTAAGGGTTGATTAGGTCATGACTGATTAAGATGACGCTTATCTGTTATATTGTCGATCTTCCATGTTTTGGACCTTGTGATTAGATTTGGATACCCGTTTTGCGTTCGTTGATAGTTTTTCACGCTTTTTGAGTCTGATTTGGTGTTTTTCGGTGTTCTTTCAGTAGCTTGATCCCCTTTTGTTGTTCGATTGCCAATGAGATCTATTTGTATATATCTTTATTCGAGTTTTCTTGGTTAGATTTTAATCTTTCCTTGTATGGTTCTTATGTGATCTTAAGTTGCTAGCTTTGTTTCAATGATTATAGAAAATTGTCCTAATTATGCGTTTACTTTACGATTATGATTGTAAAACTTTATTATAATTTAGGATATTTTCTATTTTGAATAAAATTAGTGATTTCTTTTTAAAAATAATATAATATTTAATTTATCCACGTATTTATCCTCCGGTAACCGTCGATATTGAATATGTTTAGATTTGTACGAGGTATCTCTCTCCGACAACTTCCCGGAAGCAGCACTGATAGTGTTGCAATACCGAATAAATAAATAAAACAAAACCCGAAAGGCAAAGACCAAAGACAAAGATTAAAACGTCTTCGTGATGCTCACTTTTTGTTTCTCCAATTATATAATCTAATAAACTGGTCCTAAACATCAATTTATTAGTTTAATTACTTGCTCCAACCAGTTGTGCAATGCATTTACCCCATATTGCTCTCCAATGACATGGCCCTGGGATTGATTTAGATTCGGTTGTCCCCACCATCATTTTAATTAACACTATTATTTTCAATTAATTGTATTTTAATCATATGTTATTTTCCTCATATTATAGTCAGTTTTGGACCCTTGACGAGGAATTCAAGACTTTCAAACCCTTGACGAGGAATTTAAGACAACGGATCCGTCCTATTTAAACAAAATATTTGTTAAAAGATATTTGGGCAAACCACCCATTTTTAAATTAAGGAAAGGCTGTGTATCATAATAGGCTAATAAATAATAAACGTAGATTATGATATCATTATCTTTAATTAATCAAAAGAGGTTGAGGGCGTTGTTACTTAATGGAGAATGAAACACTGAATGTGGGCACGATGAATAGGGTTAACATAATTTTATATTACTAAATAATAATTACTGTCAGGATCTATCACATTTTGTTATGCAAAACCTTGTTGTTTGAATGGATTCATTAGCTAAGCATAAGCTCCCCCACCTGGTTCATGAACCTTTTCCCAAATGAATTGGATTGAAATGAAAGGGGAGAAAATGGTTTCCATGGCCAGCCGACTGGCCCCATCCTTTTAACTTTACTATTAAATCACCATCCGATCGCTTTCAGCGTTGGAATTTTTATTGCCCCCATATGAAACCGAAAGTGCACTTTCGCTTTCTTCTTTCCATTTCTGTATTAGGTTTAATTTTAGGGTAGACTACATCAAATACCATTTTGAACGTTGGCTTGTTTATGCCGCTAAATTTTTTATTTTGTCAATTATAACATTGAATTTTAATTTTATATTTAATTATGTCACTTCATCGTTAAACCACTAACTAGACAATGACATGAATTTTAGTTTTATACTTTTTGTTCGTCGTTGACAGTCAATCTCTGCATGTCATCGATCTTCTTTCGTGATAAAATTAATACCAAAGCATTCACATTTTGCTATTCATTCTTCTTATGGGATTATTTTTTCACAATATTCATGCAAATTTAAAAAAATATATATATACAATTTTTAGATGTTTTAAGACTTTCTTAGATACGAGATTTAAAGTGCTTGTTCGAAAATCCGAAGAGTGAGAAGTACTATTTTGAGAAGATGAACAACCCACCTTAAAGCTAACCTCATTGGATATTCATTGAAAGAGATCTAAGTATTAATATATCGAATAAATGAATTTTTTATCAATTTTAAGTGAGTTTTGTGAAAAGCTAATCCCATGAGAAGAAAGAGGTGTGAAATGAGAACATTTTGAAAAGTGTAATAATTTATGTTTATATCATCACACCATTTAAACTTTAACAGTTCAATATTTACCTCGAAGAAAAACGAACATTTAATGTAATAATTGAAGAAAAATTAAGTGATAAAAATTATATATGTTCTAAAATTTAATGATATATAGTACAATTTACCCTAAAAACTTGAGAGGATTTGCGTCGATATAAAGAATGTTTGACAGCAGCGCAATGAAGTCACCATCCATATCCCCCCATTAGGAAACCTTTCCTATTTCTCTCACTATTGACAACGACATAAATAGATAGGATTTAATTTTGTCTTTATTTAAAAAATTGTATTGTCTGCTTTATTTGTTGTAATCGAATTTAAATATTCAAATACAAGTGGATGATCTAAAATAATCAAAGTCTTATACATATTTTATTTTCAGTACATATCTCTTAATCTTTAATATTTCTTACGCTTTATTAAAAAAATTATTTATCAATTTTTATTTAAAATTTATTAATGATAAAAAATTTAAAAAATTGTATAAAACTATTTAATCAAATAAGTATAAATATATAATTTATAGAATGCAATAATCATTTAAAATAACTATAGGAAGCCAATCCTCTAAACATGTACGATAGTTGATTGGAGGAGGGTAGAAATAGGTATGGGTATGTGACCCGACGGGTTCCGACCTGACTCGATCGGGTTTTTTTTTAAAAAAAATCAGGTTCGGGTCTGGTCGGGTCAGATTTTTTTAATGTGATGTTCGGGTCAGGTTCCGGTTTAGGGTGAAAAATACCCGATCCGACCCAAAAATATATATAATTTCACTTTATATATTTAGGAATAATTACAATAATACCCCTCTATATATTATTTTTTTCAATTAAGTCACTATTTTTATTGAATATAAATAATATTTTTATTATTATTTTGGGTAAGGTCAAATCGAATCAAGTTTTTAAGTTATATATCGAGTTGGGTTCGAGTCGAGTGAAATCTTATTTTAGTCGGATCAAATTAGGTCGGGATGGAGAACTCTTTGTTCTCGGATCAAGTCGGATGGACTAAAAACCTGACTCATGCCCATCCCTATATAGAATAAGGGGATAAGTCAAAAGATAAAAGGAAATCGGGTCATGATTGAGGGCTTAATAAAGAAATAGTGATGGACTAAAATAAGAATTATGTAATTATTAGTGACCATGTACTCCTGGAGTTGTGGGGCCTATTCATAGTTTTTATTTTTATTTTTAAATAAGTCTTATTATTTTTGTATTCAAATTAAAATGGTCAATGTACGAATGTACTGTTCATATTGACCTAATTGCTTTCCACGCTCTTTGTCACGCGATGGAAGTTTCCTAGTAAGTAGAAACCAATGCAACATGTACCCTTCCCATAAATGGAGGAAGGATGGGACGTCCCTATGTAGAGGGTCTATTGATTATAAAATAATTTCAACTTTAGACTTTAGACCTGTTGTTTAGTTTGATTCAGTCTAATTTTATTATTCAAAATATGATATATTAATATTTTAAATTATTAAAAATAAGTTAATTGAATTCAAATCAAACTCAATCACTCATGATAATATAAATACAGATTATTACTTGAGTTTAATCAGGATAGTTTTACAAGGGTCATTGTTTTTTTCTCTCTAAAAACTGTTATTATAAACGTATAAAGTCAATAATTTTAGTACTTACTATGCTAACATGTGCTCCTTAGGTGTCTTATTGTCCCCATTTTGAAGTGAATTTTTGAGGGGTAAAATCAGAAGCACGGATTGACATCACAAAGTGGACTAGTTTACTTTAAAAGTCTTCAAATGTTATGCTTTTTAATCCATGTTTAATTACTTAATCACATTTTAACTCTTTAATATCATTCTAGTTCATGCAAGAGTATACAATCGACTAAATTTGACCCTAGCTTATAAATGTTCATTTCCCTTTAATTAATTGCAATTTCTAAAAACAGGTTTTGATTTTTTTTATATTCAAAATTACTGTAGTTTCACTTATGGTCAAATTCTAGTTTTAGTCCCTATGCTATGCTTAAAGTTTCTTTTTATAATGTATGTAATTAGTGCAAATAATTAATCATTTTAGTCTGATTTCTTCAAAACACAAGTTCCCATTAAAAATTGGTAACATGACGAGTTAGAAGATGTAATGTTTTTACGAAAAAAATCCACAATAATATTTTAACTAAAATTGCTAATTAAAGGTTTTAAACGCTTGGACCAATTAATAATATTATAAAATAGAGGAGATAAAACAACTTTTAGTCTTGAGTTTAGCAACTTTTCTCAACGTGGTTTTAGGACTTTTTTATTCGCATTAGCCCTTAAGTTTAGATTTTGGTCATTTTTAGTTTGTTTGACGATGTGATGCTCTCGTAAAGACTAAGACGAAAAATTTATAAAGTTCAGGTTTTAATGTGAAAAAAAAGAAGTTGAGTAGAAATTGATTTATTCCGAAAGGAAGGGGTCAAACTATGCCAAATTTAAATATAATGATGAAATTCTCAACTGAACATAATAATAGAGTGATCAAAACTGAAATTTGACCGAGTAGCATTCCAGACATATAATGGTCAAAATGATTAGTTAATTAATTAAGATAAAGGTTGTTGAGAGTGGTCACGATCAAACAAAGACCGTATACCTATCTTTCCTCTTTGGTAGTGCTTACTAAATTCAACCAATTTTATCCACAACTCCTTCAACAAGATGGGGGCTGAACCTAGACTCATTCTTCCTAGTTCCTCCCCACCCAAAGCACTCCTCCTGCCTTATTTATTACCCGCTACGGATGATTCAACCACCACTGTTTTTTTCCTCTTATTTGTTAGGTTATTAGGGCTAGCTTGATGAAGAAAAATGTGACTTCAACTCATAACGTATAAACATTATGGGCATCTGCACATCGCTTTCAATCTTGTTTAGATCCTGTTCGTGCTGATGTTAACATGTCGACAGGACTTAGACATGGATGGAGGTGTCACTATGCTTTGCCTTATTCGTTTAAAACACTCCAAAACATGCCCCCTTTCACATGAGCTCCTCATTTACCCCCTTGTTAACAACGTTATACATTATAATCACTTGTTGAAGTAAATTCAACTCTCAAAAAGTGTAAAAAAAAATGTTTTGTTGTGTAATATTATATGTTGATACTGACAATAGCGATGATCAACATTTAAAATGATACATGTAATCAACATCTAATAGGATAAGTGATTGGTGAACTTTTGTCCGTTAATATGCCCCAAAACAGACTTGTACAAGTAATTGATGCTTTAATTATTTTGGAAGCGATAATTAATTTGCATGCAAAGAAGAAGAAAAGCAGTTTACATGATGAAAACGTGAATTAAATTTATACATTATGAGGGCCACTCTCATATATAAGGGCCCTATGAGAATCTGATATCATTTGGATGTTCTTTTTCTTCTTCAAAACTTAAAGCGAGTTAAAGACATTAATTTTGAATCTGTACGCATCTTGAAGCGAATTTTCCCAACCTTTAAATCAATAAAGGATAATTAAGCGTTTAATTTCCAAAATTATTCTATCTACTACTTTGGACACCTCTCTTTCTTTCTATGGAAATGGCTCATCAATATCTATAATTTAATTTATATTTTATTACATTATATATGTTATGATAATAAAGTATTAATCAATTATAATTTGATAGGATTATATAATTAAAATGTATAAAAAGTACAAATTTAAAGTGCATATATTCATAGATATTTCAAATTCATGACTATATATTTTATTTAACTTGTTGTCGGACACCATAAAAATCTTTGTTGTTGTTACACAATTCCTTAGCGATTACCATAAGTTTTTCATCAAGGGCATCGGCGGTGGTCTCTTCAAGCCACTTCCCTGTCGTTTTTCTTTTCTTTAATCGCTTGTTTGATTTTAATTTTCAGTTATATCTTAACGCACTTAAAAAAATATTTTCTCTTTACCTTTCTTCTAGTAAAGGATATAATGGGTACCGGTGTTTTTGGACTCTCGATGCAGTTTTCTTCTACTGATTTTCTTTTTTGTCTATGCTTATTCAGGATTTCATGGTTGCTTATTTTTCCGATACTTGGTTCCTCAGTTCGTTTGCATTTAACATTCTATTGGTTCTTGGATATATGTGTCGGACAAGGTTGTGATTAAATGAGGATTTTTTTATTCGTTTATCTCGTATATTCTTCAGGTTTTCTTTCTCCATGTCTGATGTTTTAAGACATTCAAGTGATCTATCTCTGTATGTCATTGTCTTAATTGTTCATGTTCTTGTTCAGGTTGTCACTGACCGATCACTATTATAATTTGCTTATGATAAACATTAATGTATTTATCACATATATATGTGGCAAAATATTATTGATGATGTTTTATTTAACCAATAAATATATTATAGTTCTACTTAGAAAAAACTTATTTTCTGATACCCATAGAATAATGAATAATTACAAAAATACAATTATTAAATTCTGGTAAATGTTAATTACTTTAACCAATTAAATTCTGTTTGGGTACTTTTTTTAATTGTGAATTTTAATTCAGTTTGCATAGATGAGCTCCA
This sequence comes from Hibiscus syriacus, assembly GCF_006381635.1. Classification (NCBI taxonomy): domain Eukaryota; kingdom Viridiplantae; phylum Streptophyta; class Magnoliopsida; order Malvales; family Malvaceae; genus Hibiscus; species Hibiscus syriacus. The sequence continues at coordinate 1,597,880 of NW_024062890.1, read as the reverse complement.
ACTGTCGATTCTATTTCTCATTCTCAAACCTTCTTCCTGAAAAGTGAAACCAGGAAATCCCGTGCCACTTGTATTGACAAATGGCTACCACGTAGGTAAAAGAAGCCGTGGTGGACTGCTGACACGGCAGATACATCCTCTCTTACGCAATTTTGGGTCCAACCCCCGCCGCCGTACGTCACTTTTGACTCACGTGCATATTTTCCTTATTTTAATTTTAAAATAAAAATGAGAAAAGAAATTATTGCTCAAATCTGCCCTTCCTCTCTGGTATATAAAGGGTTAAAAGTAGTTCAAATGTTGCGAAGACCAAAACATAGTTGCTCATTCGCCACAAAACAGAACAACAAACAGAGCAACAACCTCAAAAATCGAAAACTCTTGCAAGAACTTGAAATCCCAACAAAAATGGAGGAACCCACTTTGTTCCAGTACTCAACTACTTCAGAATTCTCCCCAGAATCATCGTTCGGGTCCAGTTGGTGGGACGAGCTTCTTAATTACGATATCTCCATTCCTTTCATTTTCAGCTTCAACGGCACCGACGAAGTCGAAATGAATTGGATGGATTCATTTGCCGAAGGACCCAAAGAGTCATCGGAGTCCAACTCCACCAACAGCGTCAAAGAAGAAGAGGTCACCTCGGATGCTAAACAAGAAGAAACAAATGGTACTAAGAAAGAAAAGAGTTACCGAGGTGTGAGGAAGAGGCCGTGGGGGAAATACGCGGCCGAGATTCGAGACTCGACGAGGAATGGCGTTAGGGTGTGGCTGGGAACATTCGACAGTGCTGAGGCGGCAGCGATCGCGTACGACCAAGCGGCATTCTCGATGAGAGGGTCATTGGCTACTCTGAATTTCCCGGTGGAAGTGGTGAGGGAATCGCTGGAGGACATCAAGTATGGATGCGAGGAAGGTTGCTCTCCGGTGGTGGCTCTGAAGAAGAGGCACTGTTTGAGAAAGCGAAGGAAGAATAAAATCAAAGGCAAACAAAACCAAGTGGCGGCCAAGTCAAGGCAACAACACAATTTGGTTGTGTTGGAAGATTTAGGATCTGATTACTTGGAGCAACTGCTAAGTTCATGTGACACTATTTCTCCTTGCTGAAACTTCGGCTCTTGCTTTCTTTCCAATCGTTCTTGATGTAATTAAATCCTGGAGGTCTGCAACTTTTTGTTGGTGCGTATTTAATCCTTATCGGATTTTGCTTCTTCTTTTCCTTTGTACAATTTTCTTTCTGAAGTCAAAACTTAGAAATCAATAGAAATGTAAATAAAATTATCTTTACGTATTCTGCTTCAATTATTGCAGCATGTGGGGGAATCACTATGAAGTGCTCTCCCCTTTATCATCCACTTCAATTTATATTCTTCGAGGACTGAACACTTTACAACGTACAAATGATCAAAATTATTAAATTTCAGAATTAAAATTAACTTGGGAGTATAAAATATACCTTCAATTTATCAAACAAATTCAATTCTGGGTTTGAGATAGAATGACAAATGCCATCATATTACGAATCCAATGGTAAATATCGAATTATGTTGGTGATACAGGCGCAACACAACTTTAAGAAAATGATAGTATTTTGTTGGTCAACAAATCATGACATAAATTATAATAAAATAATATGTATTTCATGGAAAACTAATAAAATAAATTAAACTAACTAGCTAATCAATATAACTAAAAAAAACTTAATACACATCTAAATTATTTTTAAAAAAAATCTACACTCAACATAACAAGTTGAATTTAGTTATTCGAAAATAATAAACTAAAAGAAGATCGATTCCCTAAAATATCATTGGATATTACAAACAAAGAAAGACAAGAGATAAATATTGTTTAAGATACCTTCTGCTTTCCCTTGTCTGTTACTAAAAAACAAGCCGACAATCTACCAAATTTATAACTAATAATTTTTTTTTTTAAAAAAATTCATCAAACGATTTTAATGGTTAATAGAAATATTATTCTGATAAAAATTTTAAGTTCGAGTAACTATATCTATGAGGTGTATGTATTTTATTGACGACTAAAAAAAATTAAAAATAAATATTATCTTATAATCACCCAAAAATCAATTAAAGAAAGAAGGTAAGCAACTTTCATTTTAGTTTTCCTTCGTTTAATTATTTAATTTTCTAATGAGATGAAAATAAAGACAGTTTCTTAATTGATGCTTGGATATGATCTCTTTAAAGTAAATTGTGCTCAAATTTAGGGTTCTAATTCGAATCTAGAGGGTTGTTTTTTTAATCTAAATTTATCCTTTGTTTATGTAAACCAAGATGGCTTTAGCATGCTTATGCCAGCTCAAGGGAGCCAAGTTTGAAGCAATAATGTGGAGGCCGCGTTCTAGAAGTTTAATTTCAATTGAATTTTGTGGTACCTCTTCCACCTTTCCTCCACAAAGTTGATCTCTATACTCTATTTTCAGAGAATATTTCGGGAGTACACTTTTAAATTATATCGTATAAAAAAAATTATAATGTTTTGATATAATCTATGATAAACAATAAATATGTTAATCTTGATAAATAATCATATTAATCAAGCACGCCATGCTACAGACAACCATAATAACCATACGATTGGTATTCATATTAGAAGTCACTATTAAGCTTCTCAACCAAGATCAAGAAAAGGATATGATATCTTCATCTTCAATCTTCGTTCTCTCTCTTTTTATGGAGACAGTAAACTTGAATAGCTGTCTACATTCGAATAAATACTGGTTGCAACTTTTCTCTCAAGTTAGAAAAGATGAATCGCCAACAATCGACTTAACTCATTTGTTTCAATCAATAATTGATACAGTAAACGTGAACAACTTCAAACCAAAGGTATCAATCACGATGAACCCTCCAAACTGATTATCCTCAAGCAATCTGTCTCACTTCCCGTATTCATCCAAAAATTCTCTCCTCAAACCTATTTGTATTAATGAGTTAGTTACACAGACATGCCTATAGTCGGACGGATTACAAATCCTTCCTAACCTTTCATAATATATTTGATCACTCTTCTAAACATTTTCCTCAATCAATTATCAACAAGACTTCTATTTCAGTGAACGAACTCACGACCTCCAAGGTCAAGCATACACTGCCTCTAACAAGAAACATTGAAGAAGCCCATCAGCAAGGACATTGTTTCTAGCGAGGACATTGTTTCTTACACACACAACGTATGGCCAAGATGTCCCCTCCTGGAATCACTTGATGTACGCATGAGGTGCACCTCAACTATTGGAGTGCAACATACGACGGAGAAAAGGGCACTAAAACAACAGGTCCTCATCCATCTGAGTTATGCTATGCCTCTTCCAATCCTTGTAGAGAACAATGGAAACATACCATCTCCACCCAACTTAACTTTATTTTCTATAATTTGTGTGACCTGTAGGACACCGGGACGAGGCCTCGACAACACGAGAAGGCATACTCGTCTGAGGAGGTCTTGATCGATTTTGGGTCAGCCATCGTCACATCGTAATATGGTAAGCCTCGCACAGATTCGCAAATAAAATTTTAAATTTCTATATTAAAGAATACCCTATAATGGGGTAGACGTATCCAAGTGTATACAAATATCTAGTAAAAAAATTTAATTGATAATAAAATTTATAATTATTTTTTTAATTAAATAGGTCACATCATATATTTTTCAGATCAAACCAATACGAAAAAGTCACAAACTCTAACACGTCTTATAAGTTGGGTTCAAGTTAAATTATCATCACTAAATGATGATTGAATTCGAATGAAATTGAGTCTAAATGATAAGATTGACAAACAAACAAAAAATACATTTTTATACGAATATATCAATAATTTTATATATACTCGATTGTACTCATACCTAACTCAACCCGAATTGACTTGAAGATCCAAGGTTTACCTGACTCGAAAATCAACTTATATGGTCAAAAACTGATAAATTTGATATTGACTCGACCTAAAAATCGAATGATTCAATATTGACCCGAACCAAAAAATAATTGATCTGATATTGATCCGATCCGATTAAATCTAAACCATATTCGACTCAAATTAAACCTAAACCGAACGTTGTCAATGCTCAAAATGACCTGACCCAAACTACGCGTTTGCCACCTCTAATTTTGGGCCATCATCATGATCTTCAATCTAATGTTTTGACCAAGAAACAGAAGGTAGCAGAAGGGTCTACCAGGCATTTGGTTGTGCTCTATCTAATATGATATTGAGGAAACAATCACATCAGACACTACAACTTCAAACACCCCCCCCCCCCCGGCGCCAAATTTCGTATACATTTCTCAGTTTCTTTATGTTACAACTAAAGATTATATGGACCTACTTTTATTGATTTATTCAATGACACAACATAAGCCAAACTATATTGTATGATTTGATATTTTAATGTTGAAGCACATATATCTTATGAGTTGAACGCTTTTCTCAAAACCCATTCCATATGTTTGCTTAATTCATCCTTTGGTGTATCTGTTCAGTGGAAACTTTAAACAAGGATAAGCAGATAAGATGAATGACTTAGTTGCAATGCCGTTCTCATAATAATGTTCATCCTTTGTGAAGTTTTCCAAATATCTGGGATTTTGTGATTCACGCAAAATGAATATTACTGCTATTAGAAATGCCACGACATTTGAAATATGTGTATGCTTAAAGTAAAACACAATGGTACCATTTCACTGCAATCATCATAGCTGGGATGGGCTTCTTCACTGATCCATATAATCTCTTCTGCATATCTCTCGTAACCAAATTGCTCGGCCAGATATACTATCACGTCGATGGCGGTAAGAGCCCTGGATCTTTGCCCTTCAATGTGTTAACGGTGTACCGTTCTGCGGAATGCTAGCGGGCCAGCTCTTCTTCGGTTGACTGAGTAATAAGCTAGGCCGAAAAAGGGTATATAATATGACTCTCATGCTCATGGTGTTAGGCTCTGTTGCATCGACTCTTTCTTTCGGCAGTCACCCGAAATCAGTAATATCAAACCTTTGCTTCTTCCGGTTCTGGCTTGGCTTTGGAATTGGTGGTGAGCATCTGCTTTCTGCCACCATCATGTCCGAATATTCTAACAAAAAGACTCGTGGAGCTTTCATTGCTGCAGTGTTTGCAATGCAAGGCTTTGGTATTTTAGCAGGTGGTGTTTTTGCTATTATTTATCGGCTGCGTTCGAGGCATGGTTTCCTGCCCCGCCTTATGAAGTCGACCCTGTTGGCTCCACCATTCCTGTAGCAGACTACGTTTGGCGTATTATTTTGATGGTCGGTGCACTCCAAGCAGCTCTTACCTACTACTGGAGGCTGAAGATGCCGGAAACCGCTCGTTACACATCCCTCGTTGCTAAGAACATTAAACAGGCCGCGTCTGATATGTCGAAGGTTTTGCAGGTGGACACCGAGGCTGAACCAGAAAAGGATACGCAATTGGAACAGGACAAAGCCAGTTATGGTTTGTTTTCCAAGGAGTTTGCTATACGCCATGGACTTCACTTGCTTGGAACAACCACCACTTGGTTCTTTCTGGACATTGCATTCTACGGCCCAAAAGGATATCTTTAGCGCCATCGGCTGGATTCCTGCAAGATTGAGGTCCACTTGCCATGGTATATCAGCAGCTTCAGGAAAGTTCGGTGCATTCGGGTTCTTGTATTTGGCTCAGAATAAAGATAAGGCCAACCAAGGCAGATGCAGGGTATCCTCTAGGTATTCTGGTGAAGAATTCACTTATTGTATTAGGTGTAATCAATGCCTTGGGCTTCCTGTTCACTTTCTTGGTGCCTGAATCAAAAGGGAAATCTTTAGAAGAGATGTCAGGCGAGAACGAAAACAATGGAGAATCGGAAAAGGCACCGCCATTGTTGTCATCATCATCCTAATGGACAGTTTATGGTTGCTGATAGTTTAAGCTCTCTAAATCTCTTTAGTTCACCAACAGGTTTTTTTTTCCAGCTATTTTTCTATCACATGTACGTTGTTCTAATAATAGAGAACTCTACGGTTGCTTCTTTTCGTACACCAAATTCTCTTGGGAAAATTATCTTCCATGTTAGTTCCATAAATGTATCATTAGTGTGATTAGCAGCACGCATGCCACAAATGGCATTTGGCTGCAAACAAAACCAGATTGTCATGCGATTTTTTGATTGATATAAGCTTTTCATAATTCCATACAGATGATTAATCCAAATGGGGTTAAAAAATTTCACAAATTTTGGAGATTAAACTTGTAGAATAAGCAATCATGTTCAGGCAACAAGCTTCTTCCCTTCACATATTTAATCAGCATTTTAGCTAAAGACTCCAGTATTAATGATTTGGGCCACTGCCAATAAATATAGTTAATATGATATGTCTTTATTCTTTACAACATAAATAGATGTTATGGCAAATCAGAGGGTGTACTTGGGTTAAAGGATTTTTGTACTTAGAATAAAGCCTGCTTGTTTTCTTTGATTCGGAATATTTTGGTACATTAAGGTTCTTTCTGGGTTACATGGATTCCGGTGTATGTTTTGAAGGGCGCTACCTTATGGCAAGTTAGCACTAAAATGTACTGTAGTTGGTGTGTGAGACGAAACCTTAAGGTTAAAGAGGAGGCTTTTGTGTTGCTTGGGGGTGTGACCGATTGGAGTTTGATTACCACTACATGGATTTGGTATGAGGTTCGGACGATGTATGCTACTGTTTGTTGGCATAGGTGTGGTTTCCCCTTCTTATTCCCAAACATGCTATTATTGCTTGGCTTGCAATCTTGGGAAGGCTTTCAACAAAGGATCGGTTGATTCGTTGGGGGTTGGTGGCTGATTTTCAGTGTGCGTTCTGTGGACAGTTGGAATCGCGGAACCACTTGTTTTTCTCTTACCCGTTCTCTATGATGGTTAGGGAAGAGATGCTAAGGTTATGTAATGTGCACCGACATGTCATGATTGGGATCAGGAGCTCAATTGGGTTGTTTCTCTCCTTAAGAGTAAGTCTTTGATTTCTTCTATTTTTTTGGATAATTTGATTTAATTACCCAAGGAGCAGTGAACTGCTACAAAATACAATCAATGTTCAGAAATACAAGGATCACCCTTAAAAAATAAAATGCTAATCAAAACAAACTTAGACTATACCCCATTGGTTACAAAGAGTAGTGTTAACAATGTCTAATCTATGTGAAAACTTGCTCCTAAGTTGGATCTCAACAATTTCCTTGATCTCACCAAACATAGCCTCGACAGTAGATGCATGAGATTGGAAAAAGCCTCCTATTTCTTTCTTTCCAGATAATGTAGATCAAAGCATTAGAAGAAATTTTCATAATTGAAGTAAGAAGGGATTTACCCTTCCAAGTTGCCACTGCCCATTAAAAGAGAGCAGTCCACGTGAAGTGTCTAAATCGAAAACCATTAAGGGTGAAGATTTCAGTCCATAATGCAGTGGCAATCGGGCACTCCAAAAATAAATGGTTTCTGGTTTCCATACCACCACCACCACAAAGAGTGCATTGGCAGTCTTTAACGATATTGATTTTGTGCAGTCTCTCTTTTGTAGGAAGTCTGTCAAGGAAGGCCATCCACGCAATGAGACTGTGCTTGGGAATTAGAAGAGGAAACCAAAGCAGTGAATGCCTGAACTTTAGGATTTTTCACTCGAATGTCATTCCATAGGTCATTAATTTTCTTGGAAACCTAAGGCAGAAAAGATGAAGCTCCAGCCCTTAGCTTCAGAATTTGCTTTAAACTCCAGCTCATATTGGATTTCTTCTATTTTGAGAGTGGCGTGGAGTGCCCATTTATACTTTGTGTGGCTTGATTGGAATAAGAAGGTCTTTCAGTCTCTCTCGCTCATCAAATAGTGTTTTGAGTCAAATTATTGAAGTAGTTCGGGTCCAATTTAGTAAAAAGCGTATTATTCATGTAGATTTGGTCAATTCCCATTTGTGTGGGGATTGGGGTATCTCCCCTTGTGGGTGAGTATTGTTGGTTTTTTTTCTGTGATTTTGTTGATTGTAGCAATTGATTTTGCTTTCTTTTGGGTAATAAAATTTTCAAATTATCCAAAAATAAATAAATAAATGTTATTTCGTGAATTAACTTTAAAGAATTTTATTAAATAATTTTTGAAAAAAGTACATTTAAATAAAATTTTCAAATTCCCATACATATAATTTAATTTTAATGTCACTTTTCCAACATAGACATTTTCCTACAAGATCGAATTACATCCTCAAACAACCCCCAAAAAAATCAATTTTGTTAATTTGACCAAAGAAGAAATAATTGAAAATCAACGTACCCTTTTCGCAAGAATAGGAGTTCATTTCATATTTTTCCAATGTACCCAACCCAGTAATCCACATTCTTCCTCATTTCAGCCACCTTTCTTGAAATGCAATATTTGTCAAACTTTCATGATTAAGGGACTTGATTACTAAATTTTCTTTTCGCATTGTTTATGCAACAAATGAAGAAAAAAAAATCCATGGAACTAATGCACGTGGGTAAACTAGAGATGGATTAAAAGAGCAGATAGGGACCGTGGTTCTTGAAAATTTTAAATTCTTATATAATTTAAATATTTTTATGTATTTTTTATTAAAAAATATTTTTTTCGTCCTTAAAATTTTATAAAATTATTCTCTAACATAAATATTATCTATTTCCCTAGATCAAGCCTAATAGTTGATGAACAAGATATAGACGAGGGAGTGGGAGACTTGGTCTCTTTCAAGTTTATATATCACACGATTCATGCTTGAGCTATATGTCAATGTCACTACTACTACTTCCGCAAGTGCTCAAGTGGCACAAAAGAGACACCGTCTTTCACCTATCTTTGACTATCATTCGTCATTGCTACCTATCATTCTAAAATGTCTCATTTTCCAACTTTTTCGTATTGACTTAACTTTTTTTTTTTACAATTATTAATATTTTATTCATTAATGATTAAGTTAAATTTGATGTTTTTAATTTATAGCATTTGTAACATCAAAATTTAGAACTTTGGAGGTTGCTCCATCCACACTTTTTTCTTTAAATATTTAAAAAAAATTAAGTTTAAATAGTATTTTAGCCCCTAAAATTGTACTGATTATTATTTTGATACTCGACGACTTTTTTGTTCATTTTAATCTTAAACTTCTTTTTATTATTATAAAAATAATTAGTTTTATTAAAAATAAAAAATATTCAAATTACAATAAATGTTTACAATCATATTCATAAATTAAACACATAATAAGGATATTTTTCTATAATAGTTAACACAATAAACTAATCACTTAATATCACACAAGAACCAAAAAATGTTAAATAATCTAACCAAATAAACTCCAACAAAAGGTAGATACGAACAGATTTGACTGCATTGATAAATAAACTACAAAAGAAAATCAAGTTATTCAAAGATCACCGGTAAACTGTATATTAGAGTCGAGTGATGTGAAAAAATTATCTACGAAAACAAATCGTATGACTAAATCCAATTTAAGAATCTAACGTAAAAAAATCAATATGATAATAAATAAGTACGATCTCTATCGATTGTGATGATGTCAATAAAATAAAAAGTCAAAGTTTACAATTTGGATCAGAAATTTAGGGAAATAGAAAAGGGAGTAATATATAAGGTGAAAAAAGGCATCACTTTTAGGTATACTTTTTGGTGGCCGCCTTGCGGCCCGGATAAGAACATTTTTAGATTACTGTTTTGTTTTGTTGTTATTTCTCAGAATCTTATGCTCTTTCATTAAAATATAAAATAAAATCTCAGATCTGAGCTTTAAATTTAATTTATTTGAACAGAATATTTGGGATATGCGTTGTGTAGATCGTGATCCCGCCCAAATGGGGTTCTCCTATTTTTCTAATTGAAAAAAATATAAGACATTTAAATATCCCAATTTGATAATCTTTAAAAGCAGATAAATATTTTAGAAGTTAAAGAATATGGTGAATCCAATATTTTTTATATTTTTTTATTAATATAGGATAAATATTGTAATATTTGTTCAAAGATAAGGACCCAAAAGAATAATAATTTTTTATCACTAAGGTCATTTAGTTCGTACATGATAAATTTCAATATCTGAATTTAAATCTCGACAAAATAAAATAGATCCAGATAATAAATATTTAAATACAAATTTATTATTTTATGAAATAAAATAATAATATGTAACTATTAATACCAACATTCACTTCTAATTTCTGACTTCCAAATATAAAATAAAATATAAAAGTGTATATTAGTTTTATGTACTTTTCAAAAAACAAAATCAATGTGGTCATCGAATTAATTTTACTTTTAATGTGGCTCTAGAATTTAGAAAAATAATCTAATGTAATCCTTTGACCAATGACTTTCGTCATTGATTGTTACGATGATAATGTGTCACTTCATAATTCTGATGTAGCAATCCATGGTGACGTGACTGATGATATGGTAGATGGGTTAAGTTAATTCTTTATTGAGTTTGAGGGCTAAATTGGTTTTTTAGTTTGTGGATTTAATTAATTTTTTTAAATAAAAATATTGAATATTTAAAATATACAAATATTTAAAATATATATATAATAAAATACCAAAAATAAAAATAAAATTGCTAAAAACTTAAAATATATATATTATTTTTATCTCGAGTTTAACCTGATTTTTATTTATATAAATCTAAACTCATGAATCATGCACAAATTTTATTTCATATATTTACATCTAATTATCTTAAACTCCAAGTGTCTTTCTAATTCTATTTCACTAAAATTTAATAAAATTGAATTAAGTAAATATTATAAAGTCTTATAAAAATAAAATTTAAAAGTTATGAAATTAAAATTTATTTATAAATTGAAATGAAATTATATAATTTAAAAATATATAAAGAATAATTATACAATTAAGAGGAGCATTTTAGTGAATATAACAATATACCCTTTTGTAGAAAAAATAGGAAATTCGACCTACCATCAATTCATGTTAGATACAACTCTATAATGTCCAAATAGATATTGACTATATGTGTTTTTGAGGTATTTTTGTCACCCAAAATATTTATTTATTATTTTTTTTTCAAAGAATAACAAATATGTCTCTACAAAGTAAAAATAAATTAAAACTCACATTAAAATTGATGTATGAACATAACAATATAATTATACTATTCTAAAAATTTGTTGGTTAAAGTGCCACATTAAGTTTTTTTTCTTAGTCTAAGGGCTACATTGACTGCAAAAATAATTCGAATGTCTCAATGATTTTTTTTCCAGAAAAGTACATGGATATCATGTATCATTTTACTTAAATAAACATAAAATCAAATATCTAAATATCTAAATCGTAATAGCAATTGTAATTACTATGTTACCCCCTTCTGCGTTTGTCCTCTCCCAATCTTTTTTTGTAATTTCCCTCCACTGTCCTAAAATGTAGGGTAAACTATGTATTTAGTTCACCCATTATTCTGTGATTCCTATCAACTACTTTTTTTAATATCATACATAACATTATATTTTAGCTACCTACCAACAACAATATTTATATGTTATCATGAGGTAATGACATGTCATCATTGAATAAAAAATTCACGTCAGCAGTTTTATTTTTTTTAATATAGGTGATCAAAACTGCTATTAAAATAGATGATAATGAAATATGTATTTTACCCTAATTTATTAAACTTTCATCATTTTGTTATTTGAATTAAAGTGTAGATGGTAATCTTTTTAGAAAATGAAAGATGCCATGTGGTGTTGAAATTAACCGGAGGCTATGCTCAACCACGTGCCTGTGATAATTTATTACGTTTTGTTATATTGTATATAATATCTGAATAAAATATTTTGTACATCATATCAAATACTCAAAAATATAAATTGCACGTTCATTCACACACACATATATATATTACATGTTAAATTCTTAATCATTCGTCCGTTTTCTAGTCTATACGATTCGCTCTTCTTTTTATTTTGTTTTTTCACTTTCATGAATTTTCACTATAGTTTGAGGATGTAAACAGGAAATGATAAAAAAAAAATTAGCGAGGTAAAATATCAAAAGTGAGCCTCAAAAAAGTTTTCTTTTCACTAGTGAGTGCATAAAGTCTTGTATATCACTTAATGAAGTGATAATGGGTAAAATTACAGTTATAAATAATATGTATTACATTGGATTATACTGAGTAAGAGTCGAATTTGAGAAGTTAAAAAATCTACTATCTCAATATTTTTAACAGAAGCAGCTAGTTTTATTAGAAAAATATTCACAATTACAATAATATTTACGATCATGATTATAAATTAAATATATAATTAGGATATTTTTATGCTCATAAACAAATAAATACGAATAGATCTGATTGCATCGGCAAGCGAATCAAAAAATAAAACTATCCATGAACAACTGAAAGAAGTTGCATATCAGAGTCGATCGACATAAGAAAACTATCCACAAACGTAATTGTTTAAGGGTCCAAATCAACATGATAGCAAATAAAGCAGTTAAATCTAACATTGAAAAAAGATAAAACAAAAAGAATGGTATAATTATAGATAAAAAATGCTAAAAATATACCAAAAGACAGAAAAAAATGTGTCATAAAGATATATTTATTAAAAAATAAAAAACAAAGATAACTAAAGGATGTAATGTAATAAAATAATAGAAAATCAAGGAATACTGTCAATTTATAACTAACACTAAAAATGATATCGTCACCGACCAAGCAAAGATAGAAAAAAATTCAAATGGTAGGAGAGAATCCTAAGAGAAAAAACTAAAGAGTTTTTCGTGGAGGTTTAAATTTCTTCTACTAGATATTTATATAGCCTCACTTTTGCTAACTATTATGAGAATTTGTTGATTTTTTTTAGTGATTTTAAGTTTTTATTTATTTATAATATTTCTTAATCATAAATAACTCTCACACATCTTAAATACAAACTATTCAAATCTAGAATTTTAAATATAATAATATATCTTTTAATAATTGAGGTTATTAAATAGATTCACTTGTTGATTATTTAAAACATATAATATTATATTATTTATGAATTGTCCGTCCAGCTCAGTTGGTAGAGCGTAAGTCTCTTAATCTTGTGATCGTGGGATCAGGTCTCATGTTGACCAATTTATAATTACCGAAATTTTTCCATAGAAATTACTCTCATCCTAAGCTTTGGAAGCATCCTACTACCCTACTTCTTCTTATCTTACATATGAAATAGGTCAGCTAAAAGTATTATATTATTTAATGTAAAGGTAGCACTTGGCATGCATGCGTCAAAAGGGGTTAGACTTTTAGTCATTTTTTGTATGCAAGTACAACGATAGATTTGGCTGTGTACTCTCCTGTTTCACAAATACACAAAGTCGTCTACAGGTTTTTCATTTCAAGTTTATTCGTTCATTATTTTTTATAATTTTAATGTTATATTATATTAATTATTTTTTATATTATGTCTTTTTAATTTATATTATCATAAACTATTTTAATATCATGATATTATTATAAAAATTTATCATCTATATTATTCATATTTAAATTTTTTATCACATCAATTATAATTTCCATTAATAAAAATAATTTATTTTATTTCCATAGAAAATCGTATCGACATGGTGTCGGTAAAAGGTATCTCAAATATTATGGATTGAGTTGGCTTTTTTCACACTGACGATGTGCCCATCCTCAACCAATAAAAATTGAGATTATGGATATTTTAGATTCAGGTTGGAGTCTTCTATTATATTATGGATTAATTGTTTTTAATTCTGATAATTGATGAGATATTATTGATTAATTGATGATATATTTATGATCCTAAAATTTAAATAATATATTTTGATATTTTTTATTGAAAATCTCAAATATAATTACTTATATTTGTTTTTGATAAATCATACATCTATACTAAGTGAGAAAAAGAGAGGACAATCATGTTGGCAATTTGCAAGCTACTTTGGATACGTCTCCTTCAAAGCTTTCATAATATTAATAATAATAAAGATTGAAGCATGCTTTAAGAAGTATTTTGGATTGTGGGATGTGCCGAACAAAATCGTCCATTTTCCATGTCTCCCTACATATACCCGAGGAGAAAAAGCTTGTCAAAGTAGATACTTTTCCATTTAATGAAATGGTCTAAAAACAATTTTTATCCTATAACTTATCAAAAAAAAAAAATCATGTTAATCCTTGAATTTCTTTTTCATTTTTTAATAATTTGGATGGATTGAAAGATAGTATATGTTCAGATTTTTCTTAGTTCATCGATAACGTACACACATCCTAAACAGTTGATTGAACATAGAACATCTACGAAAAACAACATTCTCTTTTAAAAATTACAAAATGGTCACCCAACTATTCATTATGTTCCAAACAATTTTTTTTTCGTTAAAAAATTAACAGTCGCCTGAGTTGGACATTAACTATAAGATAGTCGTTTGGGATTATAATATTAAATTTTATTATATCTCAGTCAATAGGTTAATGTCCAGCTCAGACTGCCGTTAATTTTTTAACAAAAAAGGATGAGTTTGAAACATAATGATAAGTCAGGCGGCCTTTTTGTAACTTTTAATAGTCAGTGGATTCAACAAAGCAACTCCCTATAGTTAAGGGACTATTTTATAATTTTTAATAATTGAGAGACTGAAAAAAGCAGTATCACATAAATAGGGAACCATTTATATACTTTACCTTAAATATTTTGATATTTTTTATCAAATTAATCAATTAACAACAAGTAAATAGTTTAGCTGACATCAATTATTTTATTTTATTTTATTGTTGATGTTAATTATTTAATCTTTTTACAATAAATTTTGACCTAATGAAATATTAGGGGTGTGCAAATCTGGATACCCGATTTTTTGGGTATCCGTAACATCCGGGTCGGTGATTTCTCAGCTTGTGTCTCGACCCAGATGTTGCGGGTACCCAGTTTTTTTTTCATTTTCAAAGTATTAATTTTAAAAAATATATACACAAATTTAAATGTTATATAACTTCGAGTTATATATTCCAACATCCGAACATAAAATTTAAAAGTTCGAAATACAAAATCTAATAATTCATAATATAAATAATTTATTATATATATATATATATATATAACTAACCAAGTACTCGGGTAAACGGATACCCGAAAAACTTCAATTTTGTGATCCGAGCCCGACGTGAAAAATGTAGGGTTGGGTATCCGACCCGTCCGGATAAATTTTCTTAAAAAATTACTCGATTTTTTTAAATGCAGATCGATAGGTCAAGTTAAAGGGTTAGGTAGTTTTGCGCACCCCTTCGAAATATAGCTTTGTTTTCCCTTTAGAGTAAAAAAAAACATAGCTTTGTGATTAGCCTTCCTCTGTTTTAGTCAAAGATGGTAGAAGTTTTTCATTGGTAGAAAAAATTGCCATCCACCTCATATGATTGATTGACTCCCAACTAAAACAATTTGACCATTTATGTAAGGTCGGTTTTGAAAGTTTTCAATTATGAATTGATTCATGTTATTAACAAATTCATCTAACATCTCAAAATTTTTAATATAATCAAAATAATAATGTTTTAATATTGTCGAAGTAAAAATATAAAACCTGATATTCTCATAAATAAAATTACGTAAAAGATTGTGACTTTTAAGTCTACGTAAGCCTATGATATTCAGCTAATTAATTAGTTTTAGTAACTTTAATGGTAAAAAAATTAGTTATATTTAATGGTTTCAGGTTCGAACATCTACGTCTATTAATAATTAATAAAGATTCTAAATGAATATTATATTGTAATAATATCATCAAATGTATTTTAAAACATTAAAAAAAAGCACCGGCGTAAATTCCATGTAGTTGAACGTTGAAACTTATTTCAATTCACACTTGCTTGGCAATCTGCTTGTAAAACAATGGCAATTTTCGAGATAAAACAAGCGATTTGTTACCTAATTAATTGTTTACATCATTTGGAGGAAATCTAGGGTTCTAATCAGTAACGGATCCAGAAATTTAAGAATAGGGGTCCAAAATTTTAATTTTCTTTTATTAAAAATAATGGGTATGCAAAAGTTGTAATTTTTTTTTCTTTTTTTCTTAACACATTAAGTTAAATTTAACCAATTTTTCAAAATAATAGGGATGCACTTGGCCCATATGGGGGCTTATTACATCCGCCACTGGTTCTAATGCTCTATACATCTAATTACACGTATTTTTTTAATAGAAAAAAATCAAAATTATATCATGATCTTATATAAGGAGAGCCTTGAACATTACTCCCTCGTAAGAAGGTCCAAAATGGTTGAACCAGCGGTATTGAAGGAGATAAAATTACTGTGGTCCGAAGCATCAAGCTTAGCAAGAGCATTTGCTACCATATTAGCTTCCTTGAAAATTTATTTAACTCGTGTTGTCCAATAGCATCTAAGTACACATATTAATAATTTGTCCTCGTTCATTTTTAAAAAATTCTGAATAGTTATACTTCAAGGTAAAGTACACAAATGGTCTCTGGTTATAGGACGTTACATTATCGAGCCATGCAAAATTAAAAAAAATTAAAACGATTAAATTAAAAAATATAAATTAAATCCAAAATTTAAATATAATACAAAAGCAGAACAAATTACACAATGTATACATAAAACAGATATTGAAAAATATTAGATATATAGTATAATATTAGACAATGTAAACTGAAAAGATTCTGCAACGATTTGTGTAGTGTACGCATGAGGATGAAAAAGGAGAAGCAATTATAATTATATATTGAAGCCAAAGCAGCTTTCCCGTTTGCCTTTCTATCCCACTTGTCTGAGACTTTATTGGCCAATGAATATAATAATTTCCTCACATATCAGCACGTGCTCTCCTTCTCAATAATTTTATCCCTTCTCATAGCATTTCAATATGTTTTTTTTATGTATTCAAACTTATTTTTTATTAGTAGAATATATTAGGATAAAGTATACAAATGATCCTCGACTATAAGATACTATTTTGTTGAGTCTCTCAACTATTAAAAGTTACAAAATGATCCATCGATTATAGGAAATTGTTTTTGTTGAGTCTCTCAACTGTTAAAAATTATAAAATAGTTTCTCGACTCTTCAATATGTTCCAAACTCGTCATTTTTTTGTTAAAAAATTAACTGTTGTCTAAGCTAGACGTTAACAAGCCGACTGAGATATGATAGTCATTTGAGATTATGAAATCAAATTTTATCATTTTTCAGTCAGCATGTTAACGTCCAACTCAGATTCTCGTCATTTTTTTAACAGAAAATGACGAGTTTGGAACATAATGGATAGTCGAGTGATCATTTTGTAACTTTTAACTGTTGAGAGACTTAACAAATCATCTTCCTATAATGAGGGACTATTTTAGAGAAAAAAACTCGATCTTAAGTGTCTTAAGTTTTGTAGCAACATATAACATAACCACAATATACTCTCACATTTTCTTAAATCATATATTTGATAAACATCAAAGAAATCAAAAGTCATGTCATTTCAACCTTATTATTTTTAGAAAAACGTTTCTCAATTTCGTCAAGAAACCTTTACCTTAAATAATCTTTCCAAATCATTTTTCCTGATTAACTTTTGGAAGTCATAAATTATAAAATATATAAAAAGTAGTTTTTGAGTATTTGTCTAAGGAAAACAACAAAACACCTCCTTCTCTTGAAAACTTCAAATGTTTATATAATAATTTTTTTATTGATAATCTATTTTATTTCCCTAAAATTTTATTAATTCATTCTCATACATAAAAACATATTCATCTTTGTATATAATTTTTTATTAATAATTTAATTTATTTAATAAACAAAGATACAAAGTTAAAATAATGTCGGTAAATCAAGTCCTTTTTCAAATATAATATATGGAAAAAAATGAAAAACGTAAATACCTTAATTATACTAATATTTTAGTTATAATTAATTGATTTTTATTACTTTATTTATTCTTATTAAAAAGTTGTAGGTATAAGTATAATCAGAATAATAATTAATATATATTTAAATTTTAATAAAGTTTACATTAAAATAAAACCTAGATATAAATAATATATAATTTACATAAAATGAAAGTTGATTTAATTGTCCAACACCTCAATCTTTGGTTATTGTACCAAAGCACGAGCATTTTTCTTTATTGAGATAGTGTTGTTTAATTTACATTTTAGTATTAGTCATGGATGATGATATATAATAGAAATCTTAATTTGACCTTTCGACCACCCCGTCGCCGCACTTCAATAGGAAGGGATTTTGATACATAAAAGATCAAGGAAAAGGATATTTCCTATATATATATATATATATATATATATATACTACAAAATAATATTTATTTCCAATTTGTTAATATATAACCGGAAGTTTTACTGTAGTCGGAAAATTTAATGTTGATTTTGGTAGATTTTAATTTAAAATATTATTATGTTTATTTTAAAAAATTATATAATTAATAATAATTTTAATTATAACTAAAAAATTATATTATATTAATTTTAACCTAAAATAATATCCTTATTATTCTAAAAATAATATAATGGATAATAATTTTAATTACAATTAACAATGTTACATGAATTTATTGATGATAACAGTTTAAGTTGTAATCATGATAGATATGTAATTTAATTATGCAAAAAAAAATTAATGCACATGAGATAACTACAAGCAATATCTGTTTATATATTTTTAATCAATTGACAATGAATGCTCATATCATTGTTGGTATTTGAATCGGTATTTTTAGGGAGAATAATAAATATTTTAACCACTGAAATTATTTGATTGTACTAATTGTGTAATTTAGTTATGAAGCAATAATAATTATATATTTTTAATAATTTAAAATGTTATACAATTGATAATAATTACAATTGAAATTAAAAATATCACATGAGTTATTTTTTTTTGTATAATAAAGTTTAGGTCAGGGGTGGCTCTCTCAATCCAAGATCAGGACATACTTAAGACCCAATTAAAATTTACATAAGACTTTACAGATTGTCCACAAAAAATATTACATGAGTTATTGATAATAACTTATAAATTATATAATTTATATGATTTGTTAGGAAGAAATAATAATTAATTTTCTTACTGTTCTATGTTTTTTTTAGATACATGTTGTACTTCCATTCCATTCGATTTGGTCTTCATGGTTGATTTGACTAACAAACGTCCAATTCATAGTACTGAATGCGATCTAGAGTGAGTTGAGTTGAGTTGAATACTTCCAAAATTATCATCGAGCCAAACTTAAGAAGACGAACACGCATTCCAGTAATATCTATGCTTTAAGGTATTGACATAAATTTAGGGTTGATCTACTCACTTAAGTTGTTTTCCATTACTTTAAAGGTATGCCAATACCTATGTTTATTTGGATTCCTTAATTAATCCAAGGCATTTACTGGTATAGGTATGAGGGTATTTTGGTAATTTTGGTATTTAGTTTTATTCCATTCATTTCAGAGCTCGAGGATATCCAATCATTCCTGAGCTTGGTGATAATCTTGGGTCATTTCCATTACAGGGGTATTTTGGTCATTTTACAGATACGGTATCTCAATCTTTTCCTTCCATCCGATCTTATTATTTAATTCAATCTTATCATTTACTTCAGTCCTTCGAACAATTCTGACAGCAGAATACCCCCGATAAATTACTCTTCAAGTATTTAATCATTATTCGAATATTTTTCAGGTCAAGTGTCTTCTCAGACTTTACAAACGGAATATCAAAAATTTTCCTACACTAAGTCAGGATCTTAACAATTAAATCCGTACTTAATCGAGTTAAGTACGAATCCTCTAAGTATTTTCTCATTCAGAGTCATCTCAGACTATTCTATCTCTTAAGGCATTTCGTAATTTCTTAACCAGATAAGTTTGATATTAGCTCTTAACGAAAATAATATAATTTAGAGATCCTATGATTAATTGCTTTCTTGAACAATCTCTGATCTTGAAATAATTCCCTTAACACACTTCTAGTATCTTGCATAAACCCTCTTGGGGTTAAAAACCGGTTATCCATAATGTCTACGTATAACTATCATTTCTTATGCACATCAATATTTTATCAGATCAATATGTCTGTAAAATCTCTTATCTAACTTCCATATTCCAATCTTGTCTTTTTATAACACAAGGGTATTTTCGTAATTTTACCCTACCGGAGTATTTTCATAAATTCACATCCAAATGCCTTTAACATTTAACCTTTGATGAAATAAATTATAAGTTACAGATCCAGGTTGATTTCTTTACCACTAAGCACATAACTTGTAATTTAATTCTAGCAATCCCTTAATTTCTTATAAAAGTCATCTGAACCATAATCAATTACTGAACCTTTTTACCGTATTCAGATCGAGTGTAGAACTTCATTAATTACACATATGAGACCAAACATTTCCATTCATGCATTTACCAATACCAACATGTTCTATAAAGCATAAAGAGGTAGTAAAGTATTACCTCGATTTCAATATTGATCGACCATAAAAATTCCATTCGAACCCCTTTGATCTTCAATTCAACTTCCAATAATTCCTCAGATACATCAACATAAATTATATCAGAAACGGAGCTTAATTACGATAAACGGATCAAATCGGGTGATAAATCAGTGAAAGACGGCTTACCGAGTTCGAATTTGGCGAAACGGACTTCGGATTTGGATTCAGGACGTTGAAAGCATAAAATATGACTTTTCAGAAATTTGGAATTTTCGGTCAAAATCAAAGTCAACGGGTTTGACTGACAATTTCGAGGCCTTCGGGTTCGAATTTCGAAAAAACGGACAGCGGAATCGGATTTGGAACGTCGAAAAATGTCAGGATAGGTATACTCGGTCGAAGTCAAAGGTCGTTTAATGCCGATCAAAGCCAGTCAAAGTTTTGGTCAACAGTGGTCAACTCCGATCAACGGTCAACGGGTCAACGGTCAACGGTCGGGTAAATGGGTCGGGTCGGTTTGACCGTCAAACCGGTCAAAACAGTTCCAAAACCGGTCAAACCGGTCACTTTTCCCTTCCCCATGCGCAGTGAGGCGCGGGGGCGCGTGAACAGTGATAAATCCCAGAAAAATTTCTAAAAATTATTTTGAGCGATTTCGAGATACTTACAAGCTCGGTTCACAATTTTGAACGGCGGAGAGCTCGATTTCAACAAATCGGGAAGTTTGACCGGTTCACCTCCCAACGCGCCGCCGCCGCCGGAGAAAAAGGAGAACACCGGTGGACTCGGAACGGCACAAGGAACACGATGGTGCGGGAGGTGTTGTAAACGGATGACGCGATCGTCGTGAATCGATGAAAAACCAACTAAAACCGAGTTATTACCGACGATACTTCCGACTGAAATTCACGACGAACGGTGATGATTCACGACGAAAGGTTTGAGGGGTTTTGTTCCTCGGTTGACAACGAACACGATGGTTGTTTCGGCTTGTCGTTTGGAGGTCGGACGGCGAGTAGATCGGAGTTGGAAGTAGGAGAACGGGAGAGGAAACTGGAAAATTTTCCAGAAACATACGGGAGTCTGGGGGTTTATAACATCTCATAATTAAAAATGGTTAAACCAAGAGTTTAGCCACTGAACTTCCTGCACTTCATAAAACGGTCTGCCAACTTTAAAACTTACAATTTAATCCCCAATGTTTCTTTCAAAATATCAATTAAATCCGCCACTTTATAATTTCTTAATTTTAGCCCTAAATTGGGGTGTTACAAAAATGACTTTATCAATCAAATTTTTGATCTTTTAGTTGAACCCAAAGAATGATTTTAATGATGAGGGAAGACATATACTTTTTAATAATTCGAGTTTAAATGATATATATTATTTTAATTTTATTGACAGTGATATCAGTTTAGTGTTGGTCATCGACCGTCAATATTCATCTTTAACATATTCCGCTTTGGTGTGATATTTTATTCAATTTTATTTTAATTATTAATAAAAATATTTTTATTTAACTTCTAATTTCCGTATATTTTGCACTTGTTCATATGCTTTTTGGTATGTTTTAACCTTACTCTTGTGGCACCCTTTACTCTACCTTATGAAATGTTGTTTGTTTACCTCTGTGGTATATATGTGATTGTAAAGATTTTCTTGTCGCTCGTATATGATTTACAATTGTTAGTGATCTTTTATTGGTTAGATTCTCTTTGTAGTTGTTTGTTGATGTATTCAAATCTATTTTGCGAAGCAGCTTTGTAAGTTTGTTTTGGTCCTCCGTCACTCTTTCATCATCTATTTAACATAATTGGATAGAGACAAAAGAATATTATTGACAATTATTGGGTTACAATAGATGATGAACGTCATATTCAAAAGAAGAATTCGATTGTTATTGCGTCTTTTGCATCTTTGAGTTTTCTTTTTCTTTTTTTATTTTATGTTTGATTTTTTTTATGGAAGTAGTCTCTAAAATTTTCTCCTTAATTCGTTGTGTTGTTAAGTTTGTATCTTCTTTTGTTTTAATAAAATTCATTATTGTTTCACGTTAAAAAAAACAAATAAAGAAATAGAAAATAGCCTTTGAAAAAGGAAAAAGTACAAACGCATTGAAGAAAATTCCACTCCAGAATTACTCGGGTGAATAGTTTCATTGTTTGGGCCAAAATCCAACAAAAATATTATACTACTGCTCCAATGGCATTCGAACACACAAACTCCCGCTACGAGGCGATAGCCATATCAATTGGGCAACGTGAACAACATCGGTGATCAGGTTCATACTTTTCAATTGATATAAGTTTTCAAAGCGGAAACAATTAATAAAACTAAGGCCACTGCTGAAAACATAGCTAGTAAATCTCTAGTGCTTTTGATTTACTTTTTATTAGTAGCCATAGAATAGCCAGCTGAGAAACAAGAATTCTCACGTTGGTACGACAATATCAAATACGACTAGCCATAATTAATATTTAAACAAAATTGGAAAACACCGATCAGTCTGAACTAAGTTGATATATAGTGTTGTAACACTTAAGAAGACTTAAATTTAAACGCTCTTAAAAATATATCATTTTTCTATTTAAGGGTTTGAAATTTATCTAATATAGATATCTATTTTGGAGTATATAGATTACAAATTACGAAGAGACAATCAATACAAAGGATGAGGGGGTTTCCCCCACGGTAGGTTAAATTTTCTACTTCCTACTTGTTAATCCTTGCGTACACGGGAACAGTGGGTTTGGTTTTGTACCTATAAAGAACCTTCTTTTCCTGTCGCAGGGAATTACCAATGGAAATAACAATCTTCCCTGGTTCACTAATATAGAATGAATTCCTAACACTCCCTCCTTTCTTCTTATCCTTCTCGTTTTGGATCAACACTCTGTACGACCCTTCATCGTCCGGATGAACTCTTCCTTGTACGACACGTCCCATGCTCCCACCACCGTTAAATCCCAAACCATTGTCATCCCAACCTGATATAATCACATATACATTGCTTAGTCTCTCTTACAAGATGAATAGTCTTTTGGGTTACTATATTCGTACCTTAGGGGTTGGAATTTGGATGTGCTCAGTTGTATTTGCTTTGGCCTTAACCACTAAAGCCTTGTCCTCTGCGGAAAACTCGTCGTCGTTCTCTCTTTTGAGACCTCCATATTCGACCGGCAGATTTTCCGGAGGTATAAATCTAGTTTCGAAACAAGAAAATGACAATGGAAGATTTGACATTGAAAAAACTAGAATTGATGAGTAAATTATTATGGCATTGCTTACTTGAGAAGAGTGCTGGTAACTTTCCCTGGTCTGGCAATGACAATCCTACTATTCTTTCTTTGAACATTCAGCCGTGAAGAAAACACATTGGATATATAGAACCACAGGGGAACATTTATGATTATCTGCAAGTATCTCAATGGTTATGATATTGATCAATTACACACACGTAGAGATACATATGAGAATCTTTTTGCTCTTACGTTTCGATGGATGAGCTCAGGATAATGATCTTGTAACAATTTCCAAGATTTTCGAGAAACGGAACGAAGTTCCTTCGTGGTTTGCCCCGATGAGTGCTTCAAATCTATGATCTGAACAATGGAGTTCGTTCCACCGGCTTCAAACTCGAGTTCCTTAATAGCCTTCTCCATGAATTGAACTCTCCATCTTAAAAACTTTTCACGCTTCTCTTCTGAACCAAGTATTTTATGTTGGATTTGATCGTCTTTCAAGGCACCATACATGTTGTAATACAGAGGGTGACCTTCCTTGTCTCTGCTATTTAGATAACCCAGGTTATCAAAATCATCACCCAGGTTTTCTTCCACGATTTCATCGGTTTTGAATTCATTCCGCCATTTTAACGTCCCCCTAAGCATTTCGAAAGCCTCGTGAACCTTGTTTTTGGCTTTTAAGAATTTCAACAACACAATATCTGTTCCTTCGTGGCGTTTGCTCGGCAACAAAGGTACACCCCAAAGTTTAATCTCTTTCAGTTCTTCAATGGCCTCTGCGCTTTCTTCTCGACTAATGTCGCTGCTAGGCTTCCCCAAGAGATAATTCCCAAGAATCGACTCTTCAACTCGACACCTGAATTCGACCAAGGCCTTATATTTGCTTAGCTTCTTTCCCTTTGAAACATTCTTTCCATCTTCTAGAACTGATGAAGGCTCTTCAAAGGTTTCCTCATTGGTTTCTTGAACTTGGAGGGCAATCTCATATTCAAATGCATTAGCCATGTTTTGATCCTGAACCTTTCCAGAATCTTTTGCTTCATTCTTCTTCTCTCTTTTCTTCCCCATAGCTGGAAAAGGGAATCAGACTGGAAACTGGATCCCTAAAGATGAAGAGATTTAATGAAGACAGATAAATAAATAAAATGGTATTGGAATATGTGATTATCAGGCCACAAATTTAGAGTCAAATGCATGAGTTAAATTTTAGTTCATGCCAGGTTTGCAAACCCTTGAAATAGCTCCTTCTTGGCTAAAAAGGATTGGTGTTGCTTTTTTTTTTCTTCGTCCAGTTAGGATAACTTGTTTAATAGGTTATAAAAAGAAATGGCTTTTTTGTATGCCAAAACATAGATAACTATCCAACAACCAATGGCAGTTATGATAAAATTTTGGAGGTAATTTAAAATTTTAAACAATTAATTTTTTTTTTGAAGGGTTTAGTTTACATGGGTCTAACTAAATTTTTTTAAATTTTAAAAAGTTTAGTGAGATTTTTAAAAATTATAAGACGGGGTTTAATTAAGAATCTAAATTATAAGATTTCGTTTCTCTCTTTTTCAATCTTATTACAATGATAAAACTTAACCCTATTAGATTTTAGTAGTCATTGGATTGTTGACACATGCTAACATCTTAGCCATTTATATATAAATATCTAGATTCTTCTAATAGATAATTCTAGACATAATATTAAATAATACAAATATCTAGATTATTTTTTATGGATATTTCTGCATATCTACTCTTTCTATATTAATTTATATCTCTTAAATAATAATTGTATATTTACATAGAAGTTGTATTGGATTTCAACACAATGTTTAATCAACATTATCTTCAACTATGTAATCATTTAGTCCCTAAATTTAATATGATATTGCCAAAATACATTAAATACCTCATAAATTATCATCTAACTTGTTTAAAAAAAAGTATAATATGTCTCCAATCTAAGTTTATAGCACATATATATACATCATGTCTCACAATAAATCATCATTAAAATGTATTTGTCCCTTTGTTTTGAAACTCCATTCTTAGCCCCATTTCATTAATATCGATAATTTTGGACATGCAACATTACCAATAGTTCTAAAAATTTGGTGGTAATTTTTATAATTGCGTCAATAGTAAAGTCAAAGGATGGTACACGTGCTTTCATCTTTTTTCTGTGGAATTCCTTGTTCTCTCTCAATTCTTTTTTTAGATCATTCCTAAGCTTGTGAATTTCCTCATTTGATGCATTTTGGACAAACTTACCATGTATTCATTACCAATAGTTCTAAAAATTTGGTGGTAATTTTTATAATTGCGTCAATAGTAAAGTCAAAGGATGGTACACGTGCTTTCATCTTTTTTCTGTGGAATTCCTTGTTCTCTCTCAATTCTTTTTTTAGATCATTCCTAAGCTTGTGAATTTCCTCATTTGATGCATTTTGGACAAACTTACCATGTATTCATCCTTTTTTACATGCCACTCGCTCCTCTTTCAACTGCCCTTCGAGCCTCATGGTTGACTTGTTCATCTTTAACTCAACCTATGAAAATATCATTATTCATTAGTTCATTCTTATAGCTTCATGAATAAACTATACACTCTAGCAATAATTTATAAAAATGAGATGTGAAAACAGATAAAATACGCATCATTAAATTAACAAATATCATCTTAGTAATTCATCTATTCTGATCTTTATGTGATTTTTTCACCAACTCTTCAAGCTCCAACATTTCTTTCTTGGAGGGGCCTTTCTAAGAAGCATCCTCTTCATTTTGGTGACGGATAGTTGTCTCTTTTTGTCGCATGAATACAGTCACACACTAACACACATCCCTACTTTACACTAAGTTCCCAAAAGAAAACAATAACCTTAAGTTCAACAAATAATTCATCAAAATACGGTTGCCCACTATTTTGTGCAATGATAGTCAGTAGAGGAACTCAACATTATTTTATGGGGGTATTTAAAAAGATTTTGAGCAAACCAAGAATATTATTAACCCCTATCATATTTATTAACTTGATATTCCTACATTGACTTACGTAACTCGGGATCACGTTCTATAAATGAAAGATTAAAGTTTTCAACCTCAACAACCAGAGATATAGGAGGAGTGTAACACCCCCAACCCGTACCCGACCCGGATACGAGTCCGAGGTGTCACATTAACCAGTCAAAGTATATACTTTTATAAAAGAAACCATAGAAAATTTAAAACTTCTATTCTATAAGAAATTCTTTTACATAAACGTGTCAAAACCTTAACAAACTCCATCAGAGCGTACATATTTAGTGACTTAGTTACATGCCAACATACTAAATTATATGACACGACGTACTTTACAAAATATTTCTGATTTGAACTTTGCGCGGAGATATGCTGCTTTACGGATCCCAACCTTGATCTTCTGATTGATCCACACCTACATGTAAGACACTTACACGCTAAGTCATAGACTTAGTGAGACATGTAAAATATAAGGTAAACTAACAATTGCATGAACATCTTATGTAATACACATTATACTTATACACCTATTGAACTCATCACTAACATGTTTATCCTTACTTATTTCCTTGTCATTAATTCCATTCCATTATATGAGCATATATTGGAAAAAAACATATAATATAACTTCAACACACAACAATACATGAGTAATTACTATGATCATATCATACATAACCATATAACATCTAATATTACCATTACACATATGCACTTGTTACCATTACTATCATATGATCCTAACTTATTACTTATACATATCACATATCACATATACCATTTCACGAGAAACACACATATCATTATATCAAATTATGTTTCTTTTCAAAGCCCATGCACAATATTGAGAACTTAAGGTATGTGAGTACATAGAGGTTGTGCACTATGCTGTCACCACAGCTCGTATAAATCCCACTAGGGGCGCGTAGAATTTATCCCGAAGGACCACGTAGATGTCCCGAATGACCACGTAGATGTCCCGAATGACCACTATGTCCCGAAGGACCGCGTAGACCCTCGACTCTTGGCATGCCAACTATACCTATAGCTCTCATAA
Organism: Hibiscus syriacus; assembly: GCF_006381635.1. Lineage (NCBI taxonomy): Eukaryota > Viridiplantae > Streptophyta > Magnoliopsida > Malvales > Malvaceae > Hibiscus > Hibiscus syriacus. The sequence goes on along the minus strand of NW_024062890.1, from coordinate 1,570,075 downwards.
CACATGACATGGGCATTATCTTTTACCTCATTACACATTCACATATTCATATCACATAGTTCTTTTACATAGCTCTTTATCACATTTCATATGATCACATAGTCACATAGTTTACTTTCACATAGCATTTTCCATGAAATTCACATTATTCATCCTTTTCACACATGGTCACATCACATATACCTTTTTCTCATATGCATATAACATATTATTTCTTATCTTTTAACTTATATTACATATGCATGTAATCTTATGTCTTATTATCAATATCTCATAGATCACTATTATACAACACATGTTCTCATACAATCCCTTCATTCAATTATAACATCTAGTCTATCTTATTATACTAACATGTATTCATGTCATTCAACTATTAAACATATGCATTTACTTATATACCATACATCTAACACCATTTCACTACATATTTATGCTTTAGTACTTATATCATATAATATCGGAATTGGACTCATCGCAAGTCTTAATTCCTAAACATAACGTACACTTACTATCATGTACTCACCTGTCTCAATGAACACTCTTAAGCTCTTGTTTTCTTTGCGTATCTTACTCTGTCGACCTATCCGAACTTTGCTTTTGATCGATGTCTACACAATCATATATTTATACTATCAGCATCTCATTGATATACTATAATCTATAATTTCTTAGACTGAAAGAAAGATTTATTCCATTTCCTATTGAAGTGCATCGATACATTATACCATGCATCGATGCATCCCTTAACATGTGCATCGATGCACTACCCATGCATCGTTACACCAATCACCTTCGATGTTTTCATTTTAAGGGGGTGCATCAATGCACTCCTTATGCATCGATGCACTAATGGAATTCGATGTTTATTTATTTGAGAGTGCATCGGTACACATTGAATGTGCATCGATGCACACAACTCATAAATTACATCTTGAGCACAAAAATGTCTTGTTTTGACCCCAAATTCTACTTATTAATCCCTCATTGTACCTTAAAACTTATCTATACATATAAACCTTCTTATAACACTTTACCATCTCCCATAATCCACCATAATTCTTGAATCAAAGAATTTCATTAAAATTTTCATGTGTTCTAAATTCAATTCTATCACCTCTAACTTCTTAATTAACCCTTTGCCAAGTCAAATTCATTCTTGGAACTTCAAAAACCTTTCTATAAAAAAAGTTCATTTCTAAACACTTAATAGAAATTCCTTTCTAATTCTTTCCTCTTGGTGTTTTAAGCTTATATAAGCTTTCTTTAAGCTTATATAACACTCAAAGAATAAAACACAACTCAAATATTCAAGAATTAACCATCAAAATTAAAACTCACCTTTGAGGCTTAAGCATGAACACACGGGAAGAAGAAAGAAAGAAGAAAAAAGAAGAGTTCCAAATAACTCTCCAAACCCACGTGTTTCATTCTTATAAAAGGGGAGAAATATCTTTTAAGCTAAAATTACCATAATGCTCTTATAATCCTTTAATATTTACCCCTTTCATCCAATACTGAAATAATCATATTTAAATCCTTGAATTTAAATTTTCCTAAATTGATCCCCAAATTTTAAAAATTCTCATTTTTGTCACTAACCCTGATTTCAAGATGTTACAAGGAGTGTGTGTGTAAAAAAATTTAAAGATAAAAATTCATGATCCCACATAATATATATATATATTTATTAAATTAAAAGTAATTTTTTTTAAATATTCATCAACTAAAATAAGATGAACAACTAAAGAGGGAAAATACATAATTTTTGTATTTTGAAATAAAAAAATGGATATCAATTGTGTTTAATAAATAATATTTTATTGGTTTTCAATTTCTAAAATAATATACGTTTTTTTAAAAAACTAATTTTTTTTATTAAGTACGTTCCGCCCCTGCCAACCACAATAGAACATGAATTAAGTAAATTTGACAAAATACATATATGTTGTTGTTTTTGTTGATGAAATTGAAAAATGGCATTCCCCTGCAATGTGTTTGAGAGAGAATCAAAATCAGGAATCCGAATCCGCGGATTGAAGTCCGACAAATGTATCGAATACGAACTTCATATATGTTTGTATTAACGGTACAAAACATTATTGGACCTGATAAACTAGCATTCATTGGGACTGGTCTACATAATCTTATTCGCTACTTACAATATTTCAACCATAAGTCACCAGCACAAGAAATCATGCATTGTAAATTAAACTAGGGAAACACTCTTTGAACTCCTCAATTCTCAATCATGCTTTATTGTTACTGCTCGTTCATTACCATCTACTGTCTCTGCAACACTCATCACGGTTTCTTTATGGATGGTGGGAGATGCTCTCACCTTGGGTTCCTCATTGGTCGAAGGGGAAGCACCTGTCATATTTTCGTTAGAAGCCTCGACAGGAACAGTGGGATTAGCCGCAGTGGTGCCAGCGTTTTCGTTAAGATGTCTTCCGGACTTTGTTCCTCGAATTTGGAAATGACCCGTTGAAGCTCATCATGCAGATTCAGGGCCTCGAAGAGAACTCCATCATCATCGGTAGTGCTTTCAATGATCATCTGAATAACAGGTTGCGACTGCTTCCACTTCTCCAACATGCTCTCCGTCAGCTCGTCCTACAATCACACAAGAACCTTCATCAAACGTCGTTCTGGCAGAATGGCAAAAAAGATTACATAGGAAGAACAAAATGCTTCATGATGAAGTTGATAATATCGTCTGGAAAGATATAACAGAAGCTAAAAACAATAACACTTCATTTCCTACCATGCCAAATGACTACATAAGCATAAATGGGTGGGCCTACAGCAAGGACTGTGAAATACAAAGTACACAATCACAGTTGAAATCATGATTTCATGCTAAAAGCAGTATAATTACCATTGGTTTCGGCTCTGTTTCCTTAACATGCTAGAAAGCACCTCAAGGCTGTTCCGAGTTACTTCAAAAACTTCCTTCTTTTCTTCAGCAGAAAGACTCCCATAACTATAGGTAAAATCACCGACTTCCGGTCCCATGTTATCAACAGGATAATTTTTGGGGGGAGGAAAATTCATACAAGACTCCAAGGTAAAGTGCAAAGGGGTGCATTTCCCATTGGCTACCGGTGGATGTGTACTTCTTTCTTTCAAGCTCTGCTTTATAGGGAAAAAGGTTAGCAAAAATCTGGAGAATTACTCTCTTTAAATGCATGATATCTTACATGCTATTAGTGTTGGCACACTTGAAAGGCAATTTAACAGAAATCATTAGCAAAAAAGGAGGAAAACTAACATTTTGACATAATCATAGGAGAGAATACTAATGGGATCATAATTAACAATAAACATGATGACAAATTTCATGTTGTTAAATGTATTTTGAACAAGTCCAGATATTTTTCTGAGGGATGGTCATAGATCAACATGTGTGTCGACGACGTTTTTCGTACAGGCGGGGAAATACCGATACCAACTTGGGGGTTTTTCTTTAAAAAGAATTTGAAATGTGAGGAGTCGCCACCAATAATTTAAGATGCGATTGAGACACTATAAAAACCAGGTGATTTTAATAAAATATTTTATTTTCATCAAATTACCAAGTTTAAGGTCTGCGAAAATCCAGAAATCAGGTTTGGGAGTCAGTTACGCGTGGGTAAGAATTAACACCCCCACAAGAGCCAAAAAATTGATACCTAGTTGATTACCCTATATTTAGAATCGGAAACTTTGAGTTTGAACTTTATTTAATTTAAAAATCATTACGGATGCAAAGTTGAAAAGGATGTTTGTTTATTAAGGTCGATAATATTCGCCCCTAGCATAAATGCGGGAGATAAGCTATTGTGCTCAATAACCGAATATTGCCTCGATATTTTAGAAATCATGATGCAGTTTTGAAAAGGATGTCGACCTATTTCGGGAATCACCGGTAATCACCCCATGAGCATACTTGCGGGATATATACTATTAATTCCCTAATAAGTGAACAATGCCTTAGGTTTAAAAATAAAATGTGATCAAACAAATTTTTATTAATCCTAATTAAGCTAAGGGTAAATTAAGGCTTTTTCTAGTTTAAAGTGTCGAATTATGAAAGTTAAAGAACCTATGGGCACAAACCTAGAAGTGTAGGTTCTAATATTAACTCTATTTGATTTTTAAACCAATTATTGGATCGAATAATCGGGATGGTCCCTCGAGCACTTACGCGAGGGTCAACTGAATTATTCCCTAAATTAAGAGGACTATATTGAAATCTAGCTAAAAATGGAGGCTCTATTTAACTTATTTGATTATGTCAATCTTAAAGGTCTAATTGAAGTTCGGGGACTAAAAGGTCAAAGGTCTAAAATACCGAGTTTTAAGAGACTAAAAGTTTAAGGACCTAAATCAATGGTTTTTAAAGTTTGCGGACTAATTAATAAACCAAAATCCTAAGTATTATTTAAATTAACCTATTAAAAGGAATTAAACCTAAAGTGTTCTTTTAATATTGGTAATTAATAAGTTTTAAAAAGTCGAGCAATCGATTTCAGTAATCGGGCATCTTATGCGAAAATTCGATTTGAATTGCTCCCTAATTAATAACTAGGGTGTCGTCCTAACCTAAGAGTTAAATCTAAAAATTAAAACTATGAAATAACGAAACATTTTAAACCTATTTAAAATAAATAATAAAAAAAGACAAAAACACAACATAAAAAGAATAAAGATAAGCATAAACATAAGGATTAAATCGCATAAACATTAAATTACCAAACTAAAAAGGGAAAAAATTAGACATACAATAGGGGCTAAATTAAAATGAATCAAAATTAAATGGCTAAATCTAAACAAAATAAAAAAATAGATTAAGGACTAAAATATAAAAAACGTGAAAACTATAGGGACCTAAAGATAATTATTAATTTTATTTAAGCATAAAATAACATGTTTAACTAAAAAGGAAAAATTATAAAATCAGTCCACACAAATTAAAATAAAATTAAAAGGTCACTATATGTGATCAAAGTGTAAAAACACGCCTACTTACAGGGACTAAATAATAAATTTATCAAAAAAATATATAACATGCAAAAAAAGGGAAAATAATAGTTTTGGTCCATGCATGTGACCAGAATGCAAAAACACACTAAAGTTAAGGGGACTAAAACACGAATAACCTAAAAAAATTAAAGCACACAAAAAAGGAAAAATAACAATTTTGGTCCCTACAAGTTACCAAACTATAAAAGCACGCTAAAAGTGAGGGGACCTTAATGCGATTCCCCCCCAAACTTTCTCTATAAATACCAAACATTTTTTTCATTTGTAATAAAAAAAAAGGAGAGAGAGCTCCCCTAACACCCGAAAACACCGAAACCCCTATGCTTCGCGGACTCTGACGACCGACGAAGCCTCTTAATAAGGTAAACTTCGGATCTATTTATTCCCTTAATTTTTAGCGCATTTTTACTGTAAAAATGGTTGGGTTGTTCATTTTTCGAACATAAAATGTTGTTTTTTACTTTTGTCTCTTCGGTTATTTTGAACAAGCTGTTCAAAAAATCAAAAAGTTTTTTTTACTCTTCGAAAACAAACAAAAAAATATTTTCTACTGATATTCAAAACTAACACACAAAAAGGATTTATCCATACTTGAAATAAAAAGAAAAATAACCTTTAAAACTTATGTTTATTGCTTTTGGATGTATCCGAAACCGAGAGAGTTACATTGTAATTTTTGTTCGGGTTTTATACACATTTACAAATAAATGAATCATTACAATTTTTTTGTTTGCTTGCTTTATGTTTTCTGCAGGAGAGTGGTGCTTGGAGTGCATGGATGACTTCTACTGGAATTGGGGCAAAAAATGGTGGCCATTGGTTGGGGGAGTGGGCGGCTACCTAGGGCTAGGTTTAGACCTGGGTCGGGTCTAATTTTGGGCCCCGAGTTTGGGTTTTTAGGTTGGATTTTGGGTCCTGGTCGGGTTTTCGGTATGGGGCTTGAGGCCCGATTGTATTAAAGGGTTTGGGTTTTATATTTTGTAAAGGGTTTGGGTTTGGTTTGGCTTAGGGCCCGGTTGGTTTTTAGTTTTGGACCTTGAGACTTTTTGTAAATGGGGGTAAAAAATGGGTATTTTTACCACATAAGTTTGGTGAAACACATGCAAGTAAGCAAGATCCTGGGACTGTCCCCAAACACAAATCAACTGCAAAGCCCTTCCTCTATTCCCAGGATTGGTGTGCGGATTCTCGATCATCTTCACCATCTCTTCCAGCACTCCCTCCGAAGCCACCTTAGCGCAGTTCGTCGTACAAGATTCCAACAAATCAAGGCTCAACGATTGGGTGACGTTGTTTTTGGCCGATAACTTCTTCTTGATGGCCCCAGAGATATAGGTTGTGTCGAACTCTTGGCTGTTGATCATGGCACATATCTTCATGTTCAATCCCCAGTAGGGTTCTTGTATTTATAGCATATCACTACTTCTTTTGAATAATGAAAAATCATCATTTATAAAAATATAATAAAATACTATTCCTCATTTGGCAGTATAAAGTATTCCAGAATATTTGGCAAGAGAGAATCCCATCAAAATATAATATTTTAGAGCAAAGACGTCTCTAAAACTAAATTTTCATCTATTTACCGCGAAAAATTAACTGTCAAAAGCTCTCTTTATTCATTAGCAAACATTTCATCTCCAACACAAAATCTCGACTTGTCCCAAGCATTGTCCTTCACCCAAACACTCCTCAATTCCCGGGGCACCATTTTCTTCTCCGGCGTCGGAAAATCCGGATTCGTCCCCAACAATATCTCCCAAACACTAGTTTCCCTCGGCATACGCTCCTCTTTCCTCTCCCCTCTCGAAGCCCTCCACGGCGACATCGGCGCAATCTCATCCGCTGACGTTCTCGTTCTCTTCTCGAAATCCGGCTCCACCGAAGAACTCCTCCATCTGGTTCCCTGTGTTAGAGCCAAGGGGGCTTATCTCATCTCCGTTTCCAACAATGCATTGTCCAATGCTTGCATATGAATGTGCATTTGCCGTTGGAGGGAGTTGTGTCCGTTCGATCTGGCGCCGGTGACTTCGACTGCGATCCAGATAGTATTTGGGGACACCGTGGCTATTGCGCTTATGGGGGCTAGGAACTTGACTAAGGAGCAATACGCTGCCTATCATCCCGCTGGGAGGATTGGGAAAAGCCTTATTTTCAAGGTTTATTATTATTTCATTATTAGAAATCAGATTTTTGGTAAATTTGGTAATTGCTTGTGAAGATGAGATACTTTTTCAGTAGTGGGCGTTTAATGAATTTTGATAAAGTTGATTTAAAAAATATTGTTATTTTTGTTTGCTATAATAATTGGTTGATGTAAGAAGCAGTAGAATGATGAAAACTAAAAAAGAAAATTAAATTCTTTTTATTGTAGTAATTTTGATGTATTAAAACGAGCTTCAACTTCTAGGATCATGTCATTGTCAACTGAGATCGGTGGACATTTGAAATTGAAATTTCCTCTCTTTTTTGTCTTATTTTTTCATATTTTATTGTTGCTTGAATTGTGCATTGTCTTCTTCATTGCTTAATTGGGTAATGTGGAGGCGACTTGAAGGTCAAGAAAAGAATTATTTAAAAAAAACATTTTTGGACTTGTAGAATGATGGATTGGGGCTTTTGTGTTTGTAGGTAAAAGATGTGATGAATAAGCAACATGAACTTCCAATTTGCAAGGAAGGATATTTGATAATGGACCAGCTGGTGGAGATGACTAGTAAAGGATGCGGATTCTTGTTGGTTATAGACGATGAATATCACTTGCTCGGCACATTTACAGATGGCGATTTGAGGCGTACTCTTAATGCCAGTGGAGAAGCCATATTCAAGCTCACTGTTGGAGAAATGTGCAACAGGTAAATTCAAATGGAGCATTTTCAAATCAGTTGTAGCAAATTGTGAAGTTGTTTTCTGATTATCAGAGGATCTTGTTTTCAATCAAGTCACTCAAATAATACCGTTTTGGTTTATATCAGGGAACCGAGAACCATCAGTCCAGAGGCAATGGCTGTGGAAGCCATGCAAAAGATGGAGTCGCCGCCTTCCCCTGTACAATTTCTACCTGTTATTGGTCATCAGAATATCTTGATTGGCATTGTCACATATCATGGATTAGTTTCTGCTGGCCTTTGAGATATGGAACTGTCTTATATTTGTTCTTGAATATTAATACCTTGACATAATTCTTTTGTATGTGTTAACTAGAATTTTAGTCCAACCATGACATAATCTCATATATTTTTCTCAAGGCTTGTAAAGAACAATTATATATGTTTTATGCTTAATTTTCACAAATACCAGTATTGAATACAAAAAATAAATAAACCCTAAGCTAAAACACACGAATCTTATACTTTGAGTTGATCATACCACCATTACAAATGGTTTTCCTTCTTACTCCATGAAGTATTCAACATCTTTCATGAGAAACCATACTTTTTGTCAGTCCCGAATCTCGTGTTCCCTACATTAGAAGCTACCTGGGGAAGATGATGACCTCCCAAGCTGCTGTTTTCTTCCATGTTCCACAATAAGTCGTCGTAGCCGTCATAGACTTTGGAGGTAACTTCATTGCTGTTGTTTTCCTGATGAGAATTATATTGAAGCAGGTTTAGCAAGCACTGGGCGTGGCTTTGATAGGTAGGTGTGGTGGAAGAGCTTATTTGTTGATAAGTTGTTCGGTGGGTTAAAGAAGGGGTGTCATTTGAGGTCTCCAACATCATTGGGGAGCTAAGTTTGGTGCTGTTCTCTTCTTTGCTCTTGTGAAACACCCTACATAAAACCCACTCTTCCTATACACACATATAATAAGTCATTTACATACATACATACATATAGTTAGTCATTTACATACATACATAAGAGAAGTTAACTGACCTTAGGAGGCATATGTGGAGTGTGGAGGCGAAATTCATGCATGATCCATCCTGTTTTGATTCCATTAGGTGCTCGGTTTCCGTGAAATACCAATGTCTTTCTCATCCCTACGACCGTCTCTGTTCTTGGGTCCACCACCACTCGATCTTTCCCTGTTGCTTTCCAGTAACCTGATGTTGTTGCCCTGTTTGTTCGGAATCCCGTCGCATATTTTCGATCTCGAAAGCTAAAGAAATACCACTCATTTGCATTCAACTTTGCCACCTCTGTAATTTAATCCAAAAAGAAGAAGTCCGCAGTTAATCCCAAGCATACAGTTTATGCTTCATTTTTCTTAGAGTCGACATAAAAAAGATAATTTTTTCATTAACCTTATCTCCTTGAATCGCTGAGAGTGTTGGTAAGTCTTTTTCACCACCTGATTTATGTCTAAGAATTGCATGCTATGCCAATATCTTTTATGTATAAATATATATTAATTGTTTGCCCTTATGTACATTACATTTCTAACGACAGAATTCAAATCTAAATCTTAGAAATCATATTATCATAAACGGAAGATTTTATGTTAGACGTAGAACTTATAAAATTTATAAGGAAATAAATTTATAAAATTTGAGAGGATAAAAACAAATTATCAATAAAGGAATATAAAAAAAATCTAAAATATAAGAGAATTTAAAATTTTCAAAGGAAACAACTGTCCCCTTAGCCTACTTCTACGTATTATTAACATGAACAACCGTAAATTCCGAATATATACAATAAAATATTAAAGTTACCAAAAGGAAATATTTGAAACCAACTTTGAGACAATAACAATTACGTATAGAATCCTCTTTGTTGTTAGGTTTTATATTTGGAAAAAACTTATAAACTTTTAAAGAACACCAAAACAAGAACCGTCACATGTCAATAAAATAATTAAGTAGGAAAAATAGAGTAGGTTTCTACTTATAGGTCACATGTTAAGACCCCCAAGACCACACTCAAACATTTAGAGATTGTCTTATGCAACTTTCTCTGTTTTTTCAAGTAATTTAATTACCTTACACATGATGTTGTAATGATCTTGCTTATGTATAATATTAGGACTTGCCATTTTGGCTATACATAGACAAAGATACTCTTAATTTGGAAAGTACACGAGATAGCACAAAGAGAAAGAAAGTAAATGGTGGACAGATATTAGGTATCATGTGTAAGAATAACATGATATATCTTTATATTTCCTACTTTAAAAAGGAAATACTACGTTGTAAAAAATTAAAATTAAAAGATGAAAATATAAGCGAGTCCTTTAAAATTATTCGATTCATGAACTCGACTTCGAACCTCAACACCTACTGATTTCGAGGTCGATTTTTCTTAATTATTCAGGTACACCACCATACAATCATACACACATATTTGCATGCATAAGCAAACATGACAGACGACAGCTTTAGTTTTATCAGTTATAAGATGAATTCAATAATTTTCTTCCTTTTTCTGGTTTGTATTAAAAAACAACAGCAGCTACTACCAGACCTTAAAAGGTTTTAATTTTGTGGAAAACCCATAAAACTGAGGTAAAGAAAGAAAGAAAGCAATGAAAGAATAAAGATTGGAAATCAAAGAGACATACCAGGGAGCTGCCATGGCTCGCATGTATGCAAATCAATATCCACCAAAGTACCCTTCAAAACATGCTCATTCACAATCTTTTTGTAAAGATAATGACACACCAACTCCTCGTCGCTCGGATAAAACCTAAACCCAGGCGGCAGTGTTGCTCCTATGTCCCTTAGTCCCATTTTTTTTTTTATCTTCAACCTAACAAACAAGAATAATTCAGAAAAAGTTTTTTTATGAATCAAGTAAAAGAAGGGTATGATTATGATTTGCTTTGTTTAGGGGACTTGACAATAGATATAGAAGTATATTGAATAGGAACGTGTGTATGTATATAAAGGAAAAGATTAGGATGAAAATCAAGTGCCTTTGCTTCTTACGATATATTCTACCATATATGTACATAGGGGCCATGCTTGTGTGACTAGTTAGTCATAATTGGGAAGTAATAAGAAAAACTAAAGTTAAAAGAAATCTTTACTATTGTGGATATACATTGGACAAAAACAAGACAGTTTTATTAGATAATCAGTTTTCACTTTATGTAAAATAAATTTAGGACGGGCCTACTTATTTCAATTTAAAACTAATGTAACTTTATTTATTTTTATGAACTTTTATATATTTAGCATTCACAAATCAAACGATCTCATTGATTAAGGTGATTATTGTTATCTCCAGAAGTCTCGGGTTTGAGCACATCGTCTGTAAGGGTGTTTGAGCATTTATTGTTAAATGATTGAGATGATCTTTTGAACAAATAATACATTGTAATCACCATAGACTAATAAAAAACATTCTCGTAGAGGAAGAACAAAATAAACTATAATAATATTGTTTTAATAAAGATTAAATATAAGTTTATCATGTTTTAAAAAAATTATATATAATTTCATCATTTTAAAGAATTTAAATTCTATTATTAGTTTATTAATGTCAATGGCTTTAGAAAGCAGTGATTAAAGTTTGTTGTTGATATTTTAGAAATCAAATTTCAATTTATAAAAAAATGTTTTATGTTAGCATTAAACTTTAAATTAATTATGTTGATGTAATATTCTTCTCGGTTAGTAATTTGATTTAATTCTTTTAAGATATACCTTTCAAAAAAAATTCTTTTAATATAATAATATTTAGAGAAATGTATATATCATTACCGAAAAGTTGACATTGCCCTTTCTGCTTTTATGAGGGGACAGGAATAACTTCATTAACTTGCATATAAGTTGGCTACCTATTGAGATGAAAGGTCATTTTTGCCACCGGACAGATCGTCTCGAATATTTTCGGAACCCTGAACGAAAATAAAAAATAGGCCCTGATTAAAAATATACTTCATTACTTTAAACAATTACTTTAATATCGTAGAAAATTATTAAACTTTTTCGAATATTAATTTCATTGTTTTGTTAAGAAAACATCTTAAATACAATTAAGAGAATAAAAAATTGAATGTGGGTATAAATTATGATATAGAGATTTATTCTAAATAATAAATTAAAAAATAAAGAATAACATATTATGTTATTGTTAGATTGAGATTGGAGAAGACTAAGAATTAAAGAATATTTAGAAAATTGAAAAATAAGATTTGTAAAAAAAAGAGACAAATATAATTTGATTTAATTCAAAATTAAATGAATTAACGAGAGAGATGGAGAAAGTTATGAGAAATTGAGAATTTTATGAAATTGTAAAAAGTTAGAGGCCTTAATTATAAAGGTGGAAATTGAGATTGAAAAAAATAGGGGCCTCAATTATAAAATTATAATTGAGATCGAAAATTCTTAGAGGCCTCAATTATAAAGGTAAAAATTGAGATTGAAAAAACTTAGTCCTTAATTGAAAAGGTAAAAAGTGAAATTGAAAAAACTTAAAAGCCTCAATTGTAAAGTTAAAAATGATATTACAAAATTAGGGGCATCAATTATAAAGGTAAAAAAGGGATTGAAAAATTAGAGATTTCAATTATAAAGATAAAAAGTTAGATTGAATAATATTAAGACCTCAATTATAAAGGTAAAAAATAAGATTTAAAAGTTAAGAACCTAATTATAAAGATGAAAAAATGAGAGCCCCAATTACAAGGATGAAAAAATGCTCAGGGCGCTCCCCCTAATAGTCGGGTCTGCCACTAGACATTTGTTATTATTATTGTTATATTGTAGTTTATATTATATGGATTATTATTTGATACATAAATTATATAAATTTCATTTTATTTAAATTTTAAATATTATAATATAAAACTTTATTTTTAAATTTTAAGTCTTAAAATCTAAAATATTAATCTTAAATCTGTAAATTCAAATGAGACTCGTGACACTATTTTTTTGTTAGTATGTGATGATTATAAGGTAAAATTTGTTCGATAAAGATTATTAATCATTTGATAATAAAAATTGAGGTAATTACTTAATAATATTTGTTAAATATTGTTTATTATTATGTTATGAATAAAAGGTAGTATATATTCAAAAACTCTCAACCATTTAATATTAAATGTTAATAGTCTTAATACATCAATGCATACGTAGTGCTCGAACTCGAAACATAAAAAAAAATCTTTAACCTCTTAGGTTGTTTGGTTCATGTAAATATAAATCAATATTAAATTGTTAAATTATGAATTTGAATTATAAAAATTGATTGGGAGTTTCTGTTAGAGTTTTGTTTATTTAATTCTCAAATTAACAACTCAAAAATAAAGATTATATTTCATTTTAAAATTTTAAAATTTAATAAATATATAAATTGGAAAAATTGTCAATTGTTTAATTTTTTAATTTCAAATTAAAAATTAAAATAAATTAAATTGGAAAAATTTTCAATTGTAATTTATTACTTAATAATTAACAACCAAAATACATATAATTTACATCAAAATAATATATAATGAAATATAAATTTAAAAAAATCGGTCTAATATATAATAATATTGTCGGGAATTTAATGCGAAATAATTTGGAAGCATCTACATAAATTCATGATCAAGAGCTATGCCTGCTAATAATTAAAGTTATGAAAGTGAAGGTTGTCGTCGTTATCATAATTACATTACATCTTTCTATATGTTGTCACCCTAATTAACTCTACTTTGGACAATTATCAATCCATGTTTCGTATCCTTGCAAAAGAAAAAAAATGATCAATTAAATTATTAATTGAGTTTTCATTTAATTGATATGATCATTATTGTATTTAAAAATATTATTAGTTTAAATACAGTTAAATATATAATATTTTCAATTTAAAAATTTTATGTTTATTTAATTTATGCATTATATTTGTATAAAAAATACTAAATAATCATATGCTACTTTAGATTAAAAAATAGATGGGTTTAGATTAAAAAATATATGGGTAGCATACATCAAAGTAAGGAAGGCAAACGGACGAGTCGGGTGCTGATTCCCTTTTCCTATCCCATATCCACCTAACATATTCAAATCCATCGCCCGCCCATCACCCATGATGGGTAAAAAATTCAAATCCACACCCACCCACGCGGGTACATTCTCAAATCCATCCCCACACCAACTACCTAACTGGAGACATACCCAGCTAGACCCGTTTGACAGCAACCTTAAGTTATACATAAGCAACAAACATAAAACAAACATGTCCATTAAGAAACATAATAAAATAAACCAATGATTTTCTGAGTTAAGTGTTAACATAGATCTTAAAGTACATAAAACATCATAATATTATATCTTATATAATATTAAGATTTATAAATTAATCTCTAAAATTATACTTAAATTCATAATGGTCTAAAATTTAATGGGTATTTAGTGGGCGGGCGGATGTGGGGCGAGTAAGATCTTAAACCCATCACCCGCCCACTACCCACGATGTATACCACTTTCTAAATCTATACCCACCTACTACCCACTAAAGTTATATCTATCCCCGTCCCAATTAGAACGGGTACGATACAGAATCCACGAAATTGTACCCGTTTGTCATCCTTGCATCAAAGGTTATTAAATTACGTTAATGTGATTTTTTTTAATCAACGAGCTTTCAGATATTATAAGAGAATCATTAAAATAATTATTTTTTGTAAAATGGTCTTTTTATGATATTAATAATATAATAATTTTTGATGAAATTAACGATAATTTTATTTTTTGTAACGAATAATATTTTGATTTATTTTATATTATGTAATGAAAAGCTCTATATGTGCGATGACGTTGGAGGAGATGTGACGGCTTCATGTTCCTCTTTGAAACCAATAATTCAGGTCCAGGGATATCCCTTCCTCCCCTAATTTGCCTAAAAATATTGCCCACAAATAGTATTATATATAAACCAAACTTAATCAGTTTTTCATATCAACTTTACCTTGCTTCTCATCTTAGAGAAACTCTATGTTAACAACTTTTGGCAATTATTATTATTGTTATTATTCTAGATTTTTTCATAAATGATTTTCTCGAAAATCAATTTTTTTAGATAAACAAATGTCTTCGTAATATATTTTTTTTCATCTATTATATACTTTTGAGTTTCATTTTCTCCCACCAGTCATCTTCTCTTAATATGATTACTAGTAATTTCAAATAATTTGTCAAAGTTTAATATATTGTCAGTCAATTATGTCTATTCACCTATAAATCTATGAGTAGCCAACATAATCATAGGCCTGATATTAATATTAAAGGTCACTATAAAATTCTTCGACCAAAACTAAGGGAGAGAACTACTGCTACTTCTTTTCTCAAACTTTTTGAAATTCTTTTAGATCAGACTACATTAATTATATGTAATTCTACCATAAATCATAGGTTGCGGCTCTCTGTTCAAATCAAAATGAGCAAATTACCTAATATCTACTACTTCTTCTTTTCTCAAACTTTTTGAAATTCTTTTAAATCAGACTACATTAATTATATGTAATTCTACCATAAATCATAGGTCACGGCTCTCTGTTCAAATTAAAATGAGCAAATTACCTAATATCATAAGAACTCAAATGTTATCATCAACAATTTTATTTCAGGTCCAAACATATATTAAAAAACTATTCATTGGAAAAGTAATATATGTGTCGAAACGTTTTTTCGAAAAGGAAAGAAAGGGAGTCTCGTTTTGAAATAATTTTTTGATGATCGATTAATGATAAAACGTGATTTGAGGAGTCACCACCAATATTTGATTAGGGCGTGATTGGGCACCCAAAAACATATTTGCAATTTTAATAAAATTTTAATTTTAATTAAAACAACAAACTTGCGGTATGCGTTACCAAAATTCGAGTTCGGGAGTCGGTTACGTGTGGGGAAAGATTAGCACCCCACAGGGCCCTAAATCGGCACCTAGTCGATTAATTAAGTATCTTTTCAATGAAATTTACAAGTTCGAGTATAATTTAATTTGATATCCCCTAAAAATAATATTCTTTGGATTTTTTGACGAAACATGATAATATTTAATTATTTCCTATCGAAAAAAATCGATCTTGCATACCTTAAAGCAATCGATTCTTACTCTAATCGAAATAAAGAAATATTAATATTCCATTCTAAAGTTCATTATTAATTCAAAATAACAACACCCAAAATAATTTTAAGAGAGAAAACGATGATATCTAATTATTTCCAATCGAGAATAAATGACCTCTCATACATTAAAACAATCGTTTATTACTCCAATCGAAATGAAGAGATATCATTATTCCGTCTTAAAATTCATTATTGATTCAAGTGAAAACGATAATATCTAATGATTTCCAATCGAGAATAAATGACCTCTCATACCTTAAAGCAGTCATTTATTGCTCCAATCGAAATGAAGAGATATCACTATTACATCTTAAAAATCAATATTAATTTGAGAGAAAATGATAATATCGAATTATTTCCAATTGAGAATAAAATGACATCTCGTGCCTTAAAGCAATCATTTATTACTCCAACCGAAATGAAAAGATATTACTATTCTCAATATCGTTTCGAATGTTATTATTTTGGAAATCCATTGAAAAACACATGCAAAAATCAAGCAAACTAAAAGCATATCAAGCAAGTAATTAATTACTTATTTTACCAATATTTAATGAGAACAAGGATGTTCAATTATTTAAATACCTCGAGACAGACCTTAGATTCAATCTAATAGTCTTTTCTCGATGAATTTAATTAAAAGAACGTGATCTTTTTCTGGCCCCAAATTTTAAA
Source organism: Hibiscus syriacus (assembly GCF_006381635.1). NCBI lineage: Eukaryota > Viridiplantae > Streptophyta > Magnoliopsida > Malvales > Malvaceae > Hibiscus > Hibiscus syriacus. The sequence continues at coordinate 1,553,369 of NW_024062890.1, read as the reverse complement.
TGTAACCAATTTTATTCGTGTCACTAAATGAGATAGGCTTTCATTTTAAAATTATTGAAAGTAACTTTCTTATACGTTAAGACAATCACTTTACGACAATATTAAAATGAACGAATATTACCCTTAGTCAATTTCTTTCGATTCGAGTCAATAAATGCTTATGAGGGTGACATGCAAAATTAATTAAGGACTAAAATGAACTAAAATGCAAGCAACATGCAAAAATTAAAATAAAATAAAAATAGGACCGAAACATAAACAATCAAACCATCATGTTAAAATTAAAATAAAATAAAGTATATAAGTGACTAAAATGAGCATGCTTAATATTGGGTGCTAAAATTACAAAGAATAAAAATAAATAAAACATGGGGACTAAATTAAAATAAATTAAAATTGCATGGACAAATTAAAATAAATAAATAAATAAATAGATTCAAGTTTGAAATATAAACATGCCAAAACTACTAAATCATTCCTTAAGTATTTTAAAAAAATGAAACTACTAAATATTCCATTTTTCCTAGCCTAAAATATACATTCGAAATAAAAAAAAGGAAACTACTAAATCATTCCCTAAGTATTTTAAAAAAATTAAACAGTCACTACACATGAGCAAAATGCAAAACAAACATAAATATACATGGACTAAAAAGCAAATAACCTTAAAAATATATAACATGCATAAAAGTGGATAAATTACAAAAATAGTCCCTATAAGTGACTAACATGCAAAATCATGCTAAAGTTAGGGGGACTAAATAGTAATTAAACAAAAAATATATAACATGCATAAGAAACGGGTAAATTATAAAATTGGTCCCTATATGTGATCATTTTGCAAAAATACGCATAACTTAGAGGTGCATAAGTATAATTTTCCCTTAAAATTTCCTATAAATACAACCTTTTTTCTTTTTTTTTTTTTTCTCTTTTTTAAACTTTAGAGAGAGAAACTCTCACTTCTCTCTAGAAAGTCGGCACCCTCACCGACCGTTTGCCTACCGTCGGTCGCCACGTCGCCATCTGAGCCGTCGCTGGTGGCCGTTAGCCACCAAATTTTACCCGAAAATCCTCCTCAACCACCTCGTCTCAAATATGGGCTCGATTTTGTTAAAAACAACCCCCAATGGCGTGAAACAGAGCCGAGACCCTTCAGCTTTCTAGGGCTCTGATCGCCGCCTTCCACCGTTGGATCAGGTCGATTCCGAAGTATGTTGCTCTCCTCCCTCGAGCGCTCCTCCTCACTATTCAGATCTGCGACCCACCCTCCTAGCACTGGCGAGTGACTCGACCGAAAGGTAACTCTAATCGCTTCTCTTCTTCTTCTTTTTTACTTTGGTGTTAAAAAAGAATGTATTTCGAATGAGAAAAAATATACTTGAATTTTTTTGTTGTTTATTATTTTAGTTCGAAATTTTTTTTGGGGAGGAACCCTTTTACATTTACGATTTGTGGGTTTTATAACCCATATTTTTTTTACAGATTTCTTTATGTTTTTTTCTGAAATAAAATGATGACAAAAGGAAATCATTGTGCTATTGCGTGTGGATTTGGTTTGTGTGTTGATTTGGGATTTTTGACATGGCATGGGCTTCGGTTAAGGGCAGCATCGGTGGCCAGGGATTGGTGCAGATGGGCTGTGGGATTAGGCATCTATGATGGTGATGGTAGAATAGGGTTAGGGTTTTGAAACCCTAAGTTATTAGGCTCACACACATGCCTCTATTGGGTTTTGGATGTAACGGGTTCTGGGCCGTGTCGTAACCGTTTTTCGTCCGGGCATGAATTTATTTACTTGACGGGAAAATTGATGTAAATAAATGGTTTTGAAAATAATTTGGGAGTCGCCATCGGCCTTTTGGGTTAGGTAGGTCGAATACCTAAAAATTATTTTTTTAAAAGAGTTTTAAGAAAACCTCAATTAAAAAAAATGAACTGATCTGCGTTTATAACCAAAAATTCTTTCTTTTTAATAATAAAAAGGGATTCGTGGTCGGTTACGTTTAGGGAAGGATTAGCACCCCTACAACGCCCAAAATTGGTACTTTTTAATTATAAATTGTCTCTATTATTAAAAATTTAAAATAAAATTCAAAATATATTTAATTTATAATCCTATTATTTCAAAATTATATAAAAAATATTTAAAAATATCGGAAAAGGACTTCTAGGTGCCTTAAGACAGCTTTTTTCTTTGATATTGATAAATATTAATTTAAATTAAATAATATTTTTTTTATATTTTTTAATTTTAAAATATCAGAATAGGACATCCAGTTGTATTATGACTGTCTTTTTCTTCGATATTGAAAAATAAATATTAAAATAATTTATTTAAAATAAATATTTATTATATATTTATAAAAATATTTAAATATATAAACAAGTAAAATTAAAAAATACAATTATAGCTATATATTTAAAAGCAATAAAATAAAAAAATACTTAAAATAAATGACTAAATTATAGTAAAATTAAAATTAAAAACCTAATTCATAATTAATCAGAATTACAGGGATTAAACATGCTATTTTCTTATTTAATAATTTAGTGACTAAAATAAACTTATTTAAAATTTGAATATAAGATTAAAATAAATTAAAAATATAAACTAGGGATTAAAATATTATTTATTAAAATTAAGGGATTAAATCTGTTATTTATCCTAAATATATTATTTTAATACAAAGGACTAAAATAAATAAAATTAAAATTTAGAGACCAAATTAAAAGGATCATATATTTGATTTAGTGACTAAAATGTAAAACATATAAAACAGAGGGATTACGGAAAGGGTTTAACATTTAAAAAATTACACAAATAGCCCTCCCCAAAACGGCGTCGTTTGGGAAGGGCTATTTAAGCCCGAAACGGCTGGCCCGAAGGGCCAGCTCTCTCATTTCTCAGTTTACTCTCTCTCTCTAAACTGAGAGAGTTTTAAAACTCTCTCGCCTCTCTCTAGCTTCCCTCATCGGAGGGAAGCCGGTCACCGGGCGGCAGCCGTCTGCCGTCGTGACCGTCACCGCCGGCCACTGCATCCGGTGGCCGGAAAATTTTATTTTTATACTATTGGGTAGATCGGACCGTCCTAAGGACGGTTCCGGTGTTATTTTCTTCTAAATAGCTCCCGATCGGAGCAAATCTAAAGAAATACCTTCGGTATTTTCGAAGGTTTTGGTGAAGTTTGAAGAGTCCGGTGGCTTCCTCGGTAAGCTTCTTTCCTTTCTTTTTGTCTCTCTGTTTTGGTTTTTTGCTGGTTGTGGGACGTTTGCTCTCTGTTTTCTGTCTCTCTGTCTCTGTTGTGGTTTTTTCTTCCCCTCATCCTTTTTGCTCGCAGATGGGGTGATGGCTTTATAGCCATCACCGGTGTGGCCATCGGACCGGTCCGAAGAGCGGGTTTCGGTGAGTCACCAGACACCGGATGCGGTGGCCGACGGTGACGGTCACGACGGCAGACGGCTGCCGCCCGGTGACCGGCTTCCCTCCGATGAGGGAAGCTAGAGAGAGGCGAGAGAGTTTTAAAACTCTCTCAGTTTAGAGAGAGAGAGAGTAAACTGAGAAATGAGAGAGCTGGCCCTTTGGGCCAGCCGTTTCGGGCTTAAATAGCCCTTCCCAAACGACGCCGTTTTGGGGATGGCTATTTGTGTAATTTTTTAAATATTAAACCCTTTCCGTAATCCCTCTGTTTTATATGTTTTACATTTTAGTCACTAAATCAAATATATGATCCTTTTAATTTGGTCTCTAAATTTTAATTTTATTTATTTTAGTCCTTTGTATTAAAATAATATATTTAGGATAAATAACAGATTTAATCCCTTAATTTTAATAAATAATATTTTAATCCCTAGTTTATATTTTTAATTTATTTTAATCTTATATTCAAATTTTAAATAAGTTTATTTTAGTCACTAAATTATTAAATAAGAAAATAGCATGTTTAATCCTTGTAATTCTGATTAATTATGAATTAGGTTTTTAATTTTAATTTTACTATAATTTAGTCATTTATTTTAAGTATTTTTTTATTTTATTGCTTTTAAATATATAGCTATAATTGTATTTTTTTAATTTTACTTGTTTATATATTTAAATATTTTTATAAATATATAATAAATAAATATTTATTTTAAATAAATTATTTTAATATTTATTTTTCAATATCGAAGAAAAAGACAGTCTTAATACAACTGGATGTCCTATTCTGATATTTTAAAATTAAAAATTATAAAAAAATATTATTTAATTTAAATTAATATTTATCAATATCAAAGAAAAAAGCTGTCTTAAGGCACCTAGAAGTCCTTTTTCGATATTTTTAAATATTTTTTATATAATTTTGAAATAATAGGATTATAAATTAAATATATTTTGAATTTTATTTTAAATTTTTAATAATAGAGACAATTTATAATTAAAAAGTACCAATTTTGGGCGTTGTAGGGGTGCTAATCCTTCCCTAAACGTAACCGACCACGAATCCCTTTTTATTATTAAAAAGAAAGAATTTTTGGTTATAAACGCAGATCAGTTCATTTTTTTAATTGAGGTTTTCTTAAAACTCTTTTAAAAAAAATAATTTTTAGGTATTCGACCTACCTAACCCAAAAGGCCGATGGCGACTCCCAAATTATTTTCAAAACCATTTATTTACATCAATTTTCCCGTCAAGTAAATAAATTCGTGCCCGGACGAAAAACGGTTACGACAGCTTGGCGACTCCGCTGGGGACCAAGTCAAACTTTTAAAATCAATTATAAATTGTCTCTATTAATTATAAATTAAAATTTATATATTTAATTTATGATTTTTCCTTTTCAAATTTTTTTATATATTTATTATTTTCATAGTATGTATATATTTTCTTATTAATATTTCATTTTTATCTGCAAGTATTTTATTTCATTATTTATTTTTCTGTTAAAGGTTTGAACATTTATCCTCACACACAACACTTGCATTACATAACATAAAGCTCTATAATTGAGTTGTCCCTTTTAAGTGGGAGTGAAAGCGACGTCTTCGTGAGAATTTATTCTCCGTGTCAGACCTAGCAAGTAACTTTCGGGGTTCATATGCTCTATGTCTTCGTGAGAATTTATTCTCCGTGTCAGGCATAGAGAAATGTATCCCCTCGAATTGAACTCGATCCACTTTAGTCTGTAATGGACTAGGGTTGAGGGTTAGCAACCCAAGGGGGCACTAACAAGGACAATTCGGGTACCTTTATTCTTAGATCTGAAACCCTGCATATAAAAAACCCTAGAAACTCTTCCGATCTGAAGTCATGCCGAAATTTTGTCCAAAATAGGTGTACACACAGGAGAAATGAATTCTAACTTTCTTGTTTATTTATTTTCGTTACTGATTAAATTACATGTATATTTAAATTATTTAAATTTAGAAAAAGCATGTTTAAATAAAAATATTTAGGTAAATGTTAATATTAAATTTTTTATTATGTAAACTAATTCATTTATTTTTGTGTGTTCTTTATTTTTCTGTTTGCATAGCATCATACAGGATAAAAGGAATTGATCCTAGTGTTAATTGTCTCATTGGAAAGCCTTCATCTATGGATAAAAAGTGTTCAAATCAAGTAATTCTAAACTCAGAAGTAAGACAGTGGGCTGAGGACTTACAAAGACAAGAAGGAGACAGTCTACAGGATGATCATGTATCTGACTTGGCCAGTTATGCTCCAGTTTCACTAAAAAGAAATGATATGCAAGATTTGCGAAGTATTTGGGAAAGTTGGGATTCAAATAAAAAATTGCAGTTTTATCAGACTTACGGAGACATCCCATATTTGCTCTATGTCGAAGTTGATGATGAATTACTCAGAGCCCTAATTCAATTATGGAATCCAGGGTATAATTGCTTCACTCTCAATAAAGAAGACTTGGTCCCTACTATTGAAGAGTACACAACTTTGTTACATATCGAAGGGGCTTTGGAGAATCGAATCTATTCAAAATCAATTAAAACTCAACCCTTTAGAGTTAAATTAGCAAAGATTGCCGGGGTACGAGAAGAATGGGTGGCATCCCGTACAAAACAAAAAGGCGAAAGCGAAGGCATTGCTTGGACCAACATTAAAGAACTTATTCAGAGTCATCCAGATATTAAAGTACGATTCGATTTATTTGCTCTGGGTATGTATGGTATGGTCATCTTCCCAAAAGTATTGGGATATGTTGAAGCTGCAGTGGTAGATTTATTTGAACAGCTACCGAAAAAGATTAATCCTGCTTCTGCAATCCTAGCAGAGACCTTCAGATCGTTAAATGCTTGTAGAAAGCTAGGAGGTGGACGATTCTCAGGGTGTACCCCAGTTGTTATATGTTTGGATCCGTAGTCATTTCTGGAGGAAAGAAAAGGTTTCATATCGACGTTTTAATACGGATTACTCACCATTAAAAGAATTTCTGGAGCAGGAATGGCCGAAAGAAATTAAGAAAGATATGTGGATTAATACCTTTCGAAATCTGCAAAGCAATGACATTGTTTGGCGAGCCCCGTGGCAAATACAAAGGGAATTCTTTTACAAATGTGGAGATTACAACTGGATAATGCTGCTCGGATTATGGGGAGGAATTGGATATGCACCACTTCTGGTCATAAGACAGTATGAAGGTCGTCAATTTGTACCTGTCACTACTGGATTACAGTCATCTGAGTTCGCATTCCATAGCAAAAATTATAAAAGAAGTATCATGGAAGCCGTTACAGCTTGGAAAACAACTTTTTGTATCCGAGCTAAAGCAGCAAAAGAAATGCTAACTCCTGATTATGAAGAATGGAGATCTGTCAGGAAAAATGAAAATATTCCTCTACCAGATCAAAAAGAGGATATCTCTATGGAAGATCGCATTAAGGTGGTTCCATCAGAGATTGAAATCTTGAGAGCTGAGTTTGAAGCAGAAAGAGAAGGCTGGTCGAAAGAATTAGAGCAAATGAGACAAGATAAAGCTATGTTGGGGGTTTACATTGACTTTCATTCATCACAATGTGCAATGTTGAGGAAAGATAAAGAAAAAGTTGATGATGAATTCAGAGCATTACAGAAAAATTACCAGGAGCTATATAAATCCCGGAAAGCATAAGGATCAAGCCAGGCAACAATACAGATGACCAGAGAATTGAACATCGAGAAAAGACGAGTTGAAGATCTGAAAGGAAAGAATAGCCGTCTACTCAAAAGCCTTGAGAAAGGAAAGCAAAAAATGGAAGATTTTGAGGTTGACAAAAGAGAGGGAATTATAAAAAGCAAGGCTGAACACCGTGAGATCATGAATGAAATGCAAAAAGAAAGGGATCGAGCCAAAGATTTAGAAGAGATGAAGAATGACATCTTTGATAAATTTAAAGGTGAGAAAAATATCATGTTCAAGGGATTTGAATCTGAAATGAACCAGCTGGTGGCTGAACTTGAAGCCAGAGGCCAACAAATGGAAGAATCCAATATTGAAAAAGGAAAATGGGAGTTAGAAAGAAAAAATTTCAACACCAGACTTGAGGTAGAGCAGGAAGTGGCTAGCAATTGGATGCAAAGATGCAGAAACAAGGATGTTCAAATTCAGAAGATTAATCAAAGAACGCAAGAAGCACGAACAAAACTTGAAGAAGATCTGGATCAGTCTAGAAACAAAAACTCAGAGTTTAATGCTTACATTTTGCAACTTGAAGAATCGTTGTTTCAAGAAAAGGTTCGTCTAGGGCCTAATGATCTCAAAGAAAGTAATGAGGAAAGTGCTTCACTGCGAAGACGCATTAGAGATCTTGAAAAAATTCTGCACAATTGTCAAGTCAGAATCACTGAGTTAGAGCAAACTCTTGAAGGAACGAATGAACAATGGCAAAAGTCAACTGATTTCTATGTTGAAAGAAGTGAAGAAAGAAGTAATATGGTGTTCGAGGCCATGGTACAAATGAGCGAAGTTGCTAGATATGTTGGGGAATTAGCTGTTGAAGCCAAAATAATTGAGCATCACGTTGATCCAGTTTCTAAGTGCGGAAAGAAGGTGTCATGGTTAATGAAAGAAATTATAGAGCTTAATAGTAAAGCTATGCCTTATCTGTAGTTATGAATTATTATAAAGAAACTTTTGTATGCCGATGAAAGTTGTTCTATGACAGTTAACTTTTTGGGATCAATACCTTTTTTTGCATACATACATTTTGCATACATTCATCATTCATTTCATAATTTTCTTTATGAATATGTTTTTTATTTTATTTATTAAGATAAAATTCATTAATTAAAATTTGGAAAAAATGATATTAAAAGATTTTTCAATCGCAGTTATTCTGGCCAAAAGAGAAATACAACATCACTACGGTACTAGACAAGCTACTAAGAGAATTATGGAGGATAAAGTACAACGTATTGAGGAACAGCATAATAAAGAACAAGCAGAAATGAGAATGAAGCTAGAGAAAATGGAAGCCAATATTGCAAATTCACAAGACAGTATGATGCAGAAAATAGAGGATATGTTTAAAAGGCAGGCTATCAGTGGAAAAATGCATGAAAATCCTGTATCTTTCGACCAAGAACCCATATATCCTCTAGGTTTTCCACCAGAACCAATTTATCACTCTGGTACTACACCTATACAAATCAATGCTCGTACATCTGCATTACAAGAAGCCAAACCACATGAAAATCAACAAGTGGATCATGCATCTTCAAGCAAAAATCCGCTTATATCAGATGTGAAAATAGGGGATCTTAATACTGAGCATTTAATCCCAGATTTGAATGAGCTGAATGAGAAACAAAAAGTAAATGAAGAATTGACCAGACAGATCAAGAGCTTAGAAGAACGAATGAAATCCGTGGAAATAACTGAATCATTCTATGGGTTTGACGCTAGTGAGTTGAGTTTGGTACCAGACTTAATCCTCCCTATCAAGTTCAAAGCTCCCGAATTTGATAAATATGACGGTACTACATGCCCTTCATCCCACATTACAATGTTTTGTCGCAGAATGGCAGGATATGTGAAGGACGAGAAATTGTTAATTCACTGCTTTCAGGATAGTTTGACAGGACCGGCTTTAAAATGGTATACTCAATTGACCAAAGCCAACATTAGATCCTGGAAAGATCTGGCTAAAGCATTTTTAGAGCAGTATCGCCAGGTAACAGACATGGTTCCTGATAGATGGACTCTCCAAAATTTGGAGAAAAAGAATAATGAAACATTCAGACAGTATGCCCAGAGATGGCGTGACACGGCAGCCCAAGTTCAACCACCTTTGTCAGAAAAAGAGGCCACAGTAATATTTGTCCATACATTGAAAGCTCCTTATTTAAATCATCTAATGGGGAATGCAACCAGAAATTTTGCAGATTTGGTCATTTCTGGAGAACTCATTGAAAATGTCTTGAAAAGTGGCAAAATTGAATCAAATGAGGGGTCTAGTTCCAAAAGACCTATGTACCGGAAAAAAGAGAATGAAGTTAACAATGCAAATTCTTACAACAAGGATTCATCGAAAAGTGTTACAATAACCCTGCCAAGGGTTAAGAAAGAGGAAACAAACACTAATCGAGCAGAGTCCAGAGGATCTCGAAAGGAAAATGAAAGGTTGTCTTTTACACCTTTACCAGTACCATATGCGGAGATCTATGATTCGCTGTTAAAAGCAGATGTCATACGGCCCTATCCTTTGGTTCCCATGCAACCACCATTCCCTCCTTGGTATGATACAAAGGCACACTGTGTTTACCATGAAGGAATTACGGGTCATTCTATTGAAAACTGTTTGGCATTCAAAAGGGTGGTTCAAAATTTGATCAACACTGGAAAGTTGGAATTCAATACACCATCTACATCAAATCATCCATTGCCAAATCATGGAGATAAAAACGTGAATACAATTCAGGAAGAGAACAGAAAGAAAGCAAAAACTGACATTTCTGAAATTAAATCTCCTTTTGTTTGGGTATTCCAACAACTCTCTTTAGCCGGTATAATTCCACAACAATTTAGGCCAAAACAGAATGAAGGCAAGAATTATTGTGAATATCATCAGGAGAAAGGGCATAAAATTCAACTATGTCCTGAGTTTAGGGATTTGGTGCAAAAATTGATGAACAACAGAGAAATAGAATTCTTTGAAGAAGAACCAGGGAAAAAAGAAGATGATATTTGCTCATCAGAGGATTCTAAACCTAGTCAAAGAATAAATGATCCTGTGATCATTAATGTGAAATCATCTACGGTAATTCCTGCACCAATAAAGCCGAAAGTAGTTATCACCACTCCTCTACCATTTCCATACAAAGATACCCGCAGGGTACCTTGGAATTATACTACCAATGTTTCAATGGTAGGAGGATCTGTTTCTCTAGAAAAAACAGAAGAGAAAATACAGAGTTTGGATACAACGTCGACGTCTGAAGCAGTGAGCGAAGTCGGTTTCTTTACAAGAAGTGGGAGATGTTACTCTCCCGAAACATCCAATGCTTCAGAACAAGTGAAAGCAAAAGGAAAAGCTATGGCAATACCTCAGAAGGTATTTGATGATGAATCCCCTCCAGCATTCAATGAGTCTGTGACAGAAAAACAAGCTCAAGAATTTTTGAAATTCTTGAAACATAGTGAGTATAGTGTGGTTGAACAACTACACAAACAACAAGCGAGAATTTCTATTCTTGATCTATTGATGAATTCAGAAGCACATAGAAATGCTTTGATGAAAATTCCCAATCAAACATTTATCCCTGAAGATATATCCCTCAATAAACTTGACAGAATTGTGGGACATATAGCCGCTGACAATTACATAACGTTCACGGATGATGAAATACCGGAAGGCGGAATGGGGTCAGTAAAAGCTTTGAACATCACGACACATTGTCATGGTCATGTATTGCCAGGAGTATTGATTGACAATGGATCCGCTCTCAACTTGATGCCTCTAGTCAAACTTCAAAGAATGCCTGTGGATCAATCACACATGAAGAGTTATCAGAATGTAGTACGAGCATTTGATGGTACTCAAAAAGAAGTGCTTGGGAAAATGGAAATACCGTTGTTAATTGGACCAGTCGTGTACAATATTGACTTTGTGGTGATGGACATCCACCCTACATATAATTGTCTATTAGGGAGGCCATGGATTCATTCAGCAGGAGCCGTTCCTTCTTCATTACATCAGAAATTGAAATTTGTTGTTGATGGACAACTAATATGCGTAGGAGCTGAAGAAGAAATCATTGCGTCAGTAACAAGTGATGTTCCATATATCGACACCAATGATGATGCTCTTGAATGCTCTTTCCGAGCTCTTGAATTTGTAAATGCAACCTTTATTACAGAAGGAAGCAAAATTCCATATCCCAGATTGTCTGATTGCACCAAGATGACGGTACGACAAACTTTAGGCATCGGAGTTAAAGCTGGGAAAGGTTTAGGAAAGAATCTTCAAGGGATTTCAGTTCCAGTCAATATACAGATGAAGAAGGATCGTTTTGGGCTTGGATTTAAGCCCAATTTTCAGCAAAAGAACAAAGAGATGAAAAGAAGATGTGAAGACAGAAAGGCAAGGTTGAAAGGGAAAGAAATCATTTGGGAACACATGTTTTTTCCACAGTTGAAGACCACATTCAGATCAGGGGGAACAATTAATGTAGAACAGCAGCTTGTTGAAGCCTTTAAAGAAGAAAAGTTGACGAAAGATCAAGACATAGTTGAAGAAGCTATGAATGGATTATTTATCAACATGATCATGAATGACAACAAGACTGGCAAATACTTGGATAGGATTCGCCCATGTTTTCCTGGGGAAACACTCAACAATTGGACCACTGAAGATCTTCCTATAGTTTTTAATATTAACGCAGAGTAATATTCAGAACTAATCTTTATGTTTAGCTCAAAAATATGAAAACTTTTTGTTATCTTGTAAAGGAAATTATGTTAAATATAAGAAATTTTCTTTAAAATTTTCAGATGGCAATCATTCTTTACATTTTCTTACATTTTTACATTTATTTATTTCATAAATTTACTATATTCTTTCGGAAATACGTCCGACTTAAATTTGCAGGTGTCACCATGTTAATAGCATGTTTATTCCTAAATTTAATCAAGAGATAAATTTAGAGCAACCTATATGTCTGGAAGAAATCAATGGGTGTGAGGATGAACTGGAATGTGATGTTCCTACTGAACTATTAAGATTGGTAGAAAAAGAAGACAAACAAATTCTACCCCACAAAGAAGAGGTTGAGACTGGGAATCTGGGAATAAATGAAGAAATGAAAGAGGTGAAAATTGGTACTACTCTGACAATCCAGATAAAACAAGAATTGATAAATCTCCTTCAAGAGTTCAAAGATATCTTTGCGGTCTTATCAAGATATGCCTGGTTTAAGCACAGATATAGTGATACACAAGCTTCCAATCAATCCAGAATATAAACCGTTCCAACAAAAGCTCAGACGAATGAGGCCAGAAATGTTGTTGCAGATCAAAGAGGAAGTGATGAAACAGATCAATGCAGGTTTCCTCCAGGCAGCTAAATACCCAGAATGGGTAGCCAACATTGTTCTCGTACCAAAGAAAAATAGAAAAGTTCGAATGTGTGTGGATTACAGAGATCTCAACAAAGCTAGTCCGAAAGATAGTTTTCCATTACCCCACATAGACACATTGGTGGACAATACTGCAAGGCACGCATGGTTTTCATTTATGGATGGCTTTTCAGGATATAATCAGATAAAAATGAATCCTGAAGACATGGAAAAAACAACATTTATAACCATGTGGGGCACATTCTGTTATAAAGTGATGCCATTTGGATTGAAAAATGCAGGGGCAACATATCAAAGAGCCATGGTAACTTTGTTTCATGACATGATGCACAGAGAGATTGAAGTATACGTGGATGACATGATTGCCAAATCCCGAACTGAAGAAGAACATATTCAAAATATGAGAAAGCTTTTCCAGAGATTGAGGAAGTATCAATTAAAGCTCAACCCCGCAAAATGCACTTTTGGGGTAAATTCTGGGAAACTTTTGGGATTTGTGGTCAGCAAAAAAGGAATTGAGATTGATCCAGATAAAGTAAAAGCAATTCAAGATCTTCCACCACCCAATACAAAAAAAAGAAGTTTGAGGCTTTTTGGGAAGATTAAATTATATATCTCGGTTCATTTCTCAATTAACTGACAAATGTGATCCAGTGTTCAAATTACTTCGAAAGAACAATCCTGAAGTCTGGAATGAAGAATGTCAAGAAACTTTGGATATTATTAAGAAATATTTATCCAATACCCCCATTTTAGTATCACCAATGCCTGATAGACCATTAATTCTTTACTTGACGGTCTTCGAAAATTCGATGGGATGTGTACTAGGACAGCATGATGAATCCGGAAGAAAAGAAAAAGCTATTTATTATCTGAGCAAGAAATTTACCGATTGTGAAATTCGATATCCACCAATACAAAAATTATGTTGTGCTTTGGTGTGGACTACTCGAAGACTCAGACAATATATGTTATACCATACTACTTGGTTGATATCTAAACTTGATCCTTTGAAATTCTTAATGGAATCACCAGCTTTGACAGGCAGAATGGCTAGATGGCAGATGTTATTATCTGAGTTTGATATTGTATATGTCAACCAAAAAGCAATAAAAGGAAGTGTAATAGCTGATTTTCTGGCCAGTCGTGTATCAAATGATTATCAGCCTTTGAACTTCAATTTTCCCGATGAAGATTTGTTGTGCATATCCATGAATGAAGAAGTCAGAACAAATGACACATCTGCATCTTGGAAGCTTTACTTTGACGGAGCATCCAATGCTTTGGGACGAGGAATCGGGGCAGTGTTAATTTCTCCAGAAAATATTTATTATCCCTTTACAAGTAGACTGGAGTTCTTTTGCACCAATAACATGGCGGAATATGAAGCTTGTGTCATGGGATTGAAAGCAGCTATAGAAAGAAAAATCAAATGTCTCAAAATATATGGAGATTCATCGTTAGTGGTGTATCAATTGAGAGGAGAATGGGAAACAAAAGATCCCAAATTGTTGGAATACCGAAATTTTACCCTCGAATTGGTGAAAAAATTTGAGAAAGTTACCTTCAATTATCTCCCTCGAGAAGAAAATCAAATGGCAGATGCTTTAGCTACATTAGCTGCTATGTTTCAAGAAACTAAGAAAGTTGATATGATGCCAATCAAAATGCAAGTTTATGAAATTCCTGCACATTGTTATAGTGTAGAAGAAGAGGTAGATGGTAAACCATGGTATCATGATATTCTGCAATATATCAAAAATCAAAGTTATCCACCAAATGCATCAGAAATTAATAAAAGAACCTTTAGAAGAATGGCTGCTGGATATTTTCTTGATGGAGAGATTATGTACAGAAGAAGCAATGATCAAATGCTATTGAGATGTTTAAATACCAGCGAAGCTCGAAGCATCATTGAAGAAGTACACAGTGGAATATGTGGAACACATGCAAATGGTCTTTCCATGGCCAGAAAAATAATGAGATATGGATACTATTGGGCTACCATGTACACAGATTGTATTGATTATGCAAGGAAATGTCATAAATGCCAGATATATGCAGACAAGATTCATGTACCCCCATCTCCTTTACATGTAATGACAGCACCCTGGCCATTTTCTATGTGGGGAATAGATGTCATTGGAGCAATCACACCAAAAGCATCGAATGGACATTGCTTCATCCTTGTGGCAATTGATTATTTTACCAAATGGGTTGAAGCTGCTTCATATACTAATATTAAGAGATCCACAGTCTGCAAATTCATAAAGAAAGAGATAGTTTGCCGGTATGGCCTACCAGAAAGGATCATTACAGATAATGCTCTAAACCTGAACAATAAAATGATGACCGAACTTTGTGCACAGTTTAAGATCAAACATGCAAACTCAGTGGCATATCGTCCAAAGATGAATGGGGCAGTTAAAGCAGCAAATAAGAACATCAAGAGAATCATTACAAAGACCACTGAAACTTACAAAGATTGGCACGAAAAGTTACCTTTTGCTCTATATGCATACCGAACTACTGTTCGAACATCTATTGGGGCAACACCGTTTTCTTTAGTCTACGGGATGGAAGCAGTCTTACCAATTGAAGTTGAGATTCCATCGCTTCGAATATTGAGAGAAACAAAATTGGATGAATCTGAATGGATCCAAGCTAGATTTGATCAATTGAACCTTATTGAGGAGAAAAGATTAAAAGCTATTTGCCATGGACAAATGTATCAGAAACGGATGATGAAGTCTCATGATAAGAAAGTACATCCAAGAGAATTCCAAGAGGGTGATCTAGTACTAAAAAAGATCTTGCCTATACATAAAGATTACCGTGGGAAATGGATGCCTAATTGGGAAGGGCCATACGTTGTGAAAAAGGCCTTTTCCGGAGGAGCATTGATCTTGGCAGAAATGGATGGAAAAATTCTGAGAAATCCAATAAATTCGGATTCTGTCAAGAAATATTATGCTTGAAGAAAAAAAAAGAAAGAAAAGGGAAAAAAAGAAAAGAAAAAAGAGAAAAAAGAAAAAAAGAGAAAAAGAAAAAAGAAAAAGGGGAGGTCAAGGTGAAAACCCGCAAAGGGCATCTTGTAACCAAATGAAGGATTTGAGTTGAAAACCTGAAAAGGCGGCTCAAATGCAAGTTGATATTAGGCATCTGGTAATTGAACTCTCTTAAGATTTTGACAGTTTGGGAGAAACTTCACATCTACAAGCATTTTGATAACGTTTGAGATCTTCCAGACAAAAGCTTACATCATTTCTCTAAGTTGTGTCAACTTGATTAATTTAGAAATACTTATGCTTATAACTTGTTGAGACATTTGAATTTTTATCATTCTTATGCTTGCCATAACTTTGAATACAATTCTATCTATTTCAAGTTCAATTTATTTGAAATTCAATTTATTTTCAAAAATTCAATTTATTCTTTTATATGAATTAACATAATTTTGAAATAAGTTAAAGATTTCTGAATATTACTTTATGTTAATACCTTTTAATACATGGAATATAAAGTAAGCAAATCATCACCATCTTAAAGCCATGAACATCAAGATTGTTACACGGGATGCTACCGACAACAAGGTCGAATCCGCCAAATCTACTCATCAATTGCTCCAACCGATCATCATTCAGTTCTTGCACCTCTGTTTTCAAAGATATACTAAGACAGTAGAAGGCGATCTTTGCAGCACTGATTCCAGCAAAAAGAAACAAGACATTGATATCACTGGGAAACATGTCTCTATACAGATCCTTGTGTATGGTTTTTAAGGAAACCTAGAAGTATTTCCACCTCATCAGGTTCAAGTGGAGCAACTTTATTCCTTCCAACCCATACTAGATTCCATTTTCAGCACTCATTAAGAACATATTTCTGGACACTCAAAGGAAGGCCATCATTTCTTTGTCAATGGAAAAGCATCAGCACATGGAAGAAGCAGAATAAAGAGAAAATATGTTCTTAATTGGCAGAATTATGAATATAGCCATTGTCAGTGTAGTAGCATGAAAATGTTTCGAATCTACAAATTATGGCTTTACATCTAATAAGTACTGTGATATCCCAGTCCAAACCTTAACTGGAATAAATGCAATGTACTCATAGCATCTTCTGGAAGTGTTCTTTGAGTTATCTGATCTGGTTGGACAGAACCAATCATTGAATTTGGAGGATGAATGTGCTCATAGCATCTTCTGGAAGTGTTCTTTGAGTTATCTGATCTGGTTTGGTAAAACCAATCATTGAATTTGAGAGGAATGTGTTCATAACATCTTCTGGAAGTGTTCTTTGAGTTATCTGATCTGGTTGGACAGAACCAATCATTGAATTTGGAGGATGAATGTGCTCATAGCATCTTCTGGAAGTGTTCTTTGAGTTATATGATCTGGTTTGGTAAACTAATTATTGAATTTAGAAGATGAATTTGCCAATATCATCTTCTGGAAGTGTTCTTTGAGTTATCTGATCTGGTTTGGCAGAACCAATCATTGAATTTGGAGGGTGAATGTGCTCATAGCATCTTCTGGAAGTGTTCTTTGAGTTATCTGATCTGGTTTGGTAAACCAATTATTGAATTTAGAAGATGAATTTGCCAATATCATCTTCTGGAAGTGTTCTTTGAGTTATCTGATCTGGTTTGGCAGAACCAATCATTGAATTTGGAGGATGAATGTGCTCATAGCATCTTCTGGAAGTGTTCTTTGAGTTATCTGATCTGGTTTGGTAGGAACTACAGAACCAATCATTGGAATTAAAAGATGAATGCATGATCTTCTTCATTAAGAAGCTTCTTTTCAAGCTTCTTCTGTTTATCCTTTTCCAAAAATCATAGCACAAGTTTCGCCTTTGCTTATAACTGTGATCATTGCATAATGGCTTCCTATCTTTTACTGGAAGAAATGTGTCAGCAGCTTTAGCAGTACATATAAATTTTGCAATTGATGAATCTGGACCACATATCTCCATGGCTATTGAAGCTTCAGCCTCTGAGAATTCCATTTTTGTCAAGTATAACAGTTTATTCTCCTCATCAGAATCAGAATTCAAGATTTCTTGGTATTAAAAGAACTATCGATATCTGTGAAATCATCTTGAAAGGATATTTCATAATCAGATGAGTTGTTATCAGAATCAACATGTCACATGAAGGCAAGCTTTTCAAGAGCCTATACTATTGAGTTTTATTCTCAAGAGGTTTTGTGACATTATATCTACATCTACATTTGTCAAAGATGATAGATTCTCTGATTTGAAGAAGAAAGATTTATTGGGTTTCTACAACTGAAGAAATACTCAGTTCACCAATCTGAAATCAAATAACTTAACATTCATGCATCATATTTAGGTGTTTGCAAAAATAGGTGCATTTTCATTCATTTTCATCCATACTGAATTTTTAACAGGAATTCCAAAGATTCTTAGCAAAGATTTAAATCCATCATTTGATGGATCAGCTTTTCCAGAGGAAGTTCATAATGAGAAGAACTCATCTGAAGAAGGATGAAGAAGTTCATAATGAGAAGAATTTGTTCAACCTTTTATTTAAATTCATCATTTGATGGATTAACATTGCCAATGAGAGTTCATAATGAGAAGAACTCGTCATCTGAAGAAAGAAAAAGAAATTCATAATGAGGAGAATTTGTTCAATCTTTTGCTCAAATCCATCATTTGATGGATCAGCTTTTCCAGAGAAAGTTCATAATGAGAAGAACTCATCTGAAGAAGGAAGAATAAGTTCATAATGAGAAGAATTTGTTCTACCTTTTATTTAAATTCATCATTTGATGGATTAACATTGCCAGGTAGAGTTCATAATGAGAAGAACTCGTCATCTGAAGAAGAAGAAGTTCATAATAAGAAGAGCTTGTTCAACTTTTTGCATAATTCTATCACAGAAGGAGATAGATTAGCATCAGCCTTTCCAGAGAAAGTTCATAATGAGAAGAGCTTATTTAACCTTTTGAATGACTCTATCACGTAAGGAAAAAGGTCAACATCATCTCCAGTGGAAAGTTCATAATAAGAAGAACTCATCTGAAGAAAGAGAAGAATTTATTCAATATCTCTATTATGATCAAGTGAAGCCAAATGGATAAAAAAATTTATTATCTTTTCATCTTTGCCCTATTCTTGTTAACACAAGAATGAGCAAAGAGGGGCAGTTGAAGATACTAATTTTTTACCCATATTGATTTATTATTATTATTATTATAATTATTATTATTATTATAATTATTATTATTATTATCATTATTATTATTATTATTAAATATATTAAATACATATATAAATAATAATAAAAAATATACAAGCCCAATCAACCGGCCCAATTACAAATGGCCCATCACAAACCCTAACAGATTAGGGTTTCCATCTTCCCAGCCGCCTCAGTTGCTGCCGTTGGATCTGGCAAGATCCAACGGTCCAGATGGTTCCAACAGCAAACCCTAGGGTATGATACCCTAGGGCCACGCGGCCGCCGCAGCTGCTCTCGCCGTGTCCACCGCTGCCATGTCCCAACCGAAGGCTCCAGAAGCTCCAACGTCAGCCGTCCACGATATGGCTATGGGGTGAGTCACCACTGGGAGTCCGGTGACTCACCGAAACCCGCTCTTCGGACCGGTCCGATGGCCACACCGGTGATGGCTATAAAGCCATCACCCCATCTGCGAGCAAAAAAGGAGGAGGGGAAGAAGAAACCACAACAGAGACAGAGAGACAGAAAACAGAGAGCAAACGTCCCACAACCAGCAAAAAACCAAAACAGAGAGACAAAAAGAAAGGAAAGAAGCTTACCGAGGAAGCCACCGGACTCTTCAAACTTCACCAAAACCTTCGAAAATACCGAAGGTATTTCTTTAGATTTGCTCCGATCGGGAGCTAGAGAGAGGCGAGAGAGTTTTAAAACTCTCTCAGTTTAGAGAGAGAGAGTAAACTGAGAAATGAGAGAGCTGGCCCTTCGGGCCAACCGTTTCGGGCTTAAATAGCCCTTCCCAAATGACGCCGTTTTAGGGAGGGCTATTTGTGTAATTTTTTAAATGTTAAACCCTTTCCGTAATCCCTCTGTTTTATATGTTTTACATTTTAGTCACTAAATCAAATATATGATCCTTTTAATTTGGTCTCTAAATTTTAATTTTATTTATTTTAGTCCTTTGTATTAAAATAATATATTTAGGATAAATAACAGATTTAATCACTTAATTTTAATAAATAATATTTTAATCCCTAGTTTATATTTTTAATTTATTTTAATCTTATATTCAAATTTTAAATAAGTTTATTTTAGTCACTAAATTATTAAATAAGAAAATAGCATGTTTAATCCCTGTAATTCTGATTAATTATGAATTAGGTTTTTAATTTTAATTTTACTATAATTTAGTCATTTATTTTAAGTATTTTTTTTATTTTATTGCTTTTAAATATATAGCTATAATTGTATTTTTTTAATTTTACTTATTTATATATTTAAATATTTTTATAAATATATAATAAATAAATATTTATTTTAAATAAATTATTTTAATATTTATTTTTCAATATCGAAGAAAAAGACTGTCTTAATACAACAGGATGTCCTATTCTGATATTTTAAAATTAAAAATTATAAAAAAAATATTATTTAATTTAAATTAATATTTATCAATATCAAAGAAAAAAGCTGTCTTAAGGCACCTAGAAGTTCTTTTCCGATATTTTTAAATATTTTTTTATATAATTTTGAAATAATAGGATTATAAATTAAATATATTTTGAATTTTATTTTAAATTTTTAATAATAGAGACAATTTATAATTAAAAAGTACCAATTTTGGGCGTTGTAGGGGTGCTAATCCTTCCCTAAACGTAACCGACCACGAATCCCTTTTTATTATTAAAAATAAAGAATTTTTGGTTATAAACGCAAATCAGTTCATTTTTTTTAATTGAGGTTTTCTTAAAACTCTTTTAAAAAAAATAATTTTTAGGTATTCGACCTACCTAACCCAAAAGGCCGATGGCGACTCCCAAATTATTTTCAAAACCATTTATTTACATCAATTTTCCCGTCAAGTAAATAAATTCGTGCCCGGACGAAACACGGTTACGACAGGCCGAATTGGTGGTCCGATTGGGCCTATTGTAATTAGGCTCCAGGTTTGTTTATGTGGGCTCGGGTCAGATTGGTAGCCCGATTGTGCTTGTTGTAATTGGGGCCCAATTTTGAGCTGTTGTAATTGGTATGTAGAAATAGAAAAACAACATAATAATAATAATAATAATAATAATAATAATAATAATAATAATAATAATAACGGGACGAAAATGAGTGTCAACAATATGATCATATTAGTAGTAGTGATGAATGACGGACATATAATTTTATGTTAGCAGCGAATTTATAAAATTTTACGTAAAGTTAATATAGAATTTTGGATAAAATATATAAATGGTCACTGAACTTTTTAGATGCTTGCATTTAGGTCCCTCAACTTTTAAAACTTGCAATACAATCACCAAACATTTAGTTCGTTTGCAATATGGTCCTCAACGTAACGACCGTTTCACTGCCATTAGGGTAAATTATATAAATGGTCATTGAACTTTTTAACGCTTGCATTTAGGTCCCACCAACTTTTCATCAATTACATTCTAAACCTCAAATTTTAAAATAATTCAATTACATTCTAAACCTCAAATTCCAATAATACTTCAATTACATACCCAACCCCAAATTCATAATACATTCTCAAAATCTGCTATAACAAAACAAAATGAATTTGAAGCAACAACCCTAAACCCTTAAAACATAACCCTAAATGCTAATTTTCCCTAGCAATTAACCCAACATAATCAACAACATTTAGTTCGTTTTGGGTCCATAACAATAAGTGATTGTGTTGAGTTTAGGATTTAAAAGTTAGATTTAACCAACTATAAGTGAACAATACTCAATTTGATTCGAAAAAAAATTATTTTTCGACTTGAATTAATTCAAAAAGTTAGATACAAATTGACTTTGAGTTGTAATTTCATAAACTCAACTTAAAAAAATTTCAAGTTAAAATCGAGTTATAAAATACAACTTGAATATCTCAAAATTTTTAGTAATAAGTGGATTAATTTTTAAGTTTGAGTCAAGTCCCTTGACTCTGTATGATATATGCATATCATATATGGAAAAAATATGAAGAAATATATGTATTGTATATGGTTAAAAAACTATTTAAATTAGAATCAAATAATATTATAGTATTATAAATATTTATAATTAAATTTAAACAGAAACTCGAAAATTCAATTCAATTCGACTTGATTTAAATTTTATAAACTCAAATAGAAAACATTTTGAGTCAGCTATTTTATAAACTGAACTGAATTAGAATCAAATAATATTATAATATATGATAAATATTTATAATTAAATTTAAACAGAAACTCGAAAATTCAATTCAATTCGATTTGATTTAAATTTTATAAACTCAAATCAAAAAAATTTCGAGTCAACTATTTTATAAACTGAATTGAGTATTTAGGTCCAATATAACCCTAAACCCAATATAATCACTTATTGTTCACTTGTAGTTGGTTAATTTTTTTTGAAACGATTATGTTTTGATGATTTAGGGTTGTTGGTTCAGTTTGTTATGGTAGATTTTGAGAATAGATTATGAATTTGGGGTTAGGCATGTAATTGAAGTATTTTGGAATTTGAGGTTTAGAATGTAATTGAAGCATTTTGGATTTTGGGGTTTATAATGTAATTGATGATTGTGTTGCAAGTTTTAAAAGTTGGGGGAACCTAAATGCAAATGCCTGAAAAGTACAGTGATCATTTATATAATTTACCCTAACGACAGTGAAACGGGTGTTATGTCGGGGATCATATTGCAAATAAACTAAATGTTTGGTGATTGTATTGCAAGTTTTAAAAGTTAGGGGACCTAAATGCAAGTATAAAAATTTAGTGACTATTATATACTTTAGCCTAAAATTTTAAGAGAACACTTATAAATTTTAGGGAAGCGTAAACATATTATCAATAAGAATTACATAAAAAATATATAAATTATAAGAGAATCTAAAATTTTTAGGAAAATGACTTGCTTTTATCATTAATAGTGTTCGTTGGTAAAGTTAGAAAAATATTAGGATTGGTATTTAATTAAATATTTGGTAAACTACTTAAATATATTTTCATTGTTCATTAAGTTGCTATTTATTTCTTCACGACTTTATCATGAAGGTTAGTACATTAATGAAACATCAATATGACCAAGTTTATCCCATTAGTATATATGTATTAAATTAAAATAATAAAAAGGAAAATATTTATTTATATAAGTAAAACCTTAATACAAAACTAAAATTCATTAAAGAACAACTCATTAAACATTTTTACATCTCTTTAGGATAAACAAAATTGGTTACAAAACTCCAAAAGAAGAAGAAAAACAAATTAACTAGACTTTTCTGGAACGGGATGGATTTTCAAGGACTTAAAACTAGTTTTTTTTAATTAATCACTGGTATCCGATCTATTGACCGATTAATTCAGATCGGGTACTACAGAGGTAAGGACGACCCTCCCAACCTAGTTTGCTCTATTCGCAAATGCCAGAATTCGAACACTGAACTTAGTTTTATTATTACAATCATACGTAAACACCTCATTTTAGTCTTTTTCAAACCCATAGTTTGGCGAAATAAAAATTTCTTTTCATAACATAAAAACAAACGATAAATTTTTATATAATTACTAATAGTTAATTAATTATTTCAATTTAATATTACAAAGACTCATTACAAAATAATCTTTTTAATTTAACTTGATCCATTTATAATAGAAATTTTTAAACTTATAATTTTATTTTAAAAAATTAATATTTTTCTGTAGTAATAAAGAATGAAAATGTAATTGAAAAACAATAAAAAAAAGGGGGGGAAATACTTTTGGCAGGAATTAATCTGTGTATGGCTAAAAGAACATGATGCATTAAAGTGTAGGTATAGGAACCAAGTGGTGTCCTCTTTTGTCAACAAAGCTATAGCAGATTAAATTGAAATTGTTGGCGATTCTTCCATCAAAAGGAATCTCCTCACAGTGGATTTGACGCCAATGATTTTGGATAAAATCAAGATGTAACTATTAATTTAATATTGTCTTAATGTAAAAAAATATGTTTTCAAACTATAATTTTTACTTTTTTAGTGTTTAAAGTATTTTTTTGTTCAAAGTAGGTGTGTAATGTTTCTAACGCTACTCTTTTAAGTGTATACATCGTAACAACCATTAAAAATATTAGATTTGTATTCCGAATGTCAAAAATTAATTAATCATAAATGTGGGAATCTAACAATTGATGGCGATGATAATCGATGTCTATCAACGAGGATCGATAGTGGGTGGTGGCAACGACGAGAGACTTTGATAGAATTTATGGGTCAAGTTGATAATTTATCTAAAGTCTACGATCAAAAAGATATTGTCGCACCCCAATTTAGGAGGTATATTTTATTAATTTAAAGTATCGAATTAAAGTCATAACAAGGGAAAAGATGAAGATCAAATGTAAATTTCTAAAAGTTATAGCTCTATTTTGGAACCTATAGAAAGTTCAGGGACTTAACACTAAATTTTACAACTTTTTCTAGTCAATGAAAAATAAACCCCCGGTGAAATCCCCAATTCCCAATTTCTCCCCCAAATCCATAAGCCTTGCCTGTCGGCCCTCCCATTTTTCAACCATACGATTGTCATTCGATGCACAGTCACCCCCATCGTGATCGTCGGTGCCGTGCGACCAAAACCCCTATTGTCGTTTGTCGAGATACGTTGTGGATCATCGCAAAGAAGCCGTCGAAGTCTCGTCATAACCCTAGCACCCGCCATTGTTTTATTCGATTTTCAGTCGATCCGGACTGCCACTCGCCTCACCGCCGCTGCCAGTAGACTCTTTATCCTCGTCCGCTCCAAACCCAGCCCTTGCGTCACCAAGTCATCATCGATTTCCTCGTCGTCAGCGCAGGTAAGCTCGAGATAGTTCGGTTAATTATTTTTCTCGGTTTTGGTTGAATTTTTGGGTAAAACTTGATTGTGTTGTTGTTTAGGTGATGTTGCAGTGCCCGACTACCATTCCCAATCCCTCCGCCGTCGCCATTCATCGTCATGTCTGGAAAACTTTTAAAACCGGTCCACTCAGTATGGATCGGTCCGAACCGGCCCAACTCGGTCTGAACCGAGTCTGTTTGAACCGAACCGAATCAACCTGACTGTTGACTTTGACCTGACCTGTTAATCGTTGACTTTGACCAGTCTGACTGTTGACCATTGACTTTGACCAAAAAAGTAAAATTTTCCAAAAAGTTGTATTTTATGTTTTTCGACATCTTGAGTCCAAATTCGAAGTTTGTTTTGCCAAATTTGCACTCGGTAAGCCATTTTTCAGTTTTTATCTTTCAATTTGATTTTTCGATTAAGTTCAGTTTTTGACGTAAATTCATTTGCTATGTATTCGAGACATGATGTGACGTGGAATTAAAGTTCGAGGGCGATCGAATGAAGTTTAAATAGTTGATCGATATGACTTGTAAATCAAGGTAATACTTTACTACCTTTTGTATACTTTTCGGAACACATTGGTAAATGGTAAATGGTAAATGCATGATTGGAAATGATTGGTCAATTAGGTGTATTTAATTATCATTGGACTCAAACTAAATTTGGAATAAGTACAAAATATTGTATAAGACTCTGACGACTCGTAAAAGAAATTAGCCGAAAACAAATCTATGTTCAGTGATTTAATCAATAAATCAATAAATCTCAGGACTCGTAAATTCTGATTAATCTCGTTAAAGGTTAAATGTCGAAAATACTTGGTTAGGAAACTACGAAAATAGTGGTATGATGTAAAAGATAAGGTTTTTTTTTTCGAAAGTGAAAAGATCATGATTTTTGAGATGGTAAAGGACTTAAAGTTTCTAATTCCTTAGCGAACACCGGGAGGATAAATTACCAAAAGTACCTTACACGTCTGAATTTTTCGAAATGACAAAGTTGAACTGAATGGAAGTATTGTACGTATCTGAATTGTTAAAACGATATAATTACTTTGGAAACTCCGAAGTGACTGAGATAACTTAACTACTAAATGACCTAAGTACCCTCAAAGACCTAGAATTAAACGAATAACTTAGATAAGTCTGGAAATGCTGATGATCTTATATGTGTACCATCATAAGGGTTTTGAACCACGAATCAAGCACATCGATATTTCCTGATACTGTTGAAACATAGAAATGAAATAAATACCATTGGAATACATGTTCGTCCCCCTAAGATCCATTCAACGATGATTCTGAAGATGGTCAGTTCGACAATAGTTATAAGTGTTAAAGTGTGAATACCATTGAAGTGCATCGTTTGATTGGTTGACATATATCACAGTGTTGAGATTTGTTTAGTTCGAGTTAACTCGATATCCTGATAAATCGATACGAATCTTAAATACCATGAATCATCGTTCCTTCTTTATTGAATCAAATTACTAAGAAATCTCCAAGAACCTAATGTCCAAAATGCCCCTGATTTCCTGAATAATTGAATCACTCCTATCATATCTGAAATCACAAGTAACTCTGATGCAAAGGATTCTGAATACCTTTCTGATTACATAGTGCCTCTGAAAAATGTCTGAATATTATTTGATCCTGATAAATCACAGCTCGAATAACTAATGAACTCGTCATCTATCAAACCCTTTTATAGGGATCTCATTTTTGAATTTAATCAGTTTATAAAAGTTTAATGTCTCATTACCTGATAAATACCAAGTACCTTTAAAAAATAAATGAATATTCTAGTGTGTTCCCTATGTGTTATATGATCGTTTTATCTGTTCTGAAATGTTTTTACCAATATTTATGAGTTACTGAAGTTTTAAGTCTCCCTATATGATTCATGATCTCTAGATACCATTTCTACTGAATTGATATGTCTGAACTCTGATTTCCTACTATCACTGGTTACTTTTTGAAAAATGTTTTTCTTCGAGGTACTCTAGGATCTGATATGAAGTTTCTACAGGTTCAACTCGATCAAACTGGTAATTCCTTATATAGGTTCAGACTGATCGAACTGGTAATTCCTTATGATAGGTTCAACTCAGTCAAACTGGTAATTCCTTATATAGGTTCAAATCGACTGAGCTGGTAATTCTTTACGGATCTAAGGTGACCCTTGGGTGGGTTCCTAGGACTAATGGGCATAGTGGAAAGATTTTATGAACCCTAAGGAACTCCCTTAGGGTGGAACCTGTGTTATGTGCTTTGGGTAAGTCCTTATGGACCTGAGGGCACTCCCCTCAGGTGGGCACCTACGCTTCAGCTAGGGTAAGACTTTACGGACCTAAGGTGTTCCCTTAGATTGGAACCTATGTACAATTGGCCTAGGGTAAGTCCTTATGGATGCAATTATGGGGAACTGCATATTGGTGTTCAGCTGAAGGTTTTTACTATGGTTTTAAAAATATGTTTTACGCTGTTATTATTTTAAAAAGATTTGTATATTTTCACTGGTTTTGTGGGAACACACTACACACCCATTCTGATCTCCTGAATCTGGTTCTCTGAACGTTTCCTCTGAATTGTAAGCTTCGTGTTCTTTACTACCTGAAATATCAGCAGAATCTCAGCTCATCTGTAACACCCCAAACTCGTACCCGACCCGACCCAAATACGAGTCCGAGATATCACATTGACTTTTTAAAACAATATTCTTAACAAAATACAAAATATTTGGACTTATATCAAGAAAATATGATAATATATTGTTGAATTATGTTTCATTATAAAAGTTAAGGCAAAAACGTTTTATGAATAGTAATATACGATATGAACAGTACCATGCATATTAATGAACAATGCTACAGTGTACCGATGCACTGCTACAGTGTATCGATGCACTGCTATAGTACTGCTACAATAACTTCAGCTCAAATTATATAAAACTCATAAAAATTCATATTTTCATCAGTATAAAGTTACAATTTACATATGTACGTTTAAAACATCACAAAACTTGTCAAAGCATATACCATTTAAAACATTAATTGCATGCCAACTAATTTCAATATCCAAAAAACATATGATTCAAAATTCTTTTCTGATCTGATATTCGGTAAGAAGCAACTGACATGTCTCGCTCCACATTGCTCTTTATTCTTATCGAAACCTACGTGTGAAACAATCACACGCTAAGTCTATGACTTAGTGAGGCATATAAACATATAATATAAGCTCTAACTTATAATCATGCATGAACAATTACTACTATCATATCATACACCAGCATATTTCCATTCATATATCAAATCCACACATGTACATATATGATTATCTTCTTTCTTATCATTATCCTATTATTATCATTAATACTTTTTATCGTATAATTATATACTGATCATTTATACACATCATATATCATTTCATAAAGAAATACACATAACATCATATAATTCATGTAATACAATTCATATAACTAAAAGCATATATCCTTTCATATAACCAATACACACATATATATATCATTATCAATATATCATGCACTAACCAAACAATACACCAATACATGAATCGTGTAATTTATTCCATATAACAAATCACATATATATATCACAATCAGTATATTTGTTTAATCTCTTTATTAGCCCATGTACACCTATGAGAACTTAAGGTATGTTAGTACATTGAGGTTGTGCATTATTGTTGCCACCACAGCTCGTATGGGGTCCTACTAGGGGCATGTGAAATTTATCCTGAAGGACCTATGTATTGTCCCGAAGGACCTCTGTATATGTCCGAAGGACCGCGTAAACCCTCAACTCTTGGCATGCCAACTATACCTATAGCTCTCGTATCATATACCATGGGCATTATTCTTATGATTCATATGTTCATATACTCATGTCATTTCTCTTGTGATCACACATACCTTTTCTTCTATCACATACCGCATGTATGTGTAAACATATATCCCATATCATATAACATGTATCACATAGGTTCATATCATGTAACATATATCACATGTGCATGTAATCACATAGATCGTATAATATAAATTATATCATTTCTAATGTTTTTATATAAGCACATATGACATGTCTTGTATACATATATTCACTTTCACATATCTCATATCATATAATTCGTTAACTTATGTTATATCACATGTTTATATCATATAACTTATGTAATCATATACACTATTTATACCAGTTCACATAGCTTATCACACTAACGTGTATTCACACAATTCATGTAACATATGCAATAATATATATCACATACTCATTCCACATAAACATCATATAAATCACAAATCAAATAACATTTTAGGAGTCACTTCTTACCACAATTACTCCGTCCCTGGCTCATCGCAAGCCAATGTTTGTTCAATAACCTAAGTATAAATTAAATTGCACTCACCTTGACACTTTATATATCCAATCCACTTCTATGATTTATCTCTTTGGATTGATCCTAACTTTGCAGTCATTTCAGAACTTGCTTGTGCTCAATATCTACACAATCATACATATAATATCCATATCAACATTCTAAGTATTATAATTCGATCATTCATTTCTTAGGCTAAAAGAAAGATCTATTTCCATTTCCCTTTTTAGTGTATCAGTACACTACCTATGTATCGGTACACAAATTACATTCGAAAACTTTCAATTCAAGGGTGTATCGATACTATCCTTAGTGTATCGATACACTAACTATGTGAATGTTGCACTTAAATCACCAATCTTTCCAAACTTCCAAAATAGTCATATTTCACATCTAAATACTTATTTTAATCCCCAAAAAAACAATTCCAACATAGTACATAAACTATTAGACAATTATACAGCCATTTACAAATTTTCCACAAAATTATGAATTGGTCCCCCAATTTTTCAAAATTTACATAATGGTCCCCAAATTTTCTAAGGCTTGTAGAATACTTCCTACATCATTTCCAAATCTTATATAATTTTTCTATAATTTTTCTCACTCAAATTTACCATGTTCAAATTTTCAAAGAATAATTTCTAGAAAGATTGAACATGTTTTAACCATAAATCAAGCTTGAAAATAAATCTACAACCTCTAAATCATCAAGATTTATCATCAATTTCATGAATCTTACCATGAACATAAACCCTTAGATTTGGGATCTTTGAAATCCACCAAGAATATAAAGAAATATTGGTACCAAATGATAGCGTTTTTCGCGTAGATCACTTTCCTATTTCACGACATAACTCGAATTCCAAAGGAATTAGCTCAAAAATTGAAAACAAATGTTTTTTTACCTTTGGAGAGAAGCTCACGTTGGTGTTGGAGAAGATGAATGAATTCATCTCATAATTCTTAATCTTTCTTTAATATTTAATGAATATTTAATTCATTAAATGCTAATTTACCAAATTACCCTTGAATTCAAAATATCTATACTAATTTACCCTTAATGAACTTGATATTTACATTAATACCAAGCTACAGTAACCTTATCATCTTCCAAAGTCAAAGATAGACAAAATATTTTCTCACTTTACCATTTTGCCCTTGAAATTTCCAAAACTTACAATTCAGTCACTTTAATCCAACAATCCAAACTAAATATGGAATTAAACCATTAAATATTATTTTCCAACATTTAAAAATGGAAAATAATATATTTATTTCCTTATTTTCGTGAACCATTTGTAACTTTTTAAAATTACATTTTGGTCCCTGAACTTTTCAAAGTTTATACTTTGGTCACCAATCTTTATCAAATTTATAATTTGGTCACTAAATAAATCCATTTATGGGATAAAATCCTTTTTGGGAAAATACCACTTATATCTTTAAAATTTTCCCAAATTTTCTACTTCGACCATCTAACTTTCAAAATTTGCATTTTGGTCACTAGCCTGCTTTTTGGGATGTTACATCATCACAAAAATCTATAGATGTCTGAATAAATGAGGAAAATTATGCTTGCCTATTATCTGCATGTCCTTCAGCATCACTTGGTAGTTATATACTACTGAGCTTCCCAAAGTTTACTCTGTTACTCACTATTTTAGGTTAAAAAATTCGAGTCAATGCAGCTTTTGACATCAGTAAGGGAGTTTCACTGGCGTTGTTTGCAGAGCACGATGCATGTGATTAGGGGGCATGTAGGTTGTATTTTGTTTTTATATTCGAGTATGAAATCTTTTTTATTTTTGAATATTGTTAAATTCTACTTTTGTAATTATTTATAATTTTTTATGATTTTATGTGTTTTAACAAAAAAAATTAAATTTTTATTAGATTTTTACTGTGGGTAGCTCCGGTAGCCTAAATGTGACACTTCGGATCGGGTTACCTGCATCGGTATGTGGGTGTTACAGATACTTCTTCTAAAATTCAAGGCCTAACTAGTGTTCTATCTAAAGTTCAAGTGTAAAATTAAAAGTTAACCCCCTTTTGACTAGCTTGGCACATCATCAAACTAATGGGAGTTAACAATTCAGTTATCAAAATGTAACAATCAATAATAAAAGTGATCAAAATTTAATAAATCAAAAATGTAAATGATCAAAACTTAATTTTTTTTAAATGTGAACAAAATTGTACAAATATGAAACGAAAAATGACCAATTCAATAGTTTACCCAATTTATAAATATATTTTTATATATTAATTTTATAAATATTGTATTTATAAATATATGATTTGTATATTTATAACATGTATAATATAATTTAATAATATTTATAAAAATTAATTTTATAAATATATGATTTTAGGTTAGTGTATTTAATTCTATAAAAGTATATTATAATATAAAATTAAAATATGTAAATAATATTTTATAAAAAATATTATATTTATATTATAAATAATTTTTAAATTTTCTAACATAAATTATAAATAATATTTATAAAATTAATATGTTTATAAAAATATATTATAAAAAATAAAATAATTAAAATAATAACAAGACCTAAGTTAACTTATTGATTAGGTGCTAATCTCTCGTGCATTAGATCTTTGGTTTGAACTGTTTTGTGAAATATCTATAGTCCCTTCATGATAATATTTTTTAATAGTATAAGTGATTATAAGATAATATTTATTTAATTTTTTAATGTATTGACAAAGTAAACATACTATACTGATGTAATTACTCAAATCCTAAACATCTAAAAAGAATAATATTATTTTTTATCATTGAGATCACTTAATGGTTCAATGTTATAATTAAAGCTAAAACTAAATTTTAAGATTAAATATTATTTTTTTTAGTTTAATGATATAATCTATTCAAAACCCAAAACTAATGATATTTTAAGTAATTTACTTTAAATTTAACTACTATTTTTAAAAGAATAACAAAATAACATTTTTTAACAATAATATTAATAAAAATATTAAATTTTAATATAGTAATCCTATGATAATTTATGTATATTTCATATTATATGGTATAAATTTTTGTATGAAACAAATAATTTACTAAAATTTATGAGAAAATCACGAAGATAACGAGGTATGAAATTTTTCTCACTTATTGCACATCCAAAATTATTCTCTCAAGTATGATGTCTTGAACAGTAATATGGGAAACATGCATGGAGTAGAGGGTATCTTCATGAAGACGCATGAAACAAGACGTCTTCTACATAATTCGTGCGATGTATAGAAAGATGATTATGCAGGAAGCGTTGGGACATACATGCAGTTAGAGGGAAGATGCCTTGTGTCTTCTTGAAGATGTCGTGTCGTTCATATGTCTTCTAACGTACATTATATCAATCACATTACCTGAGAAAAGAACTCCTCCCACACTCTAAATGAGAATTTTTTTATATCACATTATCAGTCCAAATTTACCAAAAGTTATATATTAAAAAAAAAAAAAGTAAAATTTAAAATTAAAATACATGCGATATGTTATATTGATAGTCATATTAATGTCGTTAAAAACTTAATATTTTTATTAAAATATAATTCAATTTATTTAAAAAAAACTAAAAAAACAAATTTAATTTAAAAATAAGAGTTAAATTGATCACAACTATAATTATTCAAGAAAAAAAATCTTTATACCTAAAATCTAATACCTCACCCTCGATGAAATACATGATTAGTCTGACATGTACCATCTTCGAAAAAGAAAATAAAAGGAACTTTATGTCTTTTTCGAATTAAAATAAAAGGATGCAACCACAACAAAAGATTGATAGCTTGAAAACTCGGGAAATTGTTATTTGTAAGTATAAGCATCGTTGATCGCGCAACCATGGATGTGATGTGCAGTCATAAAATCACACACAAATTAACCTAATTACAGGGAGGTCAGTTTTTTTTAAACAAAAAAAATATGTATTCAATGCACGATATATGTAAATAGAATTTGTTCATATCATGTAATTCTTGTTGATCCAATTTTGAAATATATATGCTTTGAAATGGTTTGTGGGAGGAGTAATTAAATGAAGGATTTTGGTGAGAAAGCGTGTGCCCACAGGTGATTCGTCCAAGTGTGAGACGCCACCAAAGGTTCTTTCAATCCTGTGCCCCCAAATGCAGCCATGGAAGCAGCAGCAGCAGAAGAAAAACATTGGAAAAGGGTGATATTCTGACATAACCCTAATACATGAAGGATTCTTTTTTAAATCCCCCAAAATTATTGAGAAAGACCCACATATGTAGAATATCAAAAACCCTCAACCCTAACCCAAAACAAAATTATTAGCCTAAGATTTTGAAAAACTTCAGCAATTTTCTATGGCACGTGATTAATGTGTGTTTTGGTCAGGTAGCTTATGAATTAATCCTGTCAGCTTCATCGACTCTAAGGGGTGATTGGATCATGAAATTCAAGATTTTTTGTAGGAATTTTTCTTTCCAGATTCAAATTCCCATGTTTGGATGAGGAATATTCCCAATAGGGAGTAATAAAATATTCCCAACACCCGGGAATGCTAATCCCCTGTTTTTCTTAGGTATTTTTTGTTTCCCTTCAACTTGGATTAAAATGCCCTTGAAACAAAAGATTTATTTCAAAAATATCCTTACTTTTATTTCAAAAGCTATAATCTTTTGTTTCACATATTTATTTCAAAAATTTATTTTCACAAATTATTATAACTTTTTAAATATTAATTAAGTTTAAAATAATATATGGTATATTTACTCTTTTAATATGCCCATTTATCTTTTAAATATTGTAAAAAAATATATAAATTTTATGAATTTAAATTTAATAAAAAATATATAAATTGAAAATAATACAATAATATATTTTCTATGAATTTTTATATAAATATTTTCATTTAAATATTTGGAATTCAACTTGTTAAAAAATATCATAAGGACAATTTAGTAAAATATGCATTCCAATATATTTTCTGACATAACCCTAATACATGAAGGATTTTTTTAAATCCCCCAAAATACATATGTAGAATATCAAAAACCCTCAACCCAAAACAAAATTATTAGCCTAAGATTTTGCGAAACTTCAGCAATTTTCTATGGCACGTGATTGATGTGTGTTTTGGTCAGGTAGCTTATGAATTAATCATGTCAGCTTCATCGACTCTAAGGGTTGATTGGATCATGGAATTCAAGATTCTTGGTAGGAATCTTTCTTTTCAGATTCAAATTCCCATGTTTGGATGAGAAATATTCCCAATAGGGAGTAATAAAATATTCCCAACACCCGGGAATGCTAATCCCCTATTTTTCTTAGGTTTTTTTTGTTTCCCTTCAACTTGGATTAAAATGCCCTTGAAACAAAAGATTTGTTTCAAAAATATCCTTACTTTTATTTCAAAAGCTATAATCTTTTGTTTCACATATTTATTTCAAAAATTTATTTTCACAAATTATTATAACTTTTTAAATATTAATTAAGTTTAAAATAATATATGGTATATTTATTCTTTTAATATGCCCATTTATCTTTTAAATATTGTAAAAAATATATAAATTTTATGAATTTAAATTTAATAAAAAATATATAAATTGAAAATAATACAATAATATATTTTCTATGAATTTTTATATAAATATTTTCATTTAAATATTTGGAATTCAACTTGTTAAAAAAATATCATAAGGACAATTTAGTAAAATATGCATTCCAATATATTTTCTGACATAACCCTAATACATGAAGGATTTTTTTTTAAATCCCCCAAAATTATTGAGAAAGACCCACATATGTAGAATATCAAAAACCCTCAACCCTCAACCCAAAACAAAATTATTAGCCTAAGATTTTGCAAAACTTCAGCAATTTTCTATGGCACGTTATTAATGCGTGTTTTGGTCAGGTAGCTTATGAATTAATCATGTCAGCTTCATCGAATCTAATGGGTGATTGGATCATGGAATTCAAGATTCTTGGTAGGAATTTTTCTTTCCAGATTCAAATTCCCACGTTTGGATGAGAAATATTCCCAATAGGGAGTAATAAAATATTCCCAATAGCCGGGAATGTTAATCCCTGTTTTTCTTAGGTATTTTTTGTTTCCCTTCAACTTGGATTAAAATGCCTTTGAAACAAAAGATTTGTTTCAAAAATATCCTTACTTTTATTTCAAAAGCTATAATCTTTTGTTTCACATATTTATTTCAAAAATTTATTTTCACAAATTATTATAACTTTTTAAATATTAATTAAGTTTAAAATAATATATGGTATATTTACTCTTTTAATATGCCCATTTATCTTTTAATTATTGTAAAAAATTATATAAATTTTATGAATTTAAATTTAATAAAAAATGTATAAATTGAAAATAATACAATAATATATTTTCTATGAATTTTTATATAAATATTTTCATTTAAATATTTGGAATTCAACTTGTTAAAAAAATATCATAAGGACAATTTAGTAAAATATGCATTCCAATAATCTTTTATTCCTTTAACCAAACACTGTAATCATACATTCCTGTCAAACAAACCAAACACAATAATGTAATATTCTCGGTAATGTGTAAGGTAATGTAATATTCCGGTAATCTTATTCCCGAAGGTAATGTTATATTCCATGAAACAAACGCCCCTAAAGAGTTTGATCATTTGGGTTTTGAGAATGCATAATTAAGTTAGTTTAAGCTATACTAATTAGGATCTTTGTATATTAAGTGAATCAGATATCAATAAAGTAGAAACAGTAATTTGATGATAATGATGGATAATTTTGATAGAGATAGGAAATTAGAACTATTATATGGTCGTTTCACTGGAAATTATTAATTTTAACATACTGCCCCTAATTTGATAGCTCTTAATAGATCCATGAGGAATTTGGAGGATTGAAAATTATAAAGTTTGAATGCGTTCAAAATTTACGGCATTTTTGATTGAAGTGATAGTAAAACAATATGCAATACTCAACAGGTACCCATATATATCAAAATTCTCACCATTACAAGGCATTTAAATCCACTACTAAGAATCTATTGAATGTGTTTAGTGATAAAAAAAATATTGGTTTTTTAAAGGATCAATATTCAACAAATATTACCTTGCAATCACCCAAGATTTTAATTTAAATCCCCAGATATTAAGTAACGTTATTTATTTTAATTATTTAATCTAATTTTTAAAACGCCGCACCAGTTCATAAATTTATTTTTTATTCCACTATAATAGGAATTTGAAATTTATCCCACCATGAATTCCTAAAGTCATGTTATTTGTTAATTATTACTTTAATAATAGTAATACTTGTACGTATAAAACTTTCAAAAGTAACATTTGTAAAAAAGTCAAAGATCGCATTCCATATATAAATAAATTCGACGATGATTTTAAAATCTTTTAACTTTTTCATGCACTTTTTAGCACATTTTTTTAAATGTAAAAATAGACACTTTAAGGAAATAAGATTTTAAAATATATATTAATTCATTTGTATAATATTATAGATATTTACGAGGAATAACGTCAAAAATCACATAAACTGGGGATTGATCACATTGAGCATCACTAAAGAGCTAATATCACATAAATCAGTTTCAAGACTGGAGAAATGGTAAAATGACAATTTTCAACAGACATCAAAATCCTCACCATCACAAGGCATATGTTAGCGTTCAATGTTAGCATCAATATTTCTGTAAACAATCAAGAAAACACTTTGTCTAATATAATATATGTTACATGCATATAAAAAACTTGAGCAATTGAATCAAATGAATTGTACCAAGGAAACCTAACAATAGGCCCAATGGGGAACAATTGGCTATGCAATAGACACAAATAGCCAAGACAAGTACCTAATGAAACCTTTTCACCTAATGGCATAAAAGAAAAAGCACCCTTACTCAAATAGGATTATGTTCTTCTGACAAATCTCATCACATTTATGAGAACTCAATGCAAATATGACAAACTCCTACATGCTATTATTGAACACACTACAACTTCATGGACCCCAAAAATTAGATAGTGATACTAGCGAACTCATTCTACAAGAAGAAATATAGGGAAGAAAAGAGGGAATGGAAGCATAAGCTACTCTTCTCCAATGTCTTCAATTATATCAACAAAAGTCAGTAGACTATTCTCATGGCTTGTCACCCCCAACATATTTACCAGCTAAGCATGTTTTCATCGAATGAAATACAGTCCCCTAACAGCATAGTTGACTTCCTGAGGAATGCATTTATTTGTGATAGATTTTGATCAAATGGTCATGTCAGGCAGTTCAATTATTTTTTCCCTCACATGCTAAATTTCATCTACTGCTTAAAATTCTAACCCATAAGGCATATCAGCCACGTTAGTATTTGTGTCCAAACAAATCTCTAAGGACTCTTTTTTCTTTAAGTAGGTTTGCAAGCAAAAGAAAATATTTCCTTAGTGATTCTTGCTACATCGAGATCAAATATAAATTTAGAATTAACAAATGTTGCAGCATCATCGATCTTTTAATATTGAACTAAGTGGAAGCTGCACCATTGACAAAAACCATATGATTTTTCATCCCAATATTTTAATTTGATATTAATCCCTTACCTCATCAATTCAAATCTCAAGTGCGTGCATATAGATAATGATACAACTTACAAGGTCAAACTGAATCATTTATGAACAAGAGAAGTCACATTTCCAGCTTTTTAAAGAGAACCATCGATAAATTAGTTACTCCAGCG
Organism: Hibiscus syriacus; assembly: GCF_006381635.1. NCBI lineage: Eukaryota > Viridiplantae > Streptophyta > Magnoliopsida > Malvales > Malvaceae > Hibiscus > Hibiscus syriacus. The sequence continues at coordinate 1,515,607 of NW_024062890.1, read as the reverse complement.
GTCTTTATGGTTACAAAAAACTAGCATGTATTTTCTCTCTTGAACAGTATAAATTCTCAAGAATTCAATCATGGAAGGTTGCCAAATAAATGAATATACAAGATTTAGAAGAAAAGACACTCACTTCATCCTGCATTCATTGAAACATCACATGATTGCGTGAAAATTGTCTGCAGTTATTCCATCAACCTAATTAAAAAAATCATCATTCAATTGACAGATTATATAAAGCATTAAAAGCTAATGACTCTAGTAAATTAGTAACTAAACCTCATATTCAAGATTGAGCCAAAAGAGAAGCAAAATAATCCACCTGTCACTGCTTGTAGTATCTTCCTGAGATCTAATCCTTTGAAACCCGAACAACTATACCAGTTGGTGTATGGACTGTTTTAATATGACCCGATCCAATCAAGTCCCGAAGGTGAAACCTCATATCAAGAGGAGACAATCGAAGGTGCTTCTTCTCCAAAGGGGCTAACATCATCTTTTTATATCTCCTACGATTTAAAAGAGAGAGGAGTTCCTTCCTTCCCTGCAGTCCAAGCAAAATAAGAACACTGTAAATGCAACAGTGACAGAGTAGAGGGCTTAAAATTTAGATATACAATGTAAAATCTAAAAGCTTCAGACTTTACTAAATCAAAGCAGCATCTAACTTATTCAAAGAACTCATTGAAATGCTAAGTGTTCGAAAAGTTTTGGAGGATGTGCATTCTAAATATATCATACTCAACTCAAGACCACAGTTAATCCATTTTATAAGTTCATGCCAAACCCAAAATTTTAAGAAATGAAATAAAATAAAGGAATCAATGGGATTCTATCTAAAATTTATTTTCTACTATTTGTAACCAGAAAATTTGTATATAGTTCCAATGGTGTGTGTATATATTTTCAAGCTACTAATTAACAAAATGATCAGAACTTCCACAAAAGTAATCAACATATGAACCCTTTCTTTGCAAAATATTTCAACATATATTAAAATCCAACTAGTTAGAGCAGGAAAATTAAGTGACAAAATAAAATTACCTGGGAGAGGCCTTTTAGTATTGAACCAATATTTGGAATTGCAAACCAGTACATACTTGGGTCAATCAATTGGTGAGTCTGAAAGGGAAATGTTTTTCTTAGAATAGGTATAGACTCGAGAAGGAATCGAGCATGTGTAATTTAATGCAATTATGCAAAAAGTGGAAAAGAAAACTAAGAGGGAAATGGAATTGCATAAGTACCATATGATGGAAAACTAAAAGGAAAAGAAAAGGCCCAATATGCATTCGACTAAATACCAATATGAATAACAAAACATTTTCACGTGCAAAGACATGTTTAAATTCGTGCATTCCAATAAACTCATCCAGATGGCACTCAAATATAGGATGTAACTGTATACTCAATTTAACGTCCACAATCGTTTTTATGATATGCCACAGTGAAATATTCATATAATATTGAAGTATCCAAGGATAGAATTTCAACAAACTAACACAATATGACAAACTCAGCAGAAGGAAAGTTCACTTACAAGAAAGCCAGAATTGATTAGGAGGGATATGTGCTCATCTTTCATCCGTCCCCCTAGTGATAAGAGTGCATACTGTAGCAAAGAGAAGCAAAGCCAAGAAAGTATAGTCTCATGCATGCATGCATGCATATGAATTATGAAAATGGTAAAATTTTCTGCAAAGAAAGTTTTTGAAACAGAAACAGGGAGACATTCATAAAAGACTAGATGACATCTTCTAGAGTAACATGAATTCATGATATAGGAAGTTATATCTATCTCAAGCAGAATAGAACAAGAAATAAAATTTAACCCAAATTCATAAAAGATTGGATGATATCTTCTGATATAAGCACAAAGTTATATCTATCTCAAGCAGAATAAAATAATAAATAAACAACACAATTCATTGGCGTTTTGACCACTCACAAGTTCTTGATGTCCGATGCAAGGTTCTAGCTTGGACTCAATAACATGCACTTTGAACCACTTAAAAACTTGAAGATCACATTGTTTCTTTTCTTCCATTCTTTTGACAACATGCTCTACCTGCAAAAATATTACAGACAGAAATCTGTCAAAATGAAGCCTACTTAGTAAGCTTGCAACAACACAAACATCCCTCGCAAAGAGTGCCAAGCACTATAAACCCTAATACATAAACCAAAACCAGATTGTAAGTAACAGGCACTCACTTTGAACTAATTGAACCTAAAGTTGCAAGCTAAACATCTCATCTTTTATGAATTTACAGACATCAATAACCAACCTGTTTTAGATAATCATCTAAAAACATTATACCATGATCATCTTGCCCCGTATTTAGTTTGAAAACGCGCACTACTTTATCCCTCCTTAGAGACTGCAGAAAAGAGAACACATTATAGAAATCACATGGGACTAAGTGAGAAGGTTATTCTACTTTTCAGTTCAGCATATAGAGAGTTGCAAGAAATATTACAATCAAAGAGAACTCCTAAAAAACAAGAACATGTACTTGCTCCCTCTACAAGAACCAGGAACTCTCTGACCAGATTGTTAGATGCTTATCACCTTTCAGTCATAAAACATGTCCCAAATATCTACTTTACCAAGAACCACATGATGTGTTCATCATAAACCATGCACGTCTAGCTATAATCTGCAACAAGCAAATAGTTCTAACCTGGGAAAATATGTTACAATACCCTAGAGAAACAAAGAAAACCAAAATATAAGATATCCCGGGATAAAATCCTAAAACTAGGATATAGCATGTGAGCCTTCTGCATAAAATAAGCAAGAATAACACAAGTAATCAAAATAACTTGCATAACACTTAACTTCAAATTGCACATGAATTAAATCCAACCCACCAAAAAATGTCACTCCCATTATTCAATTAATAAAACAAACTTTTTGCCAAACGTACCATTGAACAATAGATCAGGAACAATTCTACACATGAAGTAATATTCTAAATTTGAAGGTTAAGGAACCAAACCTCTAGCTCCCTATCCACTTGCGTTCTGTCCTTTACACTGCTATACAATTGTGACTGCAAAATAAAAGGTTGAATCGACACCTTGAAACATAACCAAATCAAATGAAACAGCTTTAGCTTTATCAGTTTAAGGTTTAAATAAAAGTAGATATAGAAACATCTAAAAATGAATAAAATTGCACATTTCAATTTAAAAAGGAGTAGGTTATTTAACAGAGAAATGCTAAATAAATAGGTTTTAGAAGAAAAAGAAGAAATTTTGGGAGTAGATAGTTAACCTTATCAATATGAGGAAACTGAGCTCGCATCATACGAAGCGCCACTAAAGTGTCGCTAAAGCTAAGATTTTGTTCTGCGCGAAATTAGAAAGGACTCATGATGAGCACTCGCTAAAACAGGAAAGGAAAAAATAGAAATCAATATTTTTGTTCGAAGCGCGAAACTTTTACCGAGGGAAAGAGAATGATTAGCGTCGCTGTCAACAGCCTCGATCTCTTCGTCTTCTCTTCTGCGTTTCTTTCCTTTATCCATCTTTAAGGGAACGAATCCTCAACTGACGGGAATTGGGAATTTGGCGCCGCACCCACCCCTCAGGTTTGGAACTTTCTCTATAACGACTGTATTTGGGGGGGTTGAAGGATAGTTATCAATGTGGTGGAAACATTTTACGTAATTCTTTATTAATTTTAGGAGAATACTTTAGAATATATATATCGTGATATAGTTGTCGGAAGTATTTAGATTACTATAGTTTGTCACGAGCCGAGTTGGGATATTAGGGTTCATGAATGGCAAAGAGGAACTAGGGTTTGGAGGAATTGGGGATTTTGTTCATCTGGAGAAGAACGATGAAGCTAAGGTAACTTAAGTCAAAGATGATCAAAACGACAACGCTGGGATTAAAGGCTACGACACCGTATCAATAGTTGATGGAATGGGCTGGGAGGGAGGCTATGTGAGTAAGGGCCAGAGTCGTGGTCCATGCGGTCATGAAGAAAAGCAGGCTGGAGGATTATTATCACATTCTGAACGTTGAAGCATATCCATCAGGACCCACAACAGCAACGGCCGATTTGTTGGATTGCACAGCTGGCAGTAACCAGTGCATGTACTGAGATATCCATGAATTTTAATGAGAATTCTGATTTCCTTTCATCCTTTCTTCTAAATTCTTAATCTCTTCTATCCCCAATCATTGCATAGTTGAAGATGAATTATCCTATTTCATTTGATTGGAGAATCGTAGTTAACAACTGTACAATAGATTATTGATTTTAGATAATAAACAATTAATACTTTTTTTTTTGAGAAGAGAAGGAAATTAAAGAAGTCTTATTTAATATTGTATGAAAGGTTTTATAATGACTTTTAGTACTAATATTAGATCTTAACTTATAATAACTATCCATAAAGTAATAGATGGTGTAGATAAACTGTATTTACAAGAGATTATGTTAGAGAATCATGATTGTCTTGGAGGGATTTAATCACTAAAAAAATTCTTTCGAAGATATCAGTATGCGGAGAGGAGGCAACTGAGGGTTAGGGTATGGGCCATGGGGCGTGTTTTGGATATCTATTTCATATCGCATTCTTTATCTTCCGTGACCTGTCCCAACACTGTTGATTCTAATTTTAAATTAGCTAAGACTCGAGGGTCAAAGGCCATTTTGGTGTTGCTGCAACAAAATAAAACACCATCTTTAAATCGGGAGTAGCTTCTTTTCTTTTTCTTTTTTTCCTTTGGCGTATCAATAATTACAAAGGGATTCATAAAAAAGATTGCCTAGATTGGAGAAAATGAGCCGAGCCTACCAAAATTTTGAATTAAAAATGCCCCCAAGCAAAAGAGAAAGAACCCTTTTTTTCGCTGTGCATCAAACAACGCTTGCAAAGGAATTGAAATTATTCTTCAATCAATTCATGCAGATTTAAGCTTGGCAGATGTAGCAGCCAAATAGGAAAGGATTCTATGGCCAACAAACACAAGGAAAACTCCCAACAAACCAACAAGTTTCAGCGTTTGGAACAGATCCAACTGCACCCACAACCATGCATATAAGTTAATGATGGAATTATACAAAAATAATGACAATTGACTTGAGCTCAGATTGTTCAAGACAACGAAGAACTAACCTTCAACCATAAAAACACATAGAGTAACAGAACTGCTCCGATGCCAACATGGAAGAGAATGGCAAATGTGGCAGCTAACGTATTGGTAGGAAAGTTCTTCAAATTCACCCCCAATCGATATAGCTATCCAAGTAACCATCAAAAAGTCCAAATAATAGCATTAGCACATTATTTCAGTAAATATATGCATCTTTAACTATAATTATACAGTATAAAATTATGCCTTCGAAATTGCAACCCTCTACATCTTATGATTGAATCAAAATATAAAAGTGCTGCATGCAAGACTACTAACCCCGAACAAGAATCCAAGAAATGGCAGGAAGGTAAGACCCAGGAAAGCAAGAGAAAGCTCCTTCTGAGGACGCTTTTCGGGAGCCCTGAAGATGTGTGCTATCTCTGCTTTCGGCCCATATCTTGAGTAAGGATCAACAGGTTGTGGAGGAGGGCGGGGTGCCTTCTCAGGTGGTTCTGGTAGATCTAACTCAATATGCCCAATGGCTCTCAATAAAGAGTTCTCCTGAAAAAAAAAGATACATGTTATTGTAACACATTTTTGAAAGCATACAAATTGAGAATTTTATAAAGCAAAAGCAACATTTACCATAACAACATCACCAATGGTGAGCTCCATGTCATATCTGCCTGAGAGATAGAAGAACTTTTCAACCAGCCCAAGAAAATTCTACAATACAAGCCAGTTAAGATTAATATATAACAAAAAACATAAACAGAATATTTTTCATCTGAATACTAGTGTCAAATCTTAAATAAGTGTAGCATAAGCTTAGCCAATGGAGAATACTTTATGATAATAGTATAAGGTAACGGATGCCTCGTTTCTCAGGTGGAATAAAGAAATCACTAATTATTATAGATACTAATAATAATTTAATCTGTCATACAGACAAAACTTCCAACTATGAAAGAAACGATACTTAACTAGAACTATTTCAAACTGTTCTCCAGGGTTTCCAACCACAAAGAGGTGCTCAACCTTGCTTTCATGTCTCAACTTGAGCAATACCTGCAAACCACCAAACTTATCAATAACCTACCGGAAAGAATAACATTGATTAAAAATGAAGACAAGTATGAACCTGATGTGGTTTAAAAGCAAGTCCATGAGGAGTTGTCAATTTAAAGGATACACGTAGCTTTTGGAGATGGTTTGCTGACAATGATACAGCACTTTGTCCAGCTAAATCTAGCCTATAATATATGGTGTAAGATGAAAAAAATAACAATGTCAGAGATCATTTGAAAAGAAATCAAACATATTAGTGGCTAACATATAAAAGAGTCGTCAGGTATTATTGCATCAATACTCAAGACAGTTCAAAGAATTTTCTGTTAGAATTTATAGAAATTTTAGTTCTTTTCCTTTGAGTTTACTTAGTGAAATGTTTGAAAAAAAAATTCTAGTTCAAAGAATTAAGTTATTTAAAATATCAATTAAAAATTATTTGATGATGATATGTGAAAAATATATCAAGTAAAAATGTCAATTTCAGTTTGTTCGTGATAATTATTTAATGGTGTTAGTAAGTAACTTAATTTATCAATAATAGAAGTCGAATGATGTAACTTGATTAAATTAAAATTTTATGATCTAAATGAAAGTCGAAGTTAAGTTCAATGATCTTAAATGTAAATTACCCCAAAGAGACGGATAACATATACAAAACCAACAAAAGATAAGCAAAAGAGACAGATAACACACTGTATCAGTACTCATGACAGTTACCAATTATCAGTACAAAACCAACAAAAGATGAGCAAAAGAGACAGATAACATACTTTCCTTGGTTTCCATACTCCCAAGATCACTGTCAAGTATAGTGATTTCTGCATTTTCAATTTTGACAAGTCCTGAGACAAATATTGGTACTTTCTTTTGGCCACCCGTTACGTAAACCTTTTCATCCTCAGGTTTATGGAGCACAATCTACCAAATTTCAATTTCACGTGTAAGGGAAACACAGACAAACACAAAGCTTAAACAATAAACCTAAGAATATGATTATAACCACAATACCTCGAATACAAATGTGTAACTTCCAACATCTACTCTTTGGCAAGTTTTTCAAGTTATGTAGCCCAGTTCCAGCATCAAACCCAAGTTCCTATATTTAGAATATTTGTAGACATTGAATCAAATTAAACAAAAGGAATGCAAAAGAATAACTTGTGTACAGTAGAAATTTTGTCCAACAAAATGAAAACGGCTTGATAAAACAATAAACCTGGCTTTCAACTGGAGATACATCCCTTGAACCAGAAGTAAAAGCTCCCACAAGCTTCACAGTAAGAGGTGGTGCATTTGAACCAAGCACAGTGTTAACTTTAACCTGTTGTATTCAAAGAAAGAGTTAAAAATCAAGAGTAACAAAACCCTACAAATCAGATTAAATGAATCCAAATTTGGTACAAAGAGGCCTATGTATGAATGAATATAGGAGTGAAAAGCAAGTCAATGCAACACAAATACGCATCAAGTGAAAAAATCTTTTTTTGATATTTTTTTTTAAAAAAAAGGCCAACAGCTTTCAGCATACGATACATCATATGAGGCACTCAAGATCTAAAAACTACTGTAGTGAAGCAAAATAGAATGCCACTAGTGTTAATTTTTTTTATAAGAATTGAAAGCCTCATTAAAAACCTCCTCCTTGATTAGAAGAGCTTGTAAGGAAGCTCCTTAATCATTGGAAGGAGGACAAGAGTGCCTTAGAATTTCATTTAACAACTGAAATTACATAAGATACAACCAGAGAAACACCCCCTTAAAAAACAGAAAAACAGAAGACACCCAAAAACACCCAAATACAACAACACTGACTTGGGGTAAACCAACTAAGTAACGGCCGCAGCATCTGCTTGGTTTACCTTTTACTAATCTGCCACCACCCTTACAGACTCATAGTGTATGCATAGCCCGATAAAACATAAAACATTTAAACCATAATCATTACAATCAATCAGCCAATCCCCTGCTTAGCTAACTTGTCAGCCTCCATATTACAACTCCTAGGAATCCATCTAAGAACAGCGTTCAAAGCATAAATGAGAGCCCCAATTTCCTCTACTAGATCACTGAAGGAAGTAGGGGTAGAGTGTTGGTTATGAATCCATTCCACTGCAATTTTAGAATCACTCTCAATAATAAGTCTCCCCTTCTTAGCCCAATCAGAAGAATAGAAAAAATCAATTCCCTCCTTAATAGCTTTCAATTCTGCCAAAATAGGAAGACTAGGCCCTACTGCTGTAGAGAAAGTGGCTAATGTCGAGCTGTTTGAATCTCTTAAAATACCTCCAATTCCAGCTTTCAACCCATCAGCTCTTACTGCCCCATCCACATTAAGTTTAAACATATCCGATGGAGGAGGTGACCAACCAATAACCTTCTTCGAGTTCGAAGATTTATGAATCTTATCAGCCCGCGAGGGATCCCCTACTAGCAGATCAGTCTGCATACAGACAGTAGGGTATTTCGCTAGATACCATTTTACCAACCTAAGTCTAATGAAGAAGAAGAGAGCAGTGCTGTCAATAATACCATTATCAAACACCACCAAATTCCTAGCCTTCCAAATTGACCAGAACACGACAGCCGGGATAAACCTACAAATAACAGAATTCTGCCTTAGATTTGACCAAGAACAAAGAAGGGAAATGGGATCTTGAGGCAAAACAGTAGTAATATCCCATAACCTTAGTAATTTGTTCCAAATATCCCTAGCAACAGAACACAATAAGAATAGGTGTTCTACTGTTTACTCATGAGAGCAACATAACGCACAAAGAACATTATCCAAAGGGATCCCTCTTTTCTTTAACTCCACTCTAACTGCCAATTTACGATGGCAAATCTGCCACAGAAAAGTTTGGGCTCTAGGAGGAGCCAATCCTGTCCACACCCACTTATTCCACTAGTGTTAATACTATCCGTCTTTGGATGATAGGTCTCTACCACTTTAGAATAACTTAATTATTCATGTCAAGGATTTTAACTTTGGACAAACCTGGAGGGAGTCCTCTTTGGTCAATGAAAGCACTGTAGATGGAAGTGATAGGATCAGTGGGATGGAAACCCTGCATGGAAAGTATGAAATTTAAGATCTATTAAGCTCCAGAGCTTCATTACACAAAACTAAAGAAAAAGGTTGCCATTACACTGTTGTAAACAGCTATTGACATTATGAATTTAAGGTCTAGGAAATCTAATACCATCATCAAATTTTATATTAAATAAATACAAATACATTATAAGTGCCAAAGGAAAACCTTGCCTGTTGCTTTCCAAACAAGCCAAGGAGTCTATTTGGTTGAATAAATCTTTGGCATCACCAGGAACTCCGATACCAAGGAAGAAGTTAGCCAATCCGAGTATCTTGTTGCCTGGAAGCTGCAGAAATAAACCAGAAGGTTTACAACACACTCCCAACAAAAAGGAGAAGAAGAAGAAGAAAATAAAAGGCTAAAAGTGCAAATATGAGTGAACTCTCCCAACAGACATTAAGAATTCCATCACTCACTGCTGCAAATGCTGTTAATCCCCTAACAACAGACGAGGTGGTTGCTAAGGGACCTTGATGGTCATGTCCATCGACAAGCATATCATCAAAGTAGAGAGCCTCATCGTCTGAAAAAGAAGAGGCAATAAAAAGGATGGGAAAAAATAATTGAAGAAGAAATTGGTAAAACTATTCTCTTTTGTAGATAAATCATGAATGGAAGTAAGAAAAAATTGAAGAAAAGTAGAACCAATAAAAAAATAACTTAAAAGGAATTTGAAAAAAAATAAAAAGAAAGATGAGAAAATATACATATCATATTTCTCAATACTGTCGAAAAGCTTGCTTATATCATTATTTAGTGTACTGACCTGCCAACAGTAACCAAGCTTAAAAAACGGAATGCGCAAACTAACAATGACAGATACATAGGCAACAAAAATAATGAAAGCAAACCTTGCTCACTTGAGCAGAGACAATTCAATATCAAAAGACACCATCATATGGCTAACTGATGTAATGAAATGAAAACATTAAAAAATTCATAGATATGCAGATTATTTTAATCTCACTTGTCGAGTCTTGTGTTATTTTTTAGCTGACCCTATTCCCATATGTAATGGGGTAAGGGGGAGGTAGGGTAGTAAGCTGCCCCCAACGCCAGGTTGAGAGCAGTTTCCATGGAAGACCTCCGGCAGTCAGAATTATGAATTGCCCACCGTGAGACTCGATCCCACGACCACAAGGTTAAGAGCCTTGCGCTCTACCAATTGAGCTATACGGGCAATTCGAGTCTTGTGTTATTCGTGAATTTAAAACATCCCCTCTTCAGTTTAAAATGGTTTATGGAATTTAACCAGATGGCATAGAGAGTTTTAAGGAAGTGCTCATATCTACAGAAAAAATGTAGTTCTATGCTTACAAGAAGGAAAAACCATTTTTCCTTACAAGAGTTCCAAAATTAATTGTAGATGGTGCGATGGTAAAGGGATGAGATAAAGGAGGAATAGGTGGATTGATCAGGGATAGTGAAGGTATGCTGCTTGGTTCGTTTTCTGAGAGGGTTGGGAGTGGTCCTCCTATCCTTGCAGAGTTATTGGCTATCAAAAGAGGGTTGCTACTTATTGAAGAAATAGGATCTGTTCCAATTCGAAGGATTATTCTCGAATCGTATTCTCTTACTGCTTTGAAGTGGATCAAAAATCCGGCTAACTGTACCCCGATGTTTGAGTCTTTGGTGAAAGATATTGCTTCTCTTGTAGAAGGTCAGGATATTATAATTAGGCATACTTTGAGAGCTGCCAATTGGGAAGCGGATAAGTTAGCTAAAGATGGAATAGGTTGATTAATAGGTTGTGTGTTTGGGTTGTCGTGTTGTTGTGAGTTGTTTGTATTAGTGCAGGGTGTTTTGTTTTCAGTTTTATGTTGTAAGAGAAGGTTGTTAGGAACAGGCTTTGTATTATTGTTCTGTTAATAAAATTCATAGACACTATTTTCCTCCTTCCAATGTCCTTCATGTTACTGCTGTAACATGGAGGTTATGAAGGGGGTTTTTAATGAGGCCTATTTATATTTCTATCAAAAAAAAAGGAAAAACCATTTTTCCTTACTAGAGTTCCAACCTCATGGCCAGTTCACAGGACCACAAGGGGAATAACCAACAACCCACTTTTTCCTCAACAAGATAATTTAATGATAACATCCAAAATAATTGAATATCTGGTAATAATCCTTATATTGCCTTAAACAAACATTGTTTAAGATCCACCACATCTATTAGCTATATATCACTCATGTATTAGGGGCAAAAATAATCAATTCAGAAACCGCAAAACATATATGGCTAAAAACCAGCAGTTCACTACACACACAACAAAACTTACAACACATGAAGTTTAACAAGAGAACATTTCATCATACATTCGAGCTGATTAACAATTCAGATTCATAAATTGGTCAAACCAATACAAAATAAAAGCAAACAACATTTACTACTTACCAAAGATTGGTCAAGTTCAGAAGACGCTAATGAAACAACTCCTGCAAGTGTTTCAAGTGCAATTCCTGCAAAAAGATAACATATCTTGACAAATTACTATCTCGCAACTTAATTGAACAATTGATAAATGGAAAAAAAGAAGGTAAACAACATTTATGGAGACATTGTCTTAGAAAAATGCTAAATGGTGGTTGTGCAGGACATTGACTCAAAAAACAAATTTTAGAAGCTACAAAAATCTTTACCGGCAGCGAATGCACTGGATTCAGGGCTATTTGAACTATAGCGCCACTTGCCATCACTCTGGCTGAAAGCCTGGAAACAATTTGTAACAGAAAATCAACAATTCATGAAAAACATAAATTTTATAAAAGAGAAAATAACTTTAGTGACCGAAACTACTTTATAATATACGATTTTAACCAACTTTTTTTGGATTTGCAAAAATAACCAACAAAATCGCAACGCGAACTCCTATTTCGCAACACAGTTTCCAAATTCGCAACGCGAGCATAGAAATTTTCGCAACATGAATTTCCGATATAGGTAAACACAACTATCGTAAAGCGAATTTCGTTTTCACAACGCGAATTTCGCAAATTAAATTCGCCAATTTCGCAACTCAATTACCGACATATGTAAACACGGTAGAAAAAATCCAGTAAAAGAATCTGAATTCGACAATTTGAAAACTAAGTTGCGAATTTGGCAAATTCGTGTTGCGAAATGTAAAATCTCGCCTCTTAAAGAAAAAATTGAAGGACATAAAATGCATTGGAGTGGTTTTCAACCTGGGACATCTCAGTTGCTAAGTCCACGTATGAATCACTCAGCTAAACCTACGCCTGTAAATGAATTGAACAACACGAACGAGGGTATGTTCATGTTCGTTCGTTCTTTCGTTTAACTTTAACCAAACAAACGAACTGTCAAAATGATTTTTTCTTTAAGAGGCGATATTTTACATTTCGCAATACGAATTTGCCAAATTCGCAACTCAGTTTTCAAATTGGCGAATTCGGATTTTTGACCGGTTTTTTTTCTACCGTGTTTACCTATATCAGTAATTAAGTTGCAAAATTAGCGAATTCGATTTGCGAAATTTGCGTTGCGATAGTTGTGTTTACCTATATCGGTAATTAGTGTTGCGAAAACGAAATTCGCGTTGCGATAGTTGTGTTTACCAATATCGGTAATTAATGTTGCGAAAACGAAATTCGCGTTGCGAAAATTTCCATGTTCGCGTTGCGAATTTGGAAACTGTGTTACGAAATAGGAGTTCGCGTTGCGATTTTGTTGGTTATTTTTGCAAATCAAACAAAAGTTGGTTAAAATCGTATATTATAAAGCATTTTCGGTCACTGAAGTTATTTTTTCTTTATAAAATCAGGTTATAGAAGTTGGCTGAAGTGAGAAAGTTAACATAAAAATAAGATTAGAAGTTCGAGGCAGTTCAAGTAATAAGTCCTCAACAAACACAAATCCTTTTGTACCAACAAGTTTTTTTTTTATAGGAATGGGAGGTCTCATTAAAAACCTCACTTAGTAGTCCTTTACCATGAGGCAAGAACGTACTACCAGTAGGAGGAGGAAAAGAGTACCTCAATTCATTAATAAAAAACCGATTACATAAGACCTCAAATTAAACTCATAGAAAATACATAAACCATAACACACTCCTTTATCACCTAAACAGGAAAACAGACCAACAAACTAAAACAAGATACACCATCACCCAATCCCCTCCTCCTTTGCAAGTTTATCCGCCTCAATATTACAACACCTAGGAGTCCACCGCACAATAAACTGTTTAACAGAAACAATAGACAATTTCCTTAACAAAAATATTGAGAAAAACAGGAGGCAAAGCCTGTTCATTAATCCAGTCCACTGCTTGCTTGGAATCACTCTCAATGATTAGCCTACCCTTCGAAGCCCACTCTGAAGAAACAAATATGTCAATGCCTTTACTGATAGCTTTCAGTTCTGCAGTAATCGGAGAAGTAGAACCAATATTTTCTGAAAAGGAAGTAAGTGTGACCGGTTCCAATCTCTGAGAATGCCCCCAATTCCCGCCTTCATCCCAACTCTATTAACAGCCCCATCCACATTCAACTTAAAAAATTCCACTGGAGGAGGGCTCCAACAATGCACTTTCCTTTTCGGCTCCTTACTAGAAGAAAGTTTGTCCGCCAAAGAAGGATCTCCAATTAAAGAATCCATCTGGATTGATAGAAGGGGAAACTTTGCTAAAAACCAAGTAGCTAGTCTAAAACGAACATAGAAGAACAGTGAAAGTCTGTCCAGTTTTCCTTTTTCAAAAATGATTTCATTTCTTATCTTCCAGATTGACCAAAAAATTACTCCCGGAATAAACTTCCACATAGCAGAAGTAGGCCGTAAAACAGACCAAGAACTAAGCAAGGATGGCGGGTCAGACGGAAGGGCTAACCGAACACCCCAATATGATATAATTTTATTCCACAGTTCCCATGAAACATTACAGGTAATAAATAGATGCTGAACAGATTCTTCACTTTGATTACATAATGGGCAAAGAATATTCTCCCCTAATTGAACCTCACTTTTCCCCAATTCCACTCTCACAAGTACTTTTTGGTGGGACAGTTTCCAAAGGAAAGTCTCTACTCTAGGAGGAACCAAACCCAACCAAACACATTCATTCCACCGAAATGAATTGTCATAAATAGGAGAAAGCGAATTCCTGCATGCTTTAACAGAGAACATCCCCCCACCTGGGCCATCCCACAACAAACAATCTTCCAATGCCTCTACAAGTTTGATGTCTTTCAGCCTATTCAAAAGCTCTACCAACTGCTCCACTTCCCAATCACAAAGATTCCTCCTAGTCTTAATATTCCACTCCCATCCATTCAAATCAAAACTCCCGAAGTCGACCACCTTACCACATTTGTTTGAAGATAAAGCAAAGATCCTAGGAAAAACTTGTTTCAAAGGAAAATCCCCAAGCCAAGTATCACTCCAAAAGGAAATAGAATTACCATTCCCTAATTGTAACTTTGCATGTGATCTAAGACAAGCTCCAATAGCATCATCCTTGATAAAGTTGTTAACAATTCCCCTCCAAATCCAAGAATATTTTTGGGCTAGGACCTTGCTTATATCCATGGAATGACAACTCACATTATGTTTGCTACACAAAAATTTCTTCCAAATGGAATTTTTTTCATTAGCAAATTTCCAAACCCACTTTCCCAACAAAGCTCGGTTTGTAATATTCAAGTCGATAACTCCCATACCACCGCCACTCATTGGTTTGCATACCTTATCCCACCTCACCCAATGCATTTTCTTCTTCTCAACCCTTCCACCCCATAAAAAATTCGACATCAAAGAATTTAACCGTTAAGAAATAGTAGAGGGCATCTTAAAAATCGATAAACAGAAGATAGGTAAGGATGACAACACCGACTTAATAAGCACCAATCTACCAGCCATAGATAAAGAAGTAGCTTTCCACCCTGCCAATTTCTTGTTGAAATTATCAATCACCGGCTCCCACAGCTTCTCTGAATTCTTTGATGCCCCTAATGGAAGGCCTAAGTATATCGTGGGAAGTGAACCAGTAGAACAACCTATATCTGTAGCCCACTCATCAAGGATGTCATTCTCTACATTAATACCGTAGAGTTTGCTTTTGGCTAAATTGATTTGAAGTCCCGTCATTAGGCTGAAAATTCTCAGAACTCTTCTAACATTCTTAATTTGAGTAATTGATGCTCGTCAAAAGATAATTAAATCATCTACAAACTGAAGGTAAGACAAGGTAAAGGAGTTTTGATACTTGCCAAAAGAGAAACCTTGAAACAAACCCAAATCTACTGCTTTAGTCAGCATCTTATGAAGTAATTCCCCCACCACATTAAACAGAAAAGGAGAAAGGCTACAACCTTGCCTCAGGCCTTTAGCAATAGCAAACTCTTCCGTTGGAGAGCCATTCACTAGCACCGAAATAGAAGCTGTGGAAATACATTGTTCGATCCAAGAACACCACTTCTCGCCAAAATTCATCTCTTTAAGAATCCTTAAAAGAATCTGTCATTCCACTGTGTCATAAGCTCTACTGAAATCCACCTTAAAAACCACCCCTTTAAGCCCTTGCTTCCTCCAAAAATCAATTCCTTCATTAGCTAAGTAGGAGCAGTCCAACAATTGCCTTCCCGGTATAAAAGCAAACTGTGTAGGGCTAATAATATCCATGCCGCAAGATAGGATTCTTTTAGAAAGAATTTTAGAAAGTATTTTGTAGAGGCTGCCGACAAGACTAATAGGCCTATAGTCTTCAATACTCTGAGGATTACTGTTCTTAGGAATCAAGGTTAAAAATGCATGATTGACCCCATGATCCCACACCTTTCCTTTATAAAAATCTGTGAAAAACTCCATAATCTGCTCCTTAAGATAAATCCAATATTTTTTATAAAAACCCATTGTAAAACCATCCGGGCCCGGAGCTTTAGCACTATCAGAGGAAGCGATTGCTTGCCACACTTCTTGGTCAGAAAATTCCACCTCCAAAAATGCACTTTGAGAAGCAGTTAACTGCGCAAAATCAAAATTAAAGCCCTCTACCTCCAAAGCAGAAATAGTATTGTAAGCAGTTTTGAATAAATTTAGCACACTAGCTCTTATAGATACTGGATCCATTATAAAGTCCCCATCCACTTTTAAAGAATGGATTGAATTGACCCTATTCCTTTTCATAGCAGAAAGGTGGAAAAACCTCGTGTTTTTGTCTCCATCTTTTATCCATCTACTTCTTGAATTTTGACACCAAATGCTCTCCTCAATCCGAAGTAGCCTCCATAACTCACACTTGAAATCTACCAACTGATCCCACTCCCCCTTGGATAGAAATCCAACTTGAGACTTTCTTTCCAGATCACAAATCTTCACTTCAAGCAATGAAATGGAGTCTGACAGCCCTAAGTGGCTACTACCAGGCCATTTTCTGATCTGTTTTTTTGCAGATTGTAATGTCCTGAAAATACCCCCTCCCTTCTTCTTATTCTTCTCCTCTGCCAGCAGGTCTTCAACCAACACATCAAAACCTTTTTCCTCTAACAGAAAATTGAAAAATCTAAAAGGTTTAGGGCCCCAATTGAGACTGCTAACTTCCAACAGCACCGAATTGTGGTCTGAAATCGAATTAGGTAATAAGCTCTGAGAAAGCTTTGGAAAACTGTTAAGGAAACTGCCGCAAATAAGGAAACGATCAAGACGAACCCACGTTGACTCTTCCCTCTTGCTACACTACGTGAAAGCACTTCCCGACATGGGCAAATCGATAAGATTAGCATGTTGGACAAAAGATTTGAAAATATCAATTGTGTGCCAATTTTGAGAATTCCCTTTCTTTTCTTCAGGATCAAGATACGCATTAAAATCCCCCAATACAGACCGGTCTGTTCACTGATAAAACGAAATTCAGCAATTCCTCAAAAAAATCCTCCTTCTCCGATTCAATAGCAGGGCCATAGACATTAATAAAAACGAACTCCTTTTGAACATTCAAAAAATTCCCCACCAAAACCAAGAACCTACTATGAACTAGCTGATTTGTGACTTTGATCACACTATCATTCCACATGCTAATCAACCCACCCTTTGACCCCTGGGCAGGAAACACCAACGCTCCCTTTAAAAGACTTCCTCCTATCCTCCTAGTTATCGATACATGACAATGTTCCAACTTAGATTCTTGAATAAAAATCAAGACAGGTTTAATCTTCTTAACCTGCCTTGCGACAGCAACACGTTTTTCTCTTCTCCCTAAACCTCTAATATTCCACGAAAGAATACTTAAATTTTGCATAAAAAAGCTTAACTCCCAAACACCAAAACCTTACACTGCAAACAACGTAATCTGACCTGCTTATCAGACTTTTCTATCTACATCCGAACCATTCTCCAGATAAAGAATTTTATCAATAAATGACTTCTTCCCTTCCTTGAAAGAGATCCCTAACAACTGACACACTCTCCAAGTGGCCATTTCTTCGTCCAAACATTTCTTAAAAGGAGGTGAGGATGCCGTACAAATGTCAACTAACTCCAAAGCTTCATTGGTTTAAAGCTTTCTCATCCTTCTATTCTCTCTTCCTGTCCCTAAAGCGAAAGAAGGAACTGCTGCCACACTTCCTGATTTTAAATTGCAAATTAAAGAGGTCGAAGAAAGATTCTGGGCAAAATCATAGCAATTGAACACCTTCTCCTTAACTCTCCCCAACTTTCCTAAAGTAAGCTGAGAAATATTCCTGCAGACTGAAGCATTCTGATCATCCTTCAAAGTAACCTCTGAACATATTACATCTGCTTCACTGTTTGAGCAAAGCCATATTCATCTGTTTCTTGTCCTTCTATACACACGCGCAAACCGACCTCTTCCCCTTCTACCATCAGGAGCACTTCGGACGGATAAACATGTAGGAACTGAAAACCCCATTTTCCGCTTAACAGAACTCTTCTCAATGCCTTCCTTGATTCCCACCTGCAACACTTGTCCTTCATCCTCCTTTTCAAGATCGCTTTCTTCAGATTCCTGGACATCCTCAGAAGCCAAATCCGTTAAAAGGCATCTATCTTCCTCTTTAGAGTCACTTAGATACTGAAATTCATAGCTCTTCCCTAGCTCAACCCGCTTTATTTTAACTACTGGCCCAGCAGGAATTAAATTAGTGACAGGGGATAATGAATCCCAATTGTCATCAGATTGGGTTGATAAAATCTGTTCCACATCCCCTCTCAGCCCAAGTCCAGCATAATCCTTGTTGGGAATTGACTCAGCTTCAAATTTCAAATTTTCTGACACCCCATGACTATTGGTGTTCATGTGAGCCTGCTTTTTCAAAAACTGCTCCCCATTTTCTTCATTCCACCCACTATCTTGACTTTTCTGCAACCACGTGTCCACCTTTGATCGTACAACCTCCGCAGACCATTCTAGTTTGTCTTCTTCCTCATCTGAATATCCTCCATCTTCCTCCTTCGAAAAATCAGCACTATGACCTTCATCAAAGTTCTTCTGCAACTCTTCACCGAATACAACTGAAGATTTGAAACAGCTCCCTTCCAAATAAGTTTTAACTTTAAAGTACCTTCCGTAAGACCCTACGGAAAAAACTTCGGGGACGTCAAAAGGGCTTGCAACCCTTAGCAATAGTTTCGCTGAAGAGAAGACCTCTCTACTTCTGGTCTCCTCCAAAATACACACAAACTCACCCCACATTCCAGCAAGTTTCTCCAGAAACGGCTCGTTCCAGGTAAAAAGAGGTAACCCTACTAGCTCAACGAGACAATACGCCAATGGAACACCCTTTTCATTCAGCACCAGGGATAACCAAAGAAACCATGAAAACAACTTTTCACGGAAATTCGACCACGCATCTAAGAAATCTTCGTTTGAACTGAAAGTAATAATACAAGCATTCACAGTGTAACCCCAACTTACTACTTTAACCTCAAATCCTTCTTTAGCCAAAGCCTTCTTCACCAAGTCAGGCTTAAAGGGAAATTTAAAAATCCCTGTTAAGGAGTTATTCACCCAGCTTGAATCTGCTGTAGGAATGTACATATCCCAACCTTTCCTTAATCCATATGTTCGCTTACTCTGACCTTCTTTTATCCACTGATACGAACTCCGCTCTTCTTCTACTATTCATCTTCAACACCTCTTTATACGATCTGTCATCCCTCAGACTACTCGAAATTTCCATTTCCTCCAGCTGCTTACCTCTATCCACAGTATCTAGCTTACTACCAACTAGCTGAAGTACATTAGCACCAGCATGTGTATTCCTGTTCTTCTTGTACTTCGCGACCCCCACTGTGACTCTTGAACCACCGATCAACGTACCATTAGCACTCTGGATTGCTCTTTTACAACCAGCCTCCGACGCAAACTGCACAAAGGCAAACGTGGATGCTTTGTACTTCGGTTTAACCATAAAATTTGGAATAAAGACCCTCACTACTCTGCCATAGTAATTGAAAATTTCTCTTAACTCACTTCTACTAACTCTCTTACTAAGATTATCAACAAAGACAGTCCATTCCTCAAGGGAGGACGAACGCCCTGTCACACTCGATCTCTTTCTCTCTCTTCCTTTCTCACTCATACTTTGTACCAACAAGTTCAAGTAGTCCCACCGAAATGGTAGGCCTTAGCCTGCCTGGAGAGATCTGGAGAGAGTGAGCACTATATGAAAACTCTCCACAAAATTAAATCTAGTAACAATAACAAACCTTCACTGAGCGAAAAATTCCATCAGCATTAGCAAGATGAACATCAGCTTTGAAGCTCTGATCCAGCATTGACAAACAATGAATTAGAATGTACGGGGGAAATAGAAACAAGTAAAAAGCTATAGAATCTGGATAAATAAGATCCTTCGATCAACATAGCAAACAAAGCAAGTTTAATGCATTCTAGAAAACACCTAAGATTTATTAAATTGGATTCATCACGATAACCAGTATCATGCACTCATTTATTACCTTGATAAGCACCAAACCTCCTACTGAATAGTGGAAGTCAAGCAATGAATTTGCATCATTGACAGCAGAATTAAGTCTTGTTATAATGCCCTTTGCAAAGGAATAAAAATAAAATTTAAGAGCCATGATTAAAAAAAGTTAGATATATTCAATGACAAGTTAGTGTGACAAATTGTTAATTCTATTAAATACCTGAAAAGATTTATCGTTTATCTTGCATTTCACCACGCTATTTGCTTTTAAAGCATAGAAAATATCCTTTGGGGTTGATGATGATGACCCAACAGCTTCCAAAATTAAACGGCAAGCTGTGGTGGTTACATTAGGCTTCTTTTCAATTCCAAGAACGTCAAATGTTCTTAGTGCTTTGTACGTCTCTTCTAAACTGGTGAGATCAATTACATCAAATGAGATAAACATTCCTAGAACCTAATTCTCAAAGATCTCTATTTATTTCCAATTAAAAAAAAAACAATTACTGGAATATTAGATTCCTCAACACAGAAAATGGGAGGCAAATAAACATAAGTTTGACTTTCAATGGTATTAATTCCCCATTATCTCCTAGTTTCTTTTCTTAACCATCAAACCAATGAATTGATAAATGTAGCTAAAAAATAAACAAGGGTTTAAGGAAACCTCTTGAAGGATCCATTGTCAGGACTGAAGAGCTCAAGAGCTGCAGATCGATGAGAATCGGAGATCGGCTGAAAAATTGAAGCGGCTTCACAGATCAATAGAAAGAGTAAGAGGACCATAAATCCAACGAGACTTCTGGCCATTTCCTGCAATTAAACCCCAACACTCACTCAGTCAACAGCCTCAACAACTGAGATTCATTGAAGCAAATATTAAAATTGTTTAGTATGATCTGAAAATATGAAAGAATTTACTATGGGAAACCCTATGGTCTTGGATCAAGAAAAACGGAAAACCTACGAAATGTAAATTCGTCGGCATTGTATTTTCCGTTAAAAGTCTTCAGTCTTTGCTGTGCACAGAGTGATCGAGTGCAGTGAGTTAGGACTTGGTACTAACTACGGAAATAAAGCAATCAGTTGATATAAAAAAGATTAAATTACCCAATTGGTCCAAGTGTTGAGTTGAATTTATGGAGTCTGTCCCTGGACATTTAAGCCTGGGCCCAACAGTTCGGATTTTTCAGTTAGTTTAAGGTGTTAACGAAAATGAGGCTTGGGCCAGAACAATCCCAAAAATTAACAGTAAAGTACTCAGATAGTCACTAAACTATAGGGTTGCTTTTATTTTGATCATCAAATTAAAAAAATCAATTAAACCACTCAACTATTAAATTATTTTTTATTAGTCTTTGATGTAGCATACACCCTACAAACATACATACACCCTACAAATGCAACTGTACAAACTCGAGATATTTAAGAAGAACAACATTACATCTTACCATTGAGGCCGCTCAATAGATTTAATTATTAAATTTTATTAATCAAATCATTTA
Source organism: Hibiscus syriacus (assembly GCF_006381635.1). Taxonomy (NCBI): domain Eukaryota; kingdom Viridiplantae; phylum Streptophyta; class Magnoliopsida; order Malvales; family Malvaceae; genus Hibiscus; species Hibiscus syriacus. The sequence continues at coordinate 1,493,947 of NW_024062890.1, read as the reverse complement.
CCGTTAATATTTGATGAAAATAAATAAAGTTCTATATAGTATTTTATTATGTACATAGTCCTCAAATTTGATATTATTTATAAAAAAATGATAAAGTTGAAGACACTAAATTTCATCAGATTTAAATAATGTTATTTCATATAATAATTTCTAACCACATTACATAATATACATACTTATAAAATGATAACAAACGGCCCAAATACAAGTGACCCAGATCCAACGCCTCAGCAGCCCAAGGCACGTGACCAATAGGCTAGGGGTTCCAGAAACCCTAGCGCCGTTCTCCCCTTCAACTCCCCATGGCTGCACGTTTCTTCTCTCCAACGGATCCGAGTTCTCCGGCGCAAGACTCTCGGCCACCAAACGAACGCCAATGAACGTGTTTTCACAAAAACAACCAAGTCAGAATCGTGGATTATCACCACAAACAAACCGAGTTTTACTCAGATTAAAACTCTAAAAATAGCCTAGGATTATCACTATAAAGTCATGTAATTATAAGCTTTTAGAAGAGGGAGGATACACACAAAAATACTGGAAATCACGAGAGCACACACAGGAAATTACTCAGCAAAAAAACGAGCCTTGTAAACGTTTCAAGAAGAAATAAAAAGGTGAAAGTTTATACCTTTCTTACTTCTTTCCCTTGCATGCGTTATGTCCTTGTCGTTTTTCTCGAAAAAAACAGAAGATTTGGGGCCGATGAACACAAGGGAACCATGATATTCTCTCTTAGATCTACGGTTCCCTGAGGCTTGGTTGGGAAAAATACTTTGATTTTTAAAACGTGCGAGAGAAGGGCTTTCAGAAAAACCAATTTTTTTTAGGTTTTGCCGCCGATGAACGGTGGCCGCCGCCGTTGAACGGCGGCGGCGAGGCAGCGTATGGTTACCAGATTCTGGAAACCCGCCGTGTTCTTCATATATGAAGAACAGGCGAGAGAGAAATGAAATGGGAAGGGAGGGGCTTCGGTTTTCTGAAGGAAAAATGAGAGTTAAAACAGATTTTTTAACTTAAATACACGGCCCGCAGACCCGACCCGCCTAGTTAACCCGCGTGTTTTCACTATGAAATGAGTAAATCTCCGTTTTGGTCCCTCGCATTCCAAAGAGGCTTCATTCTAACCCCCAAATCCGATTTTAAAACCCAATTTTATTTTGAATTCGACCTTCAATCATGGTTTTCTTTCAATTTAGTCCTGTTACTATTATTTTGCTTTTTATTTATTTATTATAATCGTTATTATTATTTTTAATACTGTTACTTTACATATACACGTATTTCTTATTTTATTTTATTTTATTTTTATATTATTACTTTTTATTTTGCTTACAAATTATTATATATATATTTTTTTATATATATTAATATAACTATTATTATTATTATTATCTTTTTTTACTCATTTATATATATATACTATTTATATATACGTTTCTTTATTTTTTTTATTTATTGTTTTCGTTTATTTTTTTTGTTTTTTTAAATATTTATTTATGTGTATATACGTATCTATTTGTTTTTTGGAATAATGTTTCCATGTATACATAATGTACTTATTACCTTTTCTATTTTAAAATACCATATTTTATTTATATACATATCATTTATTTTATTCTTCCTTTTATCATTTATTTTGTTTTCTCTGTGTTTTTATATTCACTCATGTTATCATTTTGTTTATTCTGTTTTATTTATATGTTTACTTACATTATTGTTCTCTTTTCTGTTTTGTTGTTGCTCTCATATTTACATGTCTTTTTCTCTTAATTCGATCTTGTATTTCAATATAAGTCTAACATCGTTAAACTCTTAAGGGAATTTTCACCAATCAGAAGTAAGTAACTGGGATCTTTTCTTTTACCTTTAAATTTAAACTTATAATTTTCTTAATCAAAGACAACTGGAAATTACATAGTACCGAAAGGGCGATTCAAGGGTGCTAATCCTTCCTTGACCGTAACCGACTCCCGAATCCGACATATCACTGGTACAACGCAGATCAGGTAAGATGGTGTCCGACCCACCTAAATTCGTTTTAAAGTGGTCGGTGGCGACTCTAATCCATATTTTTCAAGTCGAAGCCCAATTCCGGGGCCCAACCGAAAGACGGTTACGACAGCTTGGCGACTCTGCTGGGGACAGGTAAGTGAGTCAGGCTAAGGTAATTTTCAGTTGTCTTTTTAACGAAAAGGGTAATTTTGAATTTGAAGGTAATTTTTCGATCCTTATTACTTATTTTTTGATTATATTTTTCGAGTAAATAGTTGGACTGACCGTTTTCTAATGATTTCAGCTTTCCAAACATTTTCATCTAAGGCTCTAAACCCGAGCTCCGAACCCGTTTTAAGTGGGGGTGAAAGCGACGCCTTCGTGTGAATTTATTCACCGTATGGGCCTAGCAAGTAGCCTTCGGGATTCATATACCTTATGCCTTCGTGTGAATTTATTCTCCGTATGGGCATAAGGGAATGTGTCCTCTCGAGTTTAACTTAGTCCACACAAGCCTGTGATGGGTTTCGGACTAAGGGTCTGGTCGGTCCAAGGAGGCGTCAGCAAGGAGAACTCGAGTACCGTTTTTAGAACCCAAACCGGGAGGCTTTGAATAAATAGAGCCTACCCCAAAACCACATTCCAAAACCTAGGACATTTCTTTCCTAACCTTTTTATTTTTTATGTTTTTTTCATTTACCATTTATTTTTATTTATTTTTATCTATTTCTATTTTACTAACGTTTTTGCCTTTGTGTTTGTTTTCTAGCATTTGCATCATTACAAGAGGCTATTGATCCCTAAAAAACGTTTGTTATACACAAAATAATTCGAGTTAATGGACAAAGGTGTTGTAATACAAGAGATTGAAAACGTTGAGGCACGACTATGGTCCGAGAAGGCTCAGAAAGAGAAGGGAGACAGTCTTCAGGGAAACTATGTGTCAGAACTGGTTAGTTATGCCGCTGTCAGCCTGAAACAGAATAATGTCCAGGAGCTACGAAACATTTGGGACAGTTGGAAGAATGACAGAAAGCAGAAGTTCAGCCAACGATATGGTGATATCGCCCTCTTGTTCCATGTCAAGACTGATGAGCCCTTACTCCGAGCATTAATTCAATTCTGGAACCCGGGATATAGTTGCTTCACTTTTAACCAAGAGGACATGGTGCCTACCATCGAAGAATACACTACACTGCTGCATTGTGAAAGCATCAAGCTTGAGCGAGCCTACATTAAACACATCAAAAGCCAGCCCTTCAAGAATGCACTAGCCAAAGTTGCAGGAGTAGATGAGGAATGGGTAATCGATCGGACTCAGTGTAGAGGCAATGGAGAAGGAATTGAATGGATCCACATAAAGCAACTAATGAAAAACCACCCTGATGAGTGGAAGACCATAGACCTTTTTGCACTGGGTCTGTACGGTTTGATTATCTTTCCGAAAGCTTTGGGGTGCATTGACGCTGCCGTGGTGGAACTATTTGAGCAACTTTCTAAACGAGTTAACCCAGCACCAGCCATCTTGGCCGAGACCTTTCGATCGCTCAACCATTGCCAAAGAACTGGCGGAGGAAGATTTACCGGGTGTATTCAGCTCCTTCAGGTCTGGATTCACAGCCATTTCTGGAAGACTAACGGGGTTGCCTACCGCCGTTTCAGCACCACCTATTCACCTCTAGGTGAATTCATCACCTTGAAATGGCATGAAGGCGCTTCGAAAGAAAAATGGATGAAGGTCTTTACGCATCTTCAGGATCAGGATATTGTCTGGAGAGCCCCCTGGCTATTTCTCAGTGACGTTCTTTTCCGATGTGGTGACTCTGACACTGTGACCTTACTTGGACTTTGGGGAGCAGTCGGGTATGCTCCGCTATTAGCACTTAGACAGTACGGAGCACGTCAGTTTGTCCCAGCAACATGCGGGTTGGCTAGGTCAGAGTTTGAGTATCACGGCGACAGCTATAAGAAGATGATCAAAGAAGCAGCCGATTCGTGGAGGAAAGTATTCCGGATGGATGTTGTAGCTGCCAGAAGCATGCTCACTCCGGATTATGAGGAGTGGCGAAGATTAAGAAAGAATGACCACATCCCTGTGCCAGACTGTGATGACACTCGGACCATGGAAGAACACCTCATGCATGTCCCTTCTGAACTCGAGATAGCCAAGACCGAGTTTGAAGCCGTGAATAATGAGCTGAAGCAAAGAATAAAGGAACTTGAAGCTGAACGTTATCAGTGGAAGCTCGATGCTGGCTCTCAGAAAGATCGGGCAGAAAAACTGGAAAAAGAACAAAAAATAGTCCGTTTTGAGCTCGAAGACTTGAGAAAAGGGTATCAGGATAAGGTCAAGGATAATTCCAAGTTGAAGGTAACCTCTGAATACTGGAAAGACGAAGCTCATAGCCTGAAAAGGAAGTTTGAGGGGCCTGATGAGAAAGCTTGGAAGGAACAGATGAAGACTGCCCAAAGACGCTTGGCAGATAGTCAATATCAGAACCAGCGCTTGAGAGTTCGGGTAGCTGACTTAGAAAAACAACATGAGAAAGATGGCAAGACAATAGCTGAGTTAGAAGCTATTGTAGATGGGTTCAAGAGGGAAGCAAACGAGCTTCAGATAGTGCCTTTCGACGGAGGATTACAATGGCGTTTCCGTTGGGAACAAGCACAACGAATGGTGAGGGCCCGAGATGCAACCATACGAGATTTCCTGGAACAAGTGCAAAAAGCAGCCCGTCATCTTCACGGTCTAGCAAGGGAAGCTGGTGTGGTTCGACAAGGCATTCAACCAGTGACAGATGAAGGCAAAAGACTTGTCAACCTACTGGAAGCTGTTCGGGGTCTAGAGGATTTAGTCTGAATGTACCTTTAATCTGTTTTTATGTCTCTAAAAAGATAAAACATTTTTGTCTGAATAAGGATTATTTATAATAATGAACACTTTTCTGGATCAATGCCTCCAATTGCATACATCATGCATTACATTTCTTGCATTTTATATTTCATGTCTGTTTATTTTATATTTTTTCCATGTTTTTACATTCGTATTAACTAACAGAACATGTCTCAGACACCGAGCTTACCACCACAAGCATCAGATACACATCACCCGCACAATACTCGAGCAAAAAAGAGATAAATGGAAGCCAGAATGGAGAAGATCGAAGAGCACATGGCAAGACTTCAAAAGGAACTAGAAGATAAGATGGCTCAGAACAGTGAAAGTACTCTTGAGTCCATCAAGAAAAATCAGGAGTCCTTGGTCGACCAAATCGTAGCCAAGTTGTCGGGTTTACAGCAAGCTAGTGCATCAGGGGGTATTTCTTCCGAAGGAGTGGCCATACCACCAACCCCGCAAGTGGTTATCTCACCCGGAATATTACCCGGGGACGCATCTGCTACTAAAGGGAAAGTAGCACTACCCGGGGACTCATTCGTTACCAAAACGAAAGTTGCACCTGCTGCGAAGATGCAAACTTCTACAATCGTCCCTGATGATCATCCGGATGATTATCATGTCCCAGACTTTGATGAGGAAGATAAAGCCAAAAAGATGGAAGAAAAGATAAAAATATTAGAAGATCAAATAAAGATGGTCCAGGGAGACCATGATTATTATGGAGTGGACGTAATGGAGCTGAGCCTAGTTTCAGACCTGGTGCTTCCACCAAAGTTTAAAGTTCCGGAGTTTGAGAAGTTCGACGGGAACAGTTGCCCTTCAGCCCATATCACTATGTTCTGTCGCAAGATGACAGGATATGGCGGGAATGACCAGCTCCTGATCCATTGTTTTCAGGAGAGCCTGTCCGGTTCAGCTATTCGGTGGTACAACCAGCTTAGCCGAACTCATATCAAGACGTGGAAAGACTTAGCCAAGTCTTTCTTGGAGCAGTATAAGCATATCAACGATATAAGACCAGACCGGGTCATGCTACAAAGCCTAGAGAAGAAACACAATGAGAGTTTCCGACAGTACGCACAGAGATGGAGGGATTTATCTGTGCAAGTTCATCCACCCTTGGATGAAAAGGAAACAAGAAAGCTATTTGTACAGACCTTGAAGGCACCTTACTTCGGGCATTTGGTAGCAATCACGTCAGGGAGTTTTTCAGATTTAGTCATGGCCGGTGAAATGATCGAGTTGGCCATTAAACAAGGGAAGATTGAGGGAGGAGACTCCAGTAAAAAGCCTCCCATGAAAAACAAGGAGCGAGAGATCAACAATGTGAACACCTACAATGTCAGCAAAGGGGTTACGATCTCAAGCTCAAATTCCACAGCAGCTGTACCAACCGGTACTTCTAGACAGAACCAGAGAGAACCAAGAAGAGAAAGGGAAAGGGAACAGTTTGACCCCATTCCCATGACGTATAAAGAATTATATCAACAGCTCTTCGACACTCATGCAGTATCGCCTTATCCTATGAATCCAATAAATCCCCCTTACCCGAAATGGTATGACGAGAGTGCTCACTGTGAATACCATGGCGGTGTGCAGGGGCATTCGATTGAAAGTTGTCTCGCATTCAAAAGACTTGTGCAACGAATGCGAAACAAAAATTGGATCACTTTCAACTCCGGAGCACCAAACGTCGCCCAAAATCCCTTGCCCAATCATCAGGAGACAGGAATCAATGCCGTTACTACCGAAGGGGGCAGGAAAGTTAAAACGAGTGTTTCAGAGATCAAATCTCCTTTGGCATGGGTATGGAGCCAAATGGTGAAGGCAGGGCTTCTTGCACCATATCCAGATACGACAGAAAATGAAGATGGTAACCATTGTTGTTACCACAATAAAGAAGGGCATAAAGTGCAAGATTGCCCAGAGTTCAGATTGTTAGTCCAGCTCATGATGGATCGAAAGGAGCTGGAGTTTTATGAAGAAATTCAAGAGTCCTTGGAGGCAGATGTTTGTGCCACTGGAGAATCATCAGATAGAAAATTTGGTAGGGGTAGTCCTTTGATAATTACCCCTAAGGCAAGTATGACAGTGACAACACCAGCCAAGGTGGTAATCTCCGCACCGCGGCCTTTTCAATATAAGGACAATCGGCAAGTGCCATGGAAGTACGAATGTCAGGTGAGTACTTCCGGAGGAGGTAATAGTAAAGTGGGGCAAAGACCACTGGAGCCATTCAAAGAAGATGTGCTAGTCGTCAATGAACCTATAAAGGAGGAAGAAGCTAAAGAGTTCCTCAAGATCTTGAAGCACAGCGAGTACAACATTGTAGAACAGCTCCACAACTTACCTACACGTACTTCAATGCTAGCACTATTTTTAAGCTCGGAAGCACACCGAGAAGCGTTGTTGAATGTCCTTAATCAAACGTTCGTGCCACAAGACATACCAGTCAGCAAGATGGATCGACTGGTAAACAATATTCAAGCTGATAATCTCATCTCGTTTTCAGATGATGAGATTCCATCAGGAGGAAGAGGCCGAACGAAGGCGTTACACATTACTACCTACTGTAAGGGGCACGCTTTACCAAGTGTCTTAATCGATAATGGTTCAGCCTTGAACGTGATGCCTTTGATTACATTGAAGAGGCTACCAATAGATACCTCTCATATGAGAGCTTGTCAGAATGTGGTCCGAGCATTTGATGGGACCAAAAGAGAGGTAATCGGAAAGATTGAGGTACCATTGACCATCGGACCAGCCACCTATGATGTTGAGTTCCTTGTGATGGATATCATGCCGTCCTATAGCTGTCTTTTGGGAAGGCCGTGGATTCATCAAGCAGGTGCAGTACCCTCCACGTTGCACCAGAAAGTTAAATTTGTCATTGACGGGGCCTTGGTAATTATCAACGCTGAGGAAGATATCGTGGCAAGCGTGATCACGGAGGCTCCATACATCGAAGTAGACGAGGAAGCGGTAGAATGTTCGTTCCGCTCCTTGGAGTTTGTGAATGCCACATTCGTGGCAGAAGGAAAAAGAATCCCAAGACCTCGACTCTCCAAATGCACAAGGATGGAGATCAAGCAAACCCTAGGCCGAGGCGCAAGAACCGGAGAGGTTTTGGGAAATATTTGCAAGGAATGATCAACCCTGTCCGTCCTATCCCAAAATTAGACCAATTTGGGCTCGGTTTTCAGCCCGGTTATCATGAAAAGAGAAAGGAAATTCAAAAGAACCGGGAGAGAAGGTTAGCCAGATTGACTGGAAACGAACTCCAATGGAAGCCTATGACATTCCCGCCGCTCTTCAGAACATTCAAGTCAGGTGGTTATGTGTTTGAGACCACCATGTCCGAGTTACAAACGGCTCTGGAAGATCTGAACGTTAATGCCGTGACCACAGAAGATGTTGACAACGAAGATAGATCCAGGATATGCCCTCTGCCGCATGGATTCATACCTAGCAGTTGGTCGGTGGAAGAACTACCTGTGGTTTACAAGAATCTTTCAGAGTAATATTCGAACTATCCCTATTTGCCTATACCCGGGGCAATAGGTGATCTTTTGTAAGGGTGAATAAATGTTTTGTTTAAGTTTAATAAAGGATGCATTTTCTTTTCCATGGCAAACAAAGTTTTCTTTTATTCATTATCTATCTCCTTCAGTATTTCATTTCCAGTTACTCTCAAAGTTAGTTCTTGACCATTCCGTGTGGGATATTATCCTCTCACACATACACATCTTCCTCCTTTCAGGTTCCCAGATAACGATAATGTGGGCACTAATGACCCTGATTCGGAGGTGGATTTTGAATCAACCATTTGTCTTGGGGAATTTGAAGAATGCGATAATGAAGAAGAGTACAACTTACCTACCGAATTGTTGAGAATGATAGAAAAAGAAGAAAAGCAAATACTGCCACATGAGGAGGCGATCGAAATCTTAAATTTGGGCACTGAGGAAGATCGAAAGGAGGTTAAAATCGGCACAACTCTTTCGACTGAAGCAAGAAAAAACCTGATAGCCTTACTTCAGGAGTACGAAGATGTGTTTGCTTGGTCGTATCAAGACATGCCGGGACTAGACACAGATATGGTAGTTCACAAACTGCCAATCAAACCAGAATTCAAACCTGTGCAGCAAAAACTCAGAAGAATGCGACCAGAAATGCTCCTTAAGATCAAGGAGGAAGTCAAGAAGCAATTTGATGCCGGTTTTCTCCAAGTAGCCAAATACCCTGAATGGGTGGCCAACATAGTGCCTGTGCCGAAGAAGGACGGGAAAGTGCGCATGTGTGTCGATTACCGGGACCTTAATAAGGCCAATCCCAAGGACAACTTTCCTCTGCCACACATAGACACTCTGGTGGACAATACGGCCGGGAACGCCTACTTTTCATTCATGGATGGATTCTCGGGGTACAATCAGATCAAGATGAATCCCGAAGACGTGGAGAAGACCACTTTCGTCACAATGTGGGGAACTTTCTGTTACAAAGTGATGCCTTTCGGATTAAAGAATGCTGGGGCAACATATCAGAGAGCTATGGTGACCCTATTCCACGACATGATGCACAAAGAGATCGAAGTTTATGTTGACGACTTGATTGTTAAGGCACAAACCGAGAATGAACATGTCAAGAATCTGAAGAAGCTCTTCCAGAGATTGAGAAAGTTCCAACTGAGACTAAACCCTAGCAAATGTACCTTCGGGGTAACATCTGGAAAACTATTAGGCTTTATAGTCAGCAGGAGAGGCATACATGTTGATCCTGATAAGGTTAAGGCTATCCAGAATCTACCTCCACCACGAACCCAAAAAGAAGTCCGAGGTTTTCTGGGCAGACTAAACTATATAGCTCGATTTATCTCTCAGTTAACCGACAAATGTGACCCCATCTTTCGTCTCCTTCGAAAGAATAGCCCTGGAGCATGGGATAAAAACTGTCAGATTGCATTTGAGAAGGTAAAAGAGTACTTGTCTCACACTCCTGTCCTGATGTCCCCTATCCCAGGAAAACCTCTGTTTTTGTATCTCTCCATATTCGAGAACTCCATGGGGTGTGTTCTGGGTCAACACGACGAGTCTGGGAAGAAGGAAAGAGCCATCTACTACTTAAGCAAAAGGTTCACCGATTGCGAGGTCCGATATCCTCCTATTGAGAAGGTTTGTTGTGCCCTGATATGGGCTACAAAAAGACTTCGACAATACATGTTGTATCACACCACTTGGCTGATTTCCAAGTTAGACCCACTAAAATACATGATGGGTGTACCTGCTCTATCCGGAAGGTTAGCCCGATGGCAGATTCTTTTGTCTGAATTTGACATCGAATACGTGAGCCAAAAAGCGGTAAAAGGCAGCGCCATATCCGATTTTTTGGCAAGCAGAACTGATGAGAGCTATGAGCCGCTGGACTTTGATTTCCCAGACGAGGACTTAATGGCCATATCTTTAGAGGAAGCAAGCATTTCAACAGACGGTTCCTGGAGAATGCACTTCGATGGGGCATCAAATGCACTAGGACATGGCATCGGGGCAATTCTAGTCTCCCCAGAAGGGAGTCACTACCCATTTACGAGCAGACTGAACTTTGATTGTACCAATAACATGGCAGAATACGAAGCCTGTGTCTTGGGAATTCGGGCTGCACTGGGGCAAAATATAAAGACTTTACGGGTGTATGGGGACTCAGCCTTAGTAATCTATCAGCTCCGAGGAGAGTGGGAAACTAAGGATATAAAGCTGTTAGAGTACCGAAAACTAGTGTTGGATCTGCTCGAAGAGTTCGACGAAGTCACCTTCCACTACGTGCCTAGAGAAGAAAATCAGATGGCTGACGCTTTAGCTACATTGGCAGCCGCATTCAGGGTTGGTGGGGAGTCTGAAATGATGCCAATCAACATGCAATCATATGAGTACCCAGCTCATTGTTACCAAATTGAAGAAGTGAAAGATACTAAGCCTTGGTACTTCGACATTCTGCAGTATATCAAGCATCAGAGTTATCCCGAAAAAACCACTGAAATCGAGAAGAGAACCCTTAGAAGGTTGGCAGCTGGATATGTCCTTGACAGAGAGGTTTTATACAAGAAAAGCCATAACCAAGTTCTGTTAAGGTGCGTCGATGCTGAAGAGGCAAAAATGATAGTGGAAGAAGTACATGATGGGGTTTGTGGAGCACATGCAAATGGGCATATGATGTCAAGACAAATAATGAGATGCGGATATTTTTTGTCCACACTGGAAAGTGATTGCATCAACTATGCTAGGAGATGTCATAAATGTCAGATTTATGGAGACAAAATAAATGTTCCACCCCATCCACTTCATGTAATGACGTCACCATGGCCTTTTTCTGCGTGGGGCATGGACGTTATCGGGCAAATCCATCCGAAGGCTTCGAATGGTCACCGTTTCGTTCTCGTAGCAATTGATTATTTCACGAAATGGGTAGAGGCTGCGTCATACGCCAGTGTCACTCAATCCACTATTTGCAAGTTTCTGAAGAAAGAAATTATATGTCGGTATGGTCTACCTGAAAGGATTATCACCGATAACGCAACAAACTTGAACAACAAGATGATGAGTGCTGCTTGCGAACAGTTCAACATAAAACATCACAATTCCACTGCTTACAGACCAAAGATGAACGGAGCAGTAGAAGCAGCAAACAAAAATATTAAGAAGATAGTGGAGAAAACAACTGAAACCTACAAAGACTGGCATGAGAAGTTGCCTTTTGCTTTGTTCGCTTATCGAACCTCGGTACGTACATCGACTGGGGCAACTCCATTTTCACTAGCCTATGGAATGGAAGCAGTGCTACCCATTGAAGTCGAGATTCCGTCTCTCAGGGTCTTGTCAGAAGTCAAACTAGATGATGCAGAGTGGGCACAATCCAGATATGATCAGCTTAATCTGATAGATGAAAAAAGACTGAAAGCCATTCATCATGGTCAAATCTATCAGAAACGAATGATCCGAGCACACGACAAAAAGGTGCGCCCGAGAATATTCCGTGAAGGGGATCTAGTGCTAAAAAGAATTTGGCCAGTCCAGAAAGATTTCCGAGGAAAGTGGACGCCAAATTGGGAAGGACCTTATGTCGTGAAGAAGGCTTTCTCCGGAGGAGCCCTTATCCTGGCTGAAATGGACGGACCTGAGCTGCCACATCCCATTAACTCGGACGCAGTCAATAAATACTTCGCTTAGGATGAAAACCCGAGAGGGCGTCCTAAGTTGAAAAAAAAAGAAGAACGTTTAGGGTGAAAACCCGAAAGGGCACCCTAAATTGAAAAAAGAAAAAAAAAAGGAAGAAGAGGAAATAAGGTGGGTTCAAGATGAAAACCCGCAAAAGGGCGTCTTGCAACTAAGGATGGGTCCAAGTTGAAAACCCGGAAAGGGCGATTTGGATATCAACGATGGAAACATCCCGACACATGAATCTTCTACGAACTCAACAAATCGGAGAAATGTTGCACCCTCCCAAACGTTGTCGCATTTTCAAAGATCCTTTGGCAAAGGCTGCATTCAAAATCACCAAACGGCTTTTCAGCTCAGAAGTGCCCACGTTATCGAGATCTAAGACATTCATTTACACATCATTGTGTATTCGTCTTCTAGAATGTTTGCCATGTATTATTTGTTCTTCTCCTCCCTTATGAATAAAGACCATCTTTCCTCCAATTCCTTTCGAGCATCTTGAATTAGATTTAAACCTAATGGTTTATTTATTTTTTATGAAAGATAATCGCATATTACTGTACAAAGATTCATTGAAAAGTACAGGTACCCAGAAGCCGATCAAGGCTCATGCAGATGCTTGAGATGGTTGAGGAGCATCTCCAAAAAAAAAAAAAAAAAACCCCAGAATGGGCACGCCAGATTCAGACATTTGAAGAATTCAAGATCAGAGATCGGAACTTCAAGCTTTCAAAATCAAAAGTCAACAACGACAGGCCACCGGAAATCAAGATTTCTCTCCAGAGCCCATAATAACATATGTTGCCCATACATTTTAGGCATACCTAAGAGCATGACATCCATACCATCGCATATATGCAGGTTTTACCCAGAGCCAATTTCAACTTCACAACGAAGGATATTGGACTCTAGACAACGTAAGTTCAACTTCACGACGAAGGGACCGCTAGTTGTCAACAAACATTTCTCAAATTCAGAGCCAATTTCAACTTCACAACGAAGGATATTGGACTCCAGACAACGCAAGTTCAACTTCACGACGAAGGGACCGCTAGTTGTCAACAAACATTTCTCAAATTCAGGGCCAATTTCAACTTCACAACGAAGGATATTGGACTCCAGACAACGCAAGTTCAACTTCACGACGAAGGGACCGCTGGTTGTCAACAAACATTTCTCAAATTCAGAGCCAATTTCAACTTCACAATGAAGGATATTGAACTCCAGACAACGCAAGTTCAACTTCACGACGAAGGGACCGCTGGTTGTCAACAAACATTTCTCGAATTCTGAGCCAATTTCAACTTCACAACGAAGGATATTGGACTCCAGACAACGCAAGTTCAACTTCACGACGAAGGGACCGCTGGTTGTCAACAAACAACTTCTCAATTTCAGAGCCAATTTCAACTTCACATCGAAGGATATTGGACTCAAGACAACGCAAGTTCAACTTCACGGCGAAGGGACCGCTGGTTGTCAACAAACAATTTCCCAATTTCAGAGTCAATTTCAACTTCACAGCGAAGAATATTGGACTCCAGACAACACAAGTTCAACTTCACGACGAAGGGACCGCTGGTTGTCAATAAACAATTTCCCAATTTCAACTTCACAACGAAGGATATTGGACTCAAGACAGTACCAGTTCAACTTCACGACGAGGATGTCATTTCATGAGTGACAAACCAGTTTCAACGTTGGACCTCAACCACGGAGGATATTCAATATGGTCGAAATTCGTGTCTTTTAATCTTTGCTCTATTGTCGTTACACGACAATGAGCAAAGAGGGGCAGCTGAAGACACTAAATTTCATCAGATTTAAATAATGTTATTTCATATAATAATTTCTAACCACATTACATAATATACATACTTAAATTCTTTTTTTTACACAGGCCCTTTACAAATAAAATGATAACAAACGGCCCAAATACAAGTGACCCAGATCCAACGCCTCAGCAGCCCAAGGCACGTGACCAATAGGCTAGGGGTTCCAGAAACCCTAGCGCCGTTCTCCCCTTCAACTCCCCATGGCTGCACGTTTCTTCTCTCCAACGGATCCGAGTTCTCCGGCGCAAGACTCTCGGCCACCAAACGAACGCCAATGAACGTGTTTTCACAAAAACAACCAAGTCAGAATCGTGGATTATCACCACAAACAAACCGAGTTTTACTCAGATTAAAACTCTAAAAATAGCCTAGGATTATCACTATAAAGTCATGTAATTATAAGCTTTTAGAAGAGGGAGGATACACACAAAAATACTGGAAATCACGAGAGCACACACAGGAAATTACTCAGCAAAAAAACGAGCCTTGTAAACGTTTCAAGAAGAAATAAAAAGGTGAAAGTTTATACCTTTCTTACTTCTTTCCCTTGCATGCGTTATGTCCTTGTCGTTTTTCTCGAAAAAAACAGAAGATTTGGGGCCGATGAACACAAGGGAACCGTGATATTCTCTCTTAGATCTACGGTTCCCCGAGGCTTGGTTGGGAAAAATACTTTGATTTTTAAAACGTGCGAGAGAAGGGCTTTCAGAAAAACCAATTTTTTTAGGTTTTGCCGCCGATGAACGGTGGCCGTCGCCGTTCAACGGCGGCGGCGAGGCGGCGTATGGTTACCGGATTCTGGAAACCCGCCGTGTTCTTCATATATGAAGAACAGGCGAGAGAGAAATGAAATGGGAAGGGAGGGGCTTCGGTTTTCTGAAGGAAAAATGAGAGTTAAAACAGATTTTTTAACTTAAATACACGGCCCGCAGACCCGACCCGCCTAGTTAACCCGCGTGTTTTCACTATGAAATGAGTAAATCTCCGTTTGGTCCCTCGCATTCCAAAGAGGCTTCATTCTACCCCCAAATCCGATTTTAAAACCCAATTTTATTTTGAATTCAACCTTCAATCGTGGTTTCTTTCAATTTAGTCCTGTTACTATTATTTTGCTTTTTATTTATTTATTATAATCGTTATTATTTTTAATACTGTTACTTTACATATACACGTATTTCTTATTTTATTTTATTTTATTTTTATATTATTACTTTTTATTTTGCTTACAAATTATTATATATATATTATTTTTTATATATATTAATATAACTATTATTATTATTATTATTATCTTTTTTTTTACTCATTTATATATATATACTATTATATATACGTTTCTTTATTTTTTTTATTTATTGTTTTCGTTTATTTTTTTGTTTTTTTAAATATTTATTTATGTGTATATAGTATCTATTTGTTTTTTGGAATAATGTTTCCATGTATACATAATGTACTTATTACCTTTTCTATTTTAAAATACCATATTTTATTTATATACATATCATTTATTTTATTCTTCCTTTTATCATTTATTTTGTTTTCTCTGTGTTTTTATATTCACTCATGTTATCATTTTGTTTATTCTGTTTTATTTATATGTTTACTTACATTATTGTTCTCTTTTCTGTTTTGTTGTTGCTCTCATATTTACATGTCTTTTTTCTCTTAATTTGATCTTGTATTTCAATATAAGTCTAACATCGTTAAACTCTTAAGGGAATTTTCACCAATCAGAAGTAAGTAACTGGGATCTTTTCTTTTACCTTTAAATTTAAACTTATAATTTTCTTAATCAAAGACAACTGGAAATTACATAGTACCGAAAGGGCGATTCAAGGGTGCTAATCCTTCCTTGACCGTAATCGACTCTCGAATCCGACATATCACTGGTACAACGCAGATCAGGTAAGATGGTGTCCGACCCACCTAAATTCGTTTTAAAGTGGTCGGTGGCGACTCTAATCCATATTTTTCAAGTCGAAGCCCAATTCCGGGGCCCAACCGAAAGACGGTTACGACAAAAGTAATAAATAAATATCAACTCAATAATTATATGTGCTTTAACGGAATATAAGTGATATTATAAGATAAACTATAATTTAAGAGTCAACTTATATTAATTTATAATCTTAACATGTTAGTAGTGTATTACTAACAAACTAATGCTATAAATGTAGAATGTATAATGGTTGTTAATAAAATGTACACAGAGATGAAACATCCACAAAACAATCCTTTTATTATAAGGAATGGATGAAGTGGATACAATTGTAATTCTTGAAAATCTTAAATCCTTACATAATTGAGATATTTCCTTTAATGATCTAATTTCACATCCCTCAAATTTTTTAATTTCATACTTTATAAATTTCGTATATAATTTCTTAAATTTACACCCTTAACTTAAAACCTTGGATCCGAATCAATTTACAACCAGTTGTTGCTTTGCCCGGAAACTCAAAATTCCCCACTCTAAGATATGCAACTTGTTTCACCAACAACAAAACTTCCCACTTACAAGTTGAAATCCAGTTCACATCAGGTCTCCAGAGATGAATATAGGAAATACAGCCTCATTTTTTAGAAATTTCAGATTCTCATATAATTTAGACGTCATTTTATATTTTCTATTAATAATTTATTTTCACACTCTAATAAATTTATACATTCTAATTTTTTTATAAATTCTTGAATTCATACACTCTAACATAAAATAATACATTTATATACGATGATATCCCCTCAAATTATGCTTTATGTGGGCATTCAAAGATGGGCCAAGTGTAGCTAACAACTAACATGTTAAAATCACTGTAAAGGACAAATCAACCTCATCAACTAACATCTTACCTTGCTTTGTGCAACATCTATGATCTAACTTAAGGAAAAGTGAGAAGATGGAGGGGTTGTGTGCTATTTACAATGCTCTTTTTTTGTTGGTGAATGTTAGATGTCACATGATGCCCTTATTGCAAGAAAGCTGTACCCAGACCCAACCAAAATATAAACAAGGACAAATACAAACATCATATTAGTTTAAAAAATAATATAAAAGCATTAATTTTATTATAAATGAATGTTATTAATTCTTTTATAAATATATACTCATTTTGTCCCATTATTTTTAACCCATGTTAACTATGTGCAAAATTTTAAAAAATAAATTTAATTACATGACAAGGTATATAAAATAAAAAAAATAAAATTATCCTAAAAAGTGTTTGATATATTTGACATATTTAATTTAATGTGGATAAAAGAAAGTGAATATAAGGGTAAAAAAATATAAATATTATTGTTTATTGACTTTTTTTATATGACATTTTAAATGAAACAGTTTTAAAAATAAAAAAACAAATTTAATTGAACGGAACTAGTAATATTTTTTTTATAAATAATTATATAAATATAAAAAATATCATGACGCTAACTGCGGCCCAAGACAACAAATGTTCTCTTACTAATTATAGATATAGTTTTCTCTTATTGGTAAGCAATTCATCTCTTTTTCTTTTTGGTTTTGTTGATTGGCGATGACACCAACTTTAATGTTAGTTGTTGACTGTCGAAATTCTTTATTGTCCTTTTATTTTTTATTTTTTTATTTTCAATAAATATACCTCTATGACACGTTTTCATCTGTTTTATAGTACGTTTTCTTCTGTATTTTGACACAAATTTTGTAACACCCAACCTGTACCGACCCGGATACGAGTCTTAGATGTCACATTGACTTTTTAAAACAACATTCTTACAAAATAATAGAACATTTGGACTTATATTATGAAAATACGATAATATATTGTTGAATTATGTTTCGTTATAACGAATTTAAGTCATAAAAATGTTTTTATGAATAGTAATATAATGTATGAATAATACCGATAATGTGTAAATAGTACCGTGAACAATAATTAACAGTGTATCGATGCACTGCTACAATGTATCGATACAATGCTACAGTAATTTCGGCAAAACATATATAAAACTCATAAAAACTTAAATTTTCATCACTATAAAGTTACAATTTACATAAATACGTTTAAACCATTACAAAACCCGATCGGAGCATACATACTTAATTTAACGATTTTGTTTAAATGCCAACCTATTTGTCACATAACAAAACATATTGTATAATTTACTTCTGATATGATCTTTGAGCGAAGATATGTTGTTTCTTTGAACTTAGCTTTGATCATCCTACTTCTCAGTACCTACGTGTAAATCACTTACACGCTAAGTCATAGACTTAGTGAGGCATAAAAATATAATAATAATGCATTTCGTATACATATAAACATGTACTCTAATTATTCCATCATGTCACATATGATTTAGTGTAAACAGTAATTACATGATAACATGTAATAATTCAAACACTTTTGATACCTTTTGTAAGCCCATTAATATGCTTATCAATACTTAAATTACTATCACTAATTCTTTTTTATCATATAAGCATATACTGAACATTTCTATATATATCATGGAACACATATATCATTTCACAACAGAGCATACATAGTATCATATTAATTGATTTATTTACCCTCTTTAAAGCCCATGTACACTTCTGAGAACTTAAGGTATGTGAGTACATTGAGGTTGTGCACCACTATGCTGTCACCACAGCTCGTATAAATGTCCCGAAAGACCAGTCCATAGATCCTGAAGAATCTAGATAATCAGTCCATATATCCCGAAGAACATAAGTAAACAGTATATATGTCCCGAAGAACATAGGTAAACAGTCCATATGTCCCGAAGAACATAGGTAAAGAGTCCATATGTCCCGAAGAACATAGGTAAACCCTCGACTCTTGGCATGCCAACTATATCCTTAGTTTTCATATGACATAACATGGCACTATCATTATGCTTCATTTATTCATGCATTCATAACATTGCTCATATAATCACATATTTCTTTTCTTCTGTCACATACCATATATATATGTAAACATTTGTTTCATATCATATAACATGTATCACATGTGCATGTAATCACATAGCACATAAACATATACATGTATTCATGTACATACTTCCATATATTTCATGTATCAATGCCAGATAACTTATGTCATATTTTCATATAGTTATATAGTTCAGTATCACATATCACATATAATAACATATGACACATATACCCATTTCCATGTGCTCATGTATTCATGCTCACCTAAGCATCATATCAATCACAATTCAAATAACATTTCAGGAGTCACTTCTTACCATGGTAACTCCGTCACTGCTCATTGCAAGCCCATGTTTGCTCAATAACATAAGTACAAATTAAATTGCACTCATTTTAGCCTTGCTTGCTTTGATTCGATCCTAATTCTTCGATTGTTCCGAAATTTGCTTACATTCGATGTCTACATAATCATACATTCATACATATCAGTATTCTAATTAATATACTCTAATCTTTCCTTTCTTAAACTAAAGGAAATGTTATTTTCATTTCTTATTTAATGTATGTATCGGTATACTCCATAGTGTATCGGTACATCCCTTAACATGTGCATCAATACACTACCTATGCATCAGTACGATAATCGCATTCGATGTTTTCCATTTCAAGGGGTGCATCGATACACTAACTGTGTATCGATACACTCATGACATTCGATGTTTCTTCTTTAAAGAGAGCATCGGTACATATTGAATGTGTACCAATAAACTTTGTCGAAACGATTTTTTTTAAAAATGTGAAAAAAGTGAGCTTTTGAAAACCACATTAATTTTTAATTTATCTCTTTCAATTGATTTTTAATTTAAAAACAAATGCGATTGAAAAACCTTTCGTTTCGAAAAAAATTCGGATTTCCTTTATGATCGAAAAAATACAGTTCAAAGAGTCGCCACCAATCTTTGATTAGGGTGTGATTGGGCACCCAAAAATGTTTGTTATTTTAAATAAAAATTAATTTTAATTAAAACAACAAATTAGGGTCTGCATTACCAAAATCCAAGTTCGGGAGTCGGTTACGTGCGGGGAAGGATTAGCACCCCCACAACGCCCTAAATCGGTACCTAGCCGATTAATTAACGTCTTTGCAATGAACTTTACAAAATCAAATTTAATTTAATTTTTGATCTCATAAAACAAAGATGTAAATTTAAAAACATTCAAAAGCACTCAAATAAATTAAATTAAAATTACCGAGTCGTTTTAGAAAGATAAAGAATGTTCGATTATTTACAAATATCGAGACCAGATCTTAAAGATATAACAACCTTTTCTCGATATATTTAAATAAACGAACATTTCTTTTTCTCTCGTTCCCAAATTTTAGGTGACGAATCAATTTTTTTGTTTCACTTTCGGGATACACTTTTATTTTAAAATCATTAAAAGCGGACCTCAAATCAGTTATGACTGCCCACTTCAACAATTTTAAATTAAAAGGGTATTACCCTTAATCCAATTATGTGATATATCGAGTTATGCAAATGAGGCTATCACGTGAATTATGCAAAAAGTATGTCATGCCAAAATTAATTAAACAAAAATTAAAAAATAGCATACAATGTGATATACAAAAAATTATGTACATATGCTTTAATTAAAAATCATAAATTATGCATATTGACATATTATGAACACATGTGACCTAAATATAAAAAATAAAATCATAACATGCTAAATTATAAATTTAAAAAATGTATATATACATCTTAAAAAATGACTACATTTAAATATACAAAATTACACATACGAATTAAAAATTAAAACCTAGACTTAAATAAAAACAAACATAAATAACAAGGGATCTACACCTAAATGACCCAATAAAACTACAACTAAAATTAAAAATGAGAAAATATCTAAATCAGGGCCAACACAAAGGATTAAATTCAGAAGCAGTCCTAAAGGTGACTAAAGTGTAATATAATATTAAAAACTTGGAGACTAAAACCTGATTTTACCAAGCAAATTTGATGGCTAAAAAGTAATTAACTCAAATACTTGCAATGACTAAATCCTAATTTAACCAAAAACTTTATTATGCAACATAACTTAAAACTTAAGCTAATGTTTCAACACCATCAGCCGCTCTATCTTCTCTACTCCATCTCTTCCCTTCTCATTCTCTCATACCCCTCGATAGTTGAATCAAGAGCCTCCATCGACTGCAATCGCACTTCACCTCAACCGACGAGCAACCCAACGACGAAAGAAGCTTAACCACTTCGGTTTTCCATGTCCCAAAAGAACCCACTCTCAACCGAAGACTTTGACACACCCCTAACCTTCACGATCGAGAAAATCATTCCGGTGACCACCCTCAACGGTGACTCTCTACTTCTCCGGCGATGGACTCAACTTCTCTTCCTAACTTCCTATACATCCCTCAAAAACCATAAGCCCTCTCTTCCAAGCCCCCCCACCGACGAAAGAAAACGAAGAAGAAAGGTAAATTTCATTTGAGTTTTTCATTTCTATTGACAAGTTCAATCTTACACTGTAAAATGTTTTGTTTGTTTTTACTTATGAATCTCTCAAATCGAATCAAAGAAGCTAATTAACAAGTTTCTACCCTAAAGACGCAAACATAGCATTGGAAATAACATTAATCTAAGGTAAATAAACCACTGCTCCTTTATGTTTCTGTTTTGGTATTGATTCGAAACATGTACACACACAAGGACATTATGAAAGCAATGGAAAATGAAAGTAAAATAAATACCCTTTATAACTCTGTGTATTGCTTTGGCTTGATCAAATGAAGTCTGTTTCCTTTGATAATAAAAAATCCACGGAAAAATCAGTACAATGTTTTTCAGTACAATGTTTTTTGTTTCTGATATCTAATTTCTGTCCCGAGACCCCATAGAGACCCTCTCCCCATTTTTGATCTCCTCTGAATGCAGTTTATTTCCCCCCCCCCCAACGTAAAAACTGTACATTTCAGTTTTTATTACCCACGATGAAACAAAATAAAGAAAATGGCCTCCACGTTTCTTTTCTGGTTTTTAACTCCCAAAAACTACTTTCATTTGCCCATGATATAGGCCCAGACAAATTAAGCATCTACAGCTGCCCCTCTTTGCTCATTGTTGTGCAACGAGAATAGAGCAAAGATCAATAGATGATCAAGTTTGCCCGGCCATTAGAACTTCAGAAGATTAATCCGTTTCTCTGCTATTTCAGGATAAGCGAGACTTGAAAAAATCTTCAAATGGCGGGTCTGCTCCCTATTCTTTCATGGAGTATAAGACTCGAACAATCTTCAGTAAACGTGTCTGCTCCCTATTCATTCAGGGAGTATAAGACTCGAATAATCTTCAGTAAACGTGTCTGCTCCCTATTCGTTTAGGGAGTATAAGACTCGAACAATCTTCAAAAAACGGGTCCGCTCGCTATTCCTTCAGAGAGTATAAGACTCGATCTTCAATAAACGTGTCCGCTCCCTATTCCTTCAGAGAGTATAGGACTCAATCTTCAACGAACTTGTCCGCTCCCTATTCCTTCAGAGAGTATAGGACTCAATCTTCAACGAACTTGTCCGCTCTCTATTCCTTCAGAGAGTATAGGACTCAATCTTCAACGAACTTGTCCGCTCCCTATTCCTTCAGAGTATAGGACTCAATCTTCAACGAACTTGTCCGCTCCCTATTCTTTCAGAGAGTATAGGACTCGATCTTCAACAAACGAGTTTGCTTCACTACTCTTTCATGAAGGCTTAAGATGATTTGCTTCACTACTCTTCCGTGAAGGCTTAAGTTTGAATTGCTTCACTGCTCTTTCATGATGACTTAAGATTGACCTGTTTTGGAGGTCCAACCTGAAAATCAAACATTATCAATCATTAATTTATGTTTGAAAATATTATATTCAAAAATTTAGAATTTGATAAAATTTCTGAAAATTCATCTCCATCGCGAAAACTTGTCTGGAAACCATTGGATACGTGAATCTGCTTTAGCTCAGTTTTCGTATAAACATCATTCTTTTCAAAATCTCCAAACCAAATATCTTCATATCGATGCTTCAATATCTTCAATCTTCAACTATCATTGGGAAATCTGCAAATGCTTAAGTCATCATGCAATTATGAGTGCCATGATCCTATTCATGCCTAAATGTATGCAAATATGCACTTTGATGCATTTTCTTCTTCGAAGGAACTCTATCTCCTTTGATCTCGATGAAACTCGGCTTCATCTTGGGCACAGAACATTTGACCATTTCACCCCAGTTAACAATCTCAATTTCATATCTCTCGGCTTAACAGAACCTTGACTCTTTCTTTTCTTGAAACCCACCAGTACCCATGACCAACTTCTTGACCAATGACAATCACTTTGGGTATTCTTATCATGGCTGAGATTTTCTATGAATTCCAAGGTTTTAGCTTCCCGTAGCCACACAAGCTTACATGTTTAAACCATTGTCAACTTCAGAATACCTGCATTTTCCAAAACCTTTTGCACAATAATACAAAGTGATCTCATGTACTTCAAGTTAAGTTATATGTTTTAACTTTTCAAAATAAGATGCTTACAAAAGGGAAACGAACAAGGAAAGATATCTCTTTATTTATATAAATACAGAGAATTTTAGGCAACTAAATGGCAAACTTTTAACTGGAAACAGTAAAAGAACAAAAGAGTAGGCGTCTTCAAATATCAATAATGCAAATGCTTTTGAACTGGCACGCCGTTAGAATATCTCGAGTGTAGCTTCTGTCAAAAAGATTTCCAAAATTGTGATGCTTAAGAGTATGAAGCTACTTCTAAACTCCCAAATCTCATCATTGGATGCCCTAAACCAGTATCGAATCTCATATGCATTTAATTTTTCTCCTGGTTGTTTTCATCGAGACTCATTAATCTTTAGTCTCATCCTTGATCACCAACTGTCATTGTTACTATCCATATCAGGAGCTCTTTCCACTTCCAAAATTGATTCAGAACCTTCCACCATGCACGAATTCTGAATTTCAAACTCAACTCAAGTCGCCCTTTGCGGGTTTTCAACTTGAGACCTCCTTTGGTTCCAAGACGCCCTTTTCGGGTTTTCATCTTGAACCCTCCTTTTTATTTATTTCTTTTTTCATTTTTCATTTTTTTTCCATTGTTTTTCCATTTTTTCTTTTTCCTCATTTTCTCATTTTTTCTTTTTTATTTCTTCTTCAAGCAAAATATCTCTTAACAGCGTCGGAATTCACTGGATATGGTAATTCTGATCCGTCCATTTCAGTTAGGACTAGAGCTCCCCCAGAAAAGGCTTTCTTGACAACATAAGGTCCTTCCCAATTGGGCATCCATTTTCCTCTGAAATCCTTCTGAATAGGCAAAATCCTTTTAAGCACCAAATCTCCCTCGTGGAATTCTCGAAGGCGAACTATCTTACCATGTGCCCGTATCATACGTTTTTGGTACATCTGACCATAACAAATAACTTTCAATCTCTTTTCTTCAATCAAATTCAACTGGTCATACCTAGCTTGGACCCATTCTGCCTCATCAAGCTTTACCTCTGACAAAATCCGAAGTAAGGGAATTTCCACCTCAATAGGTAAGACAGCTTTCATCCCCATAAACCAAAGAAACGGAGTTGCCCCCGTTGAAGTCCGTACTGAAGTCGATAAGCAAATAGAGCAAAGGGCTTCTCATGCCAATCCTTATAGGTCTCAGTCATTTTCTCTATGAGCCTTTTGATGTTCTTATTGGCCGCCTCTACTGCCCCATTCATCTTGGGCGATAAGTGTGGAATTATGATGCTTTATTTGAACTGTTTACAGATCGAGTCCATCATCTTATTATTTAAATTCAACGCATTATCGGAGATAATCCTCTCTGGTAAACCATATCTACAAATGATCTCCTTCTTTAAGAATTTGCATATTGTAGACTGGGTAACATTTGCGTAAGAAGACGCTTCTACCCACTTGGTGAAGTAATCTATGGCTACCAGAATGAAACGATGACCATTTGAAGCTTTGGGTGAAATTTGTCCAATAACATCCATGCCCCACATTGAGAATGGCCACGGCGCTGTCATTACGTGCAACGGATGAGGAGGAGTATGTATCCTATCTCCATAAATCTGACATTTGTGACATTTTCGGGCATAATTGATATAGTCTGTTTCCATAGTTGACCAATAATACCCAAATCTCATAACCTGCCTAGCCATAACATGCCCATTAGCATGGGTACCACATATGCCCTCATACACTTCTTCAAGAATCAATTTGGCTTCTTTCGCGTCAACACACCTTAACAAGACCTGATCCAGACTTTTCTTGTATAAAGTCTCACCATCAAGCACATACCCTGATGACATTCTTCTAATGGTTCTCTTATCATTCTCAGTGGCCTGTTCTGGATAACTTTGATACCTTATATGCAATATATATAATACCAGGGGTTTCCATCTTTCTTCTCTTCAATATTAAAATAATGGTTGGATACTCATAAGCCTTCATTTCAATGGGCATCATATTTGAATGCTCGTTCATCTTAAACGCTGCTGCCAGTGTGGCTAAGGCATCTGCCATTTGATTCTCTTCTCTGGGGAGATAATTGAAAGTTACTTCATCAAATTCTTCAACAAGTTCCATAACTAACTTACGGTATTCTACAAGCTTGGGATCTTTTGTCTCCCATTCTCCCCTGAGTTGGTATATTACCAAAGCTGAATCTCCATATACTTTAAGCATTTTTACTTTGCGTTCAACAGCAGCTCTAAGACCCAGAACACAAGCTTCATACTCGGCCATATTGTTTGTACAATCAAAATTAAGCCGACTGGTGAAAGGATAATGCTCTCCTTCTGGTGAGACCAAAATTGCTCCGATTCCATGTCCCATGGCATTTGAAGCACCATCAAAGTTCAACTTCCAATATTTACTAGTAGATGTAACTGCATCTTCTACCGAAATAGCCATTAAATCTTCATCTGGGAAATCAAAGCTCAACGACTCATATTCTTCCGAAGCCCTGCTTGCAATGAATTTCGCTATAGCACTTCCTTTAATTGTCGTCTGGTTTACATAATGGATGTCAAATTCGGACAATAAGATCTGCCAACGAGCTAATCTTCCAGATAATGCAGGCACACCCATTAAATATTTCAAGGGATCAAGCTTGGATATAAGCCAAGTATATGATACAACATATATTGCCTAAGCCTTCGGGTAGCCCTACTAAAGCGCAACACAACTTTTCAATGGGTGAGTATCTTGTCTCACATTCAGTGAACTTCTTACTGAGATAATAGATAGCCCTTTCTTTCTTCTCAGTTTGGTCACGTTGCCCCAGCACACACCCCATTGAATTTTCATAAACCGACAAATACAAAATCAATGGTTTGCTTGAGATAGGTGGCGCCAAGATTGGTGTGCTCGACAAATATCTTTTCACTGCTTCAAAAGCTTTTTGACAATCCTCACTCCATTCCCCTGAGTTATTCTTACGAATAAGGTGGAATATGGGATCACACTTTTCCGTCAGCTGTGAAATAAACCGAGCTATATAATTCAATCTCCCCAAAAATCCTCTAACTTCTTTTTGTGTTCGTGGGGTTGGCAAGTCTTGAATAGCCTTTACTTTATCTGGGTCTATTTCAATTCCTTTTTGGCTTACTACGAAACCCAATAACTTCCCAGATGTCACCCCGAAAGTACATTTATTTGGGTTGAGTTTTAACTGGCATCTTCTTAGTCTTTTAAAAAGCTTTCTCAAATTCCCAATATGTTCTTCCTCTGTCTTGGCTTTGACAATCATATCATCGACATAAACTTCTATCTCTTTATGCATCATGTCGTGAAATACGTCACCATGGCCCTTTGATATGTTGCCCTGCATTCTTCAGTCCAAACGGCATTACTTTATAACAAACGTTCCCCATGGTAACGAATGTCGTTTTTTTCCATATCTTCAGGATTCATCTTAATTTGATTGTAGCCAGAGAAACCATCCATAAAAGAGAACAAAGAATTTCCAGCAGTATTATCCACTAGCGTGTCTATATGTGGCAAGGGAAAATTATCCTTTGGACTAACTCGGTTGAGATCTCTGTAGTCAACATACATTCGAACTTTACCATCCTTCTTTGGTACTGGGACAATATTAGCCACCCATTCAGGATATTTGGACACTTTAAGAAACCCGGCATCAAATTGTTTCTTCACTTCCTCTTTAATCTTGAGCAGCATCTCAGGTCTCATTCTTCTCAGTTTTTGCTGTACCGGTTTACATTCAGGATTTATTGGCAGTTTGTGAACAACCAACTCTGTATCTAAACCCGGCATATCTTCGTATGACCAAGCAAACACATCCTTGTATTCTTGAAGCAATTCTATCAAATCATGTCGACCTCCAACTGATAGAGTGGTACCAATCTTTACTTCTCTCTTATCCTCATCTGTTCCCAAATTCAAAATCTCAGTAGGCTCTTTATGAGGTAGAATCTGCTTATCTTCATTCTCCACCATTTTCAGCAATTCAGAAGGTAGTTCACATCCCTCATCATCATCACAATCTTCGATTTCTCTTTGACATATAGGCTTCTCGAAATCAATCTCCGGGTCAGAGTCATTGGCATTCATATTATTGATATCTGAGCTCCTGAAAAAATAATGAAAGAGAAGATATATACATATATACATATGGGAGGATCTTTTCCCATATAAATAAATAGAAATAAATAAATACATACATATACAACAAAGAATGAATGAATGAAATGAATGGAAAATGTTTGCCATTTGGAACTAACAGAATGCATCTTTTATTGAAAGCAGAAAAAAACAAAGCTTAACCCTTTACATAAAATCACCTATTGCCCCAGGGTATGAACAACAGGGAGAAAGTTCCAATGCATTACTCTGTAAAAGATTTGTAAACTACAGGCAGTTCTTCCGCAGTCCAATTGTTCAACACGAAGCCCGGCGGTGCAGGATAAATGCCCACAACTCTCATTTCCTCAAATTCATCATCAGTTATAACATTAATGCCTAAATCTCCCAAAGCATCCTCAACTATCACCTCGGTGTTCCTTGAATCCCCTTGAAACATATGTCCCCCAGACATGAAAATACTACTCAACGGCGGGAAGGTCATGGGTTCCCAGCTAAGGTCTTCACCAGCCAATCTGGCTTTTCTGATTCTTGGCCCTTCTTAATTCCCCTCAACTTATCCCTCGAGTTGGCTGATACCCCAAACCAAATCGATCTCTTTTAGTAACAGGGCATATTGGATTCACCGGTCCTTGCAACTGTCGACCTAACCCCTTTTCAACTTTCGCTCCTCTTCCAAGAGTCAATTTGAGCCCCATCTTGGAACAGTCTGACAATCGAGGCTTTGGTATCTTCCTGCCTTCGGCCACAAACGTAGCATTGACAAACTCCAATGATCTAAAAGAACACTCGACGGCTTGCTCATCAACTTCAATATACAGAGCAGTAGTAGAAACAGAAGCAATAATGTCCTCTTCAACATGAATACATACCAACCTTCCATCAATCGCATCTTCCTGCCTTCGGCCACAAACGTAGCATTGACAAACTCCAATGTCTAAAGAACACTCGATGGCTTGCTCATCAACTTCAATATACGAGCAGTAGTAGGAACAGAAGCAATAATGTCCTCTTCAGCATGAATACATACCAACCTTCCATCATCACAAATTTTTAGTCTCTGGTGCAATGTCGGAACTGCACCGGCCTGATGAATCCAAGGCCTTCCCAATAAACAATTGTACTAGGCATAATGTCCATTACGAGAATTCCACTTCATAATTGCTGGACCAATATTCAGAGGAACATCAATCTTGCCCAACACTTCTCTTTTAGTCCCATCGAAAGCTCGAACCACACTTTGATAGGTTCTCATAAGTGTACTATCTAATGTAAGCTTCTTTAGAGTCACTAAGCATCACATTCAAGCTGAACCATTATCAACCAAGACCCGGGACAACATGCCCTTTACATTTAACTGTAATGTGCAACGCCTTCTGACTACCCATCATCCCAGAAGGGATTTCATCCTCAGAAAAAGATAAAAAATTATCAGCTTGTACATTGGAAACTAACCGATCCAACTTTTCAATGGGCAACTCTTTCGAACAAAAGTCTGTTCAAAACCTTTAACAGAGCATTCCTATGGGCCTCTGAACCAAAAGTAATGATAAAATAGAAATACGGGCAGGCACTTGTGTAA
This sequence comes from Hibiscus syriacus, assembly GCF_006381635.1. Taxonomy (NCBI): domain Eukaryota; kingdom Viridiplantae; phylum Streptophyta; class Magnoliopsida; order Malvales; family Malvaceae; genus Hibiscus; species Hibiscus syriacus. The sequence goes on along the minus strand of NW_024062890.1, from coordinate 1,464,824 downwards.
CTGTTCCACAACACTGTACTCACTGTGTTTCAGAAATTTCAAAAATTCTACCGCTTCATTCTCGGTTACCGGTTCATTGATAACAGGCTTATCCTCTTCTATCTGCACATCCACTTTTTTCCCCTTATCAACTGCAACCTTCTTCTCAGACTCTTTAGGTGGATTAAAAGAATAACACCTACCGTTCTAAAGCGTCCCACCTCATCTACTTCCTCATTCTCTTTTGTTACATCTCCCATCTGGCAATCATATCTCCAAGGCACTTGTTTATTATCCCGATATGGGAATGGAGAGGTGTAATAACCACTTTTGGGGCTACCTTCTCAGTAACTCGATTTTTGGGTGTAATAATTAGGGGACAACTGGCATTGTATCCCCTTTAGACGATCCTTCTGAAGCGCAAACTTCCGCTTCCTCTTCTTCAACAATCTCTCTAAAGAACTCAGTTTCTTTACTGTCCATCATGTCTTGTACCAAAGATAGGAATCAGGACATTGCTGATATTGTGTCCTTCATTATGATACATACATACCTCTCCACTGTTAAACTGTTCACCCATCAAACTGGGCTTCAACAATCCTACATTGACCATCTGACACCACACCCAACTCATGGGTGATACCACCTCACTAACATTCCTTACAATTCTCTTTCCTTTCTCTTCAGTAATCGCATTCACTCCTGCCCCTGCATGGCTTGGCAACGGATTCTGAGCTATATTTGGCTGCTCACTGTCACCAAAGTTGATGACATTCCTCGTTCTCAAAGCTTGGACAACCTTCTTAAAACAGTACAATTCTCAATGGAATGCCCAGGGTTCCCTGCATGGTACTCACACTGAGCACTAGCATCATACCATTTGGGAAAAGGAGTGCATTGGTGTCACGTGATCGGCGAAACCACATGTCGATCATACAAAATCTGAAATAATTCCTTATAATCATCGGAATTGGATCAATTGAGGCCTCTCTCTCCTCTGGTCCCTTGCCCCTTGTCTATTGTCATTTTGTGTTGATGACCCTGCTCCTTGAGGACGGGAAACAGTAATGTTATTAGAATCGTACTGCCTCACATTACTTACTTCGTTTTTATTTTTCCTCGTTGGTGGTCTCTTACTAGACTCTCCTCCTTCGAGCTTTCCACTCTTAATCGCCATTTCAATCATTTCTCCTGCTGTAACTACATCAGCAAAACTTCGATAAGGATTACCGATAAGATGCGAGAAAAAAAGAGCCTTTAAGGTGTTGACAAAAAGCATATTTGTTTCCTCCTCTTCCAATGGTGGGTGGACTTGCACTGCTACATCTCTCCATCTTTGAGCATATTGTCTAAAACTCTCGTTAGACTTCTTTTCCATTCCTTGCAACATCATCCTGTTGGGCCTAACATCTTTCACATGTTTGTATTGCTCAAGAAAGGACTTAGCCAAGTCTTTCCACGATTTAATATTAGCTCTACTCAGCTAGTTATACAATTGGATTGCCGAGCCAGTTAAGTTTTCCTGAAAGCAGTGTATCAACAATTGATCGTCCCCTATGTATCTGGTCATCTTCCTACAAAACATCGTGATATGCGCAGAGGGACACCTAGTACCATCAAATTTCTCAAAGTCAGGAACTTTAAACTTTGGAGGCAAGACCAGATCAGGAACTAGACTTAACTCATTTGCGTCAAATCCATAGACATTGGTATCTTCCTTCATGGCTCTGACCTCTCTTTCTAACTACTTCCATTTCTCTTCCAACAGATTGTTTTGGTCCTTCTTGGCTTCTTCATCAAGGTCCGGAACTTGATGATATTGATGTTCTTCCTGATACGAACTAGATTCAGGCTGTACGTTAATAGAAGCACCGACTGGATTAATGTGCACCTTCCCGACATGAACAAGGGTCACTTGAACATTCTGAGATTGTTCTGGGGTTAACCCTGGATGATGAAGTGGGTCTTCAGTTACACCTTCTGGCATAGGGCTTTTTCCATGTTCTGGATTTCTTCCTTCCAACATACCCGCAAACTTAGCAAACATCTCCTTTTGGGCATTCATCATATCTTCTTGCATTTTCTTGATATTATCTTGTAACTCCAACTGAGCCTTCTCAATTTGGGCAAGTTTGTCCTCCATTAACTTTCTTCCTGGTTCTGTAGGTATGCTTGGGATTTTCCAGTATTACTCTGTCACAGAGTCATTTTGTTATCGCTGATATTTATTAATGAATATGAAACATATGATTATGAATGAATAAAATGCGATGCAAAAAAAATGCATTAAAAATGCATATGCAAAATGCATGGTGTTGATCCTGGAACGACTCCTTAGAACAACTCTTTATATTAGAACGACGTTCAATTACAAAGTTGAAACATATCACAAATAAATCTGCACCATCTCTCCTATTTCTTGTACGTGTGCTAGTAACTCTACAATCCTCTGGTTTTCTTCAGCCTCAGGATCTAGTTCTTCAGTCACATCAGCAGCTTCCTCAGATAGAATGACCAAATATTGAGCTATTCCTCGCGCGTGTACTAGGTAACAAGCAATAAAGTCCTCTCTTTGCTTAACTCTCGCCTGAGCTCGCTCCCATTGAAAACGCCACTGTATATCCCCCTCATAGGGAACTATCGATAGCTCACTTGCTTGCCTCTGAAACTCTTGAACCATGGCTTCAAGCTCGCCCACTTGTCTCTTCAAACTTTCAACATCCCCACGGCTCGAGCTACCTTCCCTGCTTCGGTATCGTCGTAATGCAGTCTCTAAACTTGAAATTTTCCCCTTCAACTTCTCATTATGGGCTTGACTCTCTTGTAACCGCTGCTCTAAAGAATCATTTTCCTTTCATAAAATCTTAACTTGGTGCCTGCTTTGCTTGAGCTCTTCTTGACTCTCTCCGGCTACTCTTTTGAGGCTCGTCACCTCTTGCCTCAATTCGACAGACTTACTCGAGCTATAACCTGCCTGAGCTTTTACTATTCGCTGATAAGTTGACCGAAGATCGTCAAAGTCTAGCCGAAGTTATTTCTCTACTTTTTCAATTCGATCTGCTCTACTCTTCTGAATGTCAATCTCCAATCCCTTTTGATACATTTCATCTTCTAGCTTCTGTAAAGTCATTTTCCATTGTCTCTGTTCTGCTTCGAAATCACGCTTGGCTAACTCTAATGAAGATGGCACCACTCTTAACTGTTCCTCCACCGGCTGAATGAATATTTTCAGGATTCACTATCGGGATGTTGTCGTTTACTCGACCGCTTCTCCACTGCTCGTACTCTTGAGATAACTCGAGATCATAAGTGAACAGATTCACACGACGAGTTTGCTTCCAAGCCTCAGCAACCCCTTTAACTTTAACCTTATACTGATCTCCTTTGAATGCAAAATCCGATCCTACCAAGTCTCACGTGGCTGGGATGAACTGCCTCGATCTATACTGTCTGGAAACTAGTAGCGGTGCATACCCAACAGAACCCCATATACCTGGCAAAGGAACCCAATCTCGCTCTCCACATCGGTAAAGTATATCCGAAGAGGTATTCCACAAAGCTCGCCACAAGATATCACCATCTCTAATATCCTTGAAGATGACCATCCATTTTTCTTCAGTAAAACCCCCAGGCCACTCTTTAGAAAGAAAATCCTTCAAATGTGAGAAACCGTCTAAAAATACTCGTCCTGGTGCCCTTTCAACATGTTTGAAATGACTCAGAATCCACACTAGCAGCAAAGGCGCACATCCTATAAAGCGTCCTTCTCCCTCGCGCCTACAAGAACTCAAAGACCGGAACGTCTCAGCTAGAATAGCTGGAACAGGATCCACGCGCTTGTCTAATCTTTCAAACATGTCAACAACTGATACGTCTACATATCCTAGCACTTTTGGAAAAATAACGAGCCCATAAATCCCTAAAGCAAACAAGTCAAGCTTCTTTCTATTATCAGGATGATGAGCAATTACTTCTTTCAGAGCAGCCCAAGAGATGCACTCACAGTCTCCCTTCTTCTTAATGTTTCTGATTACCCAATCTTCACTCATTCCGGTCATCAATAGTAATTTCTTCTTAAATGAAGGAGTGACTGGCAGCTTGGTATATATTCTATCCATTTGGGACCTCGGACAACGGACCAAAGCTTGATACTCCTATATTGTTGGTGTTAGATCCACTCTACCAAATGTGAAACAGCCATAAGCCGGATTCCAGAATTGTGCCAACGCTCTAAACAGATTTCGGTCAATAGAAACATCCAGAAGATAAGGAATATCACCGTACAACTGATAAAACCTCTCCTTATCGGCTGCTTCCCATCTTCCCCATATCTCTCTTAGCTCACTCAGATCATTCTAACGTACGTTGATGTGAGTGTAACCAAATAACTCCGACACGTATCCAGGCATCACGCTGTCTCCATTGGTCAATTGGGACTGTTCCGACCACCTCATAACATCTGCATTGTCCTCAACCTCTTTCTGAACCGTTCGTTTCATATTACTGGCCTTCTATATGGACATCGATCCCAAATCAACACCATGTAATGGATCGTGCAATGCAAAACATAAAAAAAAAAACAAGGCAAATATAACAAAAGATCGGTTAGTAAACATAAAGCAATTAAGTCGGGATAATAATTTATTCAAGAATCCTACCCACACATGCTGGCTACCCAATCATGCTTTATCAGATCCTACCCAACATGATATCTACCCCCATGCTTTATTATCCACAAAAAGAAATCCTAACCTCATGATATCTAATTCGCATGCTTATTCAGAAAATAAACCTAACCGCATGATATCTAGTTCGCATGCTTGTTCGAAAAATAAACCTATCTTGATATCTAGTTCGCAAGCATTTATTCGAAAAATGAAAATAAATGACTCAAAAAAGCTTTTCCTTTTGTACCCTCCTCACGGGATTCTTAAGATTCGGGTTTGGTTCAACCTAAGTTCAGGCTCTACGTTCACTATATGCTGGGTTAGGTTCTAAAGTAATAGGTTCTCGAATTGTCCTTACCGGTGCCCCATTGGGCTGCCGAACCCTCAATCCTGGCCCATCACAGGCTTTAGGGGATCAAGTTCAATTTCGAGGGAACACACCTCCTTATGTCCATGCGGAGGTGATTACCATCACGAGGACCATAAGGCGTGAGCTCCAGGAGCGATCCACTATCCCATGCGGAGGTGAAAACCACACGAGGGCATAGTCTCTCACTCCTACTTAAATAGGACGGAGCGGGGTTTTAGCTCATGGCATGATAATGCAGTTGTGCAGTGTGTGAGGAAAAGCGAAAAAACACAATAAAAACACTCAAAATCAATTCTAAAAACAAACAATTATTCTGAAACCAATAGCAAACAGATTAGTACAACTATTTAATTGTTAATTGAAAAAAAAATCAAAATACAAACAAAACTTATTAAAAACAAAAAAAATGGATCAAAAATCAAATTAAAACGAATTTGTAATTTTCAATTGCAAAGACAATTAATTAATCGACTATCGGCTTGACTCTCTTAAAAAAAGTCCCCAGCAGAGTCGCCAAGCTGTCGAAACGATTTTTTTTTAAAAATGTGAAAAAAGTGAGATTTTGAAAACCACATTAATTTTTAATTTATATTTTTCAATTGATTTTTAATTTAAAAACAAATGCGATTGAAAAACCTTTCGTTTCGAAAAAAATTCGGATTTCCTTTATGATCGAAAAAATACAGTTCAAAGAGCCGCCACCAATCTTTGATTAGGGTGTGATTGGGCACCCAAAAATGTTTGTTATTTTAAATAAAAATTAATTTTAATTAAAACAACAAATTAGGGTCTGCATTACCAAAATCCAAGTTCGGGAGTCGGTTACGTGCGGGGAAAGATTAGCACCCCCACAACGCCCTAAATCGGTACCTAGCCGATTAATTAACGTCTTTGCAATGAACTTTACAAATTCAAATTTAATTTAATTTTTGATCTCATAAAACAAAGATGTAAAATTAAAAACATTCTAAAGCACTCAAATAAATTAAATTAAAATTACCGAGTCGTTTTAGAAAGATAAAGAATTTTTGATTATTTACAAATATCGAGACCAGATCTTAAAGATATAACAACCTTTTATTGATATATTTAAATAAACGAACATTTCTTTTTCTCTCGTTCCCAAATTTTAGGTGACGAATCAATTTTTTTGTTTCACTTTCGGGATACACTTTTATTTTAAAATCATTAAAAGCGGACCTCAAATCAGTTATGACTGCCCACTTCAACAATTTTAAATTAAAAGGGTATTACCCTTAATCCAATTATGTGATATATCGAGTTATGCAAATGAGGCTATCACGTGAATTATGCAAAAAGTATGTCATGCCAAAATTAATTAAACAAAATTAAAAAATAGCATACAATGTGATATACAAAAAATTATGTACATATGCTTTAATTAAAAATCATAAATTATGCATATTGACATATTATGAACACATGTGACCTAAATATAAAAAATAAAATCATAACATGCTAAATTATAAATTTAAAAAATGTATATATACGTCTTAAAAAATGACTACATTTAAATATACAAAATTACACATACGAATTAAAAATTAAAACCTAGACTTAAATAAAAACAAACATAAATAACAAGGGATCTACACCTAAATGACCCAATAAAACTACAACTAAAATTAAAAATGAGAAAATATCTAAATTAGGGCCAACACAAAGGATTAAATTCAGAAGCAGTCCTAAAGGTGACTAAAGTGTAATATAATATTAAAAACTTGGAGACTAAAACCTGATTTTACCAAGCAAATTTGATGGCTAAAAAGTAATTAACTCAAATACTTACAATGACTAAATCCTAATTTAACCAAAAACTTTATTATGCAACATAACTTAAAACCTAAGCTAATGTTTCAACACCATCAGCCGCTTTATCTTCTCTACTCCATCTCTTCCCTTCTCATTCTCTCATACCCCTCGATAGTTGAATCAAGAGCCTCCATCGACTGCAATCGCACTTCACCTCAACCGACGAGCAACCCAACGACGAAATAAGCTTAACCACTTTGGTTTTCCATGTCCCAAAAGAACCCACTCTCAACCGAAGACTTTGACACACCCCTAACCTTCACGATCGAGAAAATCATTCCGGTGACCACCCTCAACGGTGACTCTCTACTTCTCCGGCGATGGACTCAACTTCTCTTCCTAACTTCCTATACATCCCTCAAAAACCATAAGCCCTCTCTTCCAAGCCCCCCCCACCGACGAAAGAAAACGAAGAAGAAAGGTAAATTTCATTTGAGTTTTTCATTTCTATTGACAAGTTCAATCTTATACTGTAAAATGTTTGTTTATTTTTACTTATGAATCTCTCAAATCGAATCAAAGAAGCTAATTAACAAGTTTCTACCCTAAAGACTCAAACATAGCATTGGAAATGACATTAATCTAAGGTAAATAAAAAACTTCCTTTGTTTGTTTTGGTATTGATTCGAAACATGTACACACACAAGCATTATGAAAGCAATGGAAAATGAAAGTAAAATAAATACCCTTTATAACTCTGTGTATTGTTTTGGCTTGATCAAATGAAGTTTGTTTCCTTTGATAATCAAAAATCCACGGAAAAATCAGTACAATGTTTTTCAGTACAATGTTTTTCGTTTCTGCTATCTAATTTCTGTCCCGAGACCCCATGGAGACCCTCTCCCCATTTTTGATCTCCTCTGAATGCAGTTTATTTCCCCCCCCCCCCCCACGTAAAAACTGTACATTTCAGTTTTTATTACCCACGATGAAACAAAATAAAGAAAATGGCCTCCACGTTTCTTTTCTGGTTTTTAACTCCCAAAAACTACTTTCATTTGCCCATGATATAGGCCCAGACAAATTAAGCATCTACACACTTTGCTCATAAATCACTTTTTGAACCCGAAAATTCATTATTCTAAGGTTAAATTCTTCATGTTTCATCCCTTTGTATATTCTTAACTCAAATACACATACTTAAATTAATTTTTACTCCTTTTATACATCATTAACCTCAAAATCTCATCTTTTATATGGAAATCAATAATCATACCAAATTTTCAAAATGTTCTAAATTCAATTCTTTCACTTCGTATCTCTTTATTAAGTTGATAACAAGTCAAATTCCATCTCAAAATTCCTTTATCAACTCTTTTCCATAAATTCACTTAAAAACTTCTTATCTTTAATCTTTCATAACTTCTTCATCTTTTGATTTTAAGACAACTTAAGCTTTCCTTAAGCTTAAGTATCACCTAAGGATCAAAACTCAGACTTTAAATCAACAAATAATCAGACAACTCATCTTTGCTTGGCTTGAGCACACGGGGGAAGAAGAAAGCAAGAAGAAGAAGAGAGTTTCCAGATAACTCTCCCCCCACGTGATTCATTCTTATCAAGGGGGAAAATATCTTTCTTGTCAAATGACAATTTTGCTCTTTAATTTCTCCGATATTACTAACAACTTTTAGGAAATATTTCCAAATAAATCATTGAACTATTCAATTATTCTACTTTAATCACCAGATTCTAAAATTTTACAATTTAGTCACTAACCGGCATTGAGGATATTACAAATCTCCCCCTTAAGAAAATTCATCCTCGAATTTTCATTGTACATACCAATAAGAACATATCTTTTAATGTTCTTATGTTGCTTTCACAACTTTATCCCTTCGCAATTTATAATCAATGATTTGCCCTCAATTTCCAAATAATCCAATCCATTTCTGTCTTTTCTCTCTTTCAATTCTGCATTTTCCTTTGACCTTTCTAAAATCCATATAATGTCACTCATCATGTAGACAGTAATATCCATTTTAATAACTTAACATCATAAATCCATCTCTAATTACCTTATAATAATATTCAAACTCTTATTACATCATCATTTGACCAAGAACACAACTTTAAATCTTCTTCAAATGTGATTAAACATATACTTTACAAAATCAAACAATCTTTTCACATCACCTTGCACACTTTTCTTACTTCTATATCGAACTTATCATTTACACTTCTATATAACCTTTATGATATCTGATTCTTTAAATTCAATCATTTTCATTTCTTTATCCATTTATCCTTTCATAATCAAAATCTCCTTATTACATAACTAAACCATATCTTTCACCCATGTTTTACTATTCTTTTCGTATCACTTATACTTATCTCTGATTACTTCTCTTTATTCCCTCTTCATAAATCTTATAATACATTTGAATTGCCCAAAATCTTATTCTTCTACAATATTTTTATTCTATCTACTACCATCTTTAGTTTTCATCGAATACATTAATCCAAATCCACATCATACTTGATTAACTTTACTATTTTCAATTTACAATTGACATTTGTATGCTAGCTATATAACTAGTTTAGTCTCAATATTACTTCAAATCCCTTAAATAGTAATTCCGTCAAATTAACATGAAATTCAATTCTCTTAATTCTAATGGGACACCCTCAACATATCTTATTTATCCAACACTGTGCCCTAATAGATTTTTCACTACCACATCTATAATTAACTTCTAATTGAATTCTCAATTTCCTCACCAATTTACTACTAATATATGAATATGCAAGCCCATATCAATCAATATCATAACGTATTTATTACAGTAGAATGTACCTGCTATTATCTTTGGATCATCAAAATATTCATTGGTATTAATATTATACATTCGAGCAGTGGAGCATATTTCCTGTTGAGTAGAGGATTCGGGTTGACTTCTACCTCTTTCTCTATGAGACATCGAAGCAGATCATTCCGACTGTACTTCTCGTTTCACCACATCAGAAACAGCTTCGAATCTACTCTACATATCCCACCATGATATTTTTCACAAGTCTGACAGAGTCTCTGTTGTGCTCTTCCCTCACCAGACCCTACTGATTGAGTCTGTCTAGATCTCATCTGATTTGATTCTCTAACATAGAATACTATCGATCCAGACCTTGTTTGGAATCGAAATTCAGAATCTCTCTCTGCCTCTCTTAGGTGTGTAAAACTTGATGAAACCCAGTTCTTTTGGATGGTGAGCTTTTTGCTCTTTAAAACCGTTTCTCTCTAAGCTCTTTCTAGAGCTTTAGCACGGTTACTACTTCTTGAAACGAGGACAAATTCAAAGCAATTAACATCTCATTCAATCTTGGGCCCGAGCCCTCTATAAACCAATCACATGCATTATTCTCTGTTGGAATCAACTCAGTCGCAAAATGACTTAATTTATTTAACTCACACTCATACTCATACACAGTGCGATTCATTTGTTTCAAATTTAAGAATTCTTGCTTCGTTTGCCTGATAAACTCTCCTATATACTTGTGCTTACAATCTTCTAAAAATGAGGACCATGTCACTTGGTCACTTATCATTCTCAGAGTGATATTCGTCCACCAGATTCTCGCTTGCCCACGAAGCAATGAGACCACTCCAGTAGGAAACAAGACACTCCAGTAGGAGTGTCTGTTCTTCACCTTGCCTGGTCAGGGCAGGTGAATTACTGCTCTCAACGGGCCGATCATCTTCAGCTTCACTTCGAAAACTATCATGTTCGGACATCTAATAAAACATAACCACATAAATTTCTTAGCACACAACATACTTGTTACTCTTGTCAGATCAGAAGTTTTCATATTTATGTTGGCATGTACCCTATAAGACACCATAGTAGATTCGATTTAAGCCTAGAATCGGCTAAACCGTAGCCTGATACCATTACATATACACCCCAACTGTACCTGACCTGATACCGAGAGTTGAGATGTCACATTGACTTTTTAAAATAATATTCTTACAAATAATAGAACATTTAGACTTATATTAAGAAAAAAAAAATATAATGTTGAATTATGTTTCGTTATAACGAATTTAAGTCATAAAAATGTTTTTATGAATAGTACTATAATGTTTGAATAGTATTGATACTGTGTAAATATCGTGAACAATAATGAACAGTGTATCGATGCACTGCTACAATGTACCGATGCATAGAAACTTTGAATATAAATTGTGTATCGATGCTACAGTGTATCGATACAATGCTACAATAATTTGACAAAACATATATAAAACTCATAAAAACTTAAACTTTCATCACTATAAAGTTAACATTTATATAAATACGTTTAAACCATTACAAAACCCGATCGGAGCATACATACTTAATTTAACGACTTTGTTTACATGCCAACCTATTTATCACATAACAAAACATACTGTATAATTTACTTCTGATATGATCTTTGAGCGGAGATATGTTGTTTCTTTGAACTTAGCTTTGATCCTCCTACTTCTCAGTACCTACGTGTAAATCACTTACACGCTAAGTCATAGACTTAGTGAGGCATAAAAATAATAATATGCATTTCGTATACATATAAACATGTACTCTAATTATTCCATATGATTTAGTGTAAACAGTAATGGCATGATAACATGTAATAATTCAAACACTTTTGATACCTTTTGTAAGCCCATTAATATGCTTATCAATACTTAAATTACTATCACTAATTCTTTTTTATCATATAAGCATATACTGAACATTTCTATATATATCATGGAACACATATATCATTTCACAACAAAGCACACATAATATCATATCAATTGATTTATTTACCCTCTTTAAAGCCCATGTACACTTCTGAGAACTTAATGTATGTGAGTACATTGAGGTTGTGCATCACTATGCTGTCACCACAGCTCGTATAAATGTCCCGAAAGACCAGTCCATAGATCCCGAAGAATCTAGGTAATCAGTCCATATATCCCGAAGAATCTAGGTAATCAGTCTATATGTCCCGAAGAACATAGGTAAACAGTTCATATGTCCCGAAGAACATAGGTAAAGAGTCCATATGTCCCAAAGAACATAGGTAAACCCTCGACTCTTGGCATGCCAACTATATCCTTAGTTTTCATATGACATAACATGGCACTATCATTATGCTTCATTTATTCATGCATTCATAACATTGCTCTTATAATCACATATTTCTTTTCTTCTGTCACATACCATATATATATGTAAACATTTGTTTCATATCATATAACATGTATCATATGTGCATGTAATCACATATCATATAAACTTATACATGTATTCATGTACATACTTCCATATATTTCATGTATCAATGCCAGATAACTTATGTCATATTTTCATATAGTTATATAGTTCAGTATCACATATCACATATAATAACATATGACACATATACCCATTTCCATGTGCTCATGTATTCATGCTCACCTAAGAATCATATCAATCACAATTCAAATAACATTTCAGGAGTCACTTCTTACCATGGTAACTCTGTCACTGGCTCATTGCAAGCCCATGTTTGCTCAATAACATAAGTACAAATTAAATTGCACTCACTTTAGCCTTGCTTGCTTTGATTCGATCCTAATTCTTCGATTGTTCCGAAATTTGCTTACATTCGATGTCTACATAATCATACATTCATACATATCAGTATTCTAATTGATATACTCTAATCTTCCCTTTCTTAAACTAAAAGGAAAAACTACTTTCATTTCTTATTTAAGGTATGTATCGGTACCTCCATAGTGTATCGGTACATCCCTTAACGTGTGCAACGATACACTACCTATGCATCGGTACACTCATTGCATTCGATGTTTTCTATTTCAAGGAGTGCATCGATACACTAACTGTGTATCGATTCACTCATGGCATTCGATGTTTCTTCTTTAAAGAGTGCATCGGTACATATTGAATGTTTACCGATACTTTGCCCAGAAATTACTTTTTGAACCCGAAAATTCATCATCTCAACTTAAATTCTTCATGTTTCATCATCCCTTTTTATATTCTTAACTCAAATACACATACTTAAACTAATTTCTACTCCTCTATACATCATTAACCTCAAAATCCCATTTTATATGGAAACAATAATCATACCAAATTTTTAAAAGGTTCTAAATTCAATTCTATCACTTTATCTCTTTAATTAAGTTGATGACAAGTCAAATTCCATCTCAAAATTCCTTTATCAACTCTTTTCCAGAAATTCATTTAAAAACTTCTTATCTTTAATCTTTCATAACTTCTTCATTTCGATTTTAAGACAACTTAAGTTTTCCTTAAGCTTAAGTATCATATAAGGATCAAACCCAGACTTTAAATCAACAAATAATCAGACAACTCACCTTTGCTTGGCTTGAGCTTGAGCACACGGAGGAAGAAGAAAGCAAGAAGAAGAAAGAAGAAGAAGAGAGTTTCCAGATAACTCTCCCCCCCCCCCACGTGATTCATTCTTATCAAGGGGAAAATATATTTATTGTCAAATGACTATTTTGCCCTTTAATTCCTTTGATAATTACTAACAACTTTTAGGAAATATTTCCAAATAAATCATTGAACTATTCAATTATTCTACTTTAATCATCAGATTCTGAAATTTTACAATTTAGTCACTAACCAGTATTAAGGATGTTACATATTTGATCGTTCTGCCATTGTTGACTATCTTTTCTAAGAGTTTTTTAACATCGCTAGCTTATCAAGATGTCGCTTATGTTATATTGTTGATCTTCTTTTCTTTATACCATCGGATTGAATTTGAATATCAGTTATGCGTTCGTGGATAGGTTTTCACGTCGCTCAAGTCTGATTTGCGGTTTGTCGATAATCTTTTAGTAGTTTGATTCCCTTTTGGCGTTCGTTTACCAATACAATCACATATGTTTGTATCTATATTTGTTCTAGTTTTCTTGGTTAAGTTTCTAATGATTATAAGAATTTCATAATTTGGTGCTTAATTTACTATTATGATTAAATCTTTATTATAATTTAGGATATTTCTTATTTTAGTAAAATTAGTGTTTTTTAAAAAAGATCTCTTACTAATTAAAAGTTCGACTAATTAATAATTTAATTGTACAATAATTCAAAATTATTATTATAAATAATAATCAAAATAATTGAGAGTTTAATTTTATAGATAATATAAATAGTTCAACTAATTCGAAAAAAACTTGTATAAATGGAAGCAAAAGGTGTGTGCGATCAAAATACAACTCGAGGAAAAAAGGAATACAACTCAGAATAACGCGCGCGACAAGAAAGCCAGAAAACTTTTCTTCCGCTTTCTCCTCTCATTCCAATTTTGTTTTGAAAACCAGTAATCATAATTATTGAAAAAACCCGCAAATAGTCGGAAGAGTTTTTTCGCGGATGTATTTGTGTCACGTAACTACGCTCGTGCGTGATTTCTTTGCTTGGCTTGGCTTTTATTTTTATTATTGTTATTTTTCAAAAATCGATGACCTGTTTTTCTTTTTTCTGTTGCAGAATGCGAGGGAATTTTTATTTTCGTGAGATTTGATTTTGATGAGAGAAAATGGATTCAGCGAGGAGTTGGCTTTCGAAGCTACAACCGAAGGATAAGTTGAGGGCCGCGCAGAGGAATGAGGAGACGTCTAACACTGGAAGTGGAGAGGAGAGGGAAATGAAGAAGCCAATCTGGACGAAGGGGAATTTTATTTTCGTGAGATTTGATTTTGATGAGAGAAAATGGATTCAGCGAGAGTTGGCTTTCGAAGCTACAACCGAAGGATAAGTTGAGGGCCGCGCAGAGGAAGAGGAGACGTCTAACACTGAGGAGGAGAGAGGGAAATGAAGAAGCCACTGGACGAAGAAGCTCTCTCCAAGATCACCAGACAAAAGGCCGCCGCTGCCAAGCAGTACATTGAGAATCATTACAAGGAACAAATGAAGAACCTACTAGAAAGAAGACAGCGGTATGGCTTACTTCGTCTCTTTATTCCTAATCTTATGCTTAACTTGCTCAAATATTTTTCATTTCTCATATATGAAACGCTAATATTGAATCCACTTTTGGCTGTGTGATTGTGAATAATTATTCAAAGTTATCAGAAAATGAGGAACCTCTCATGATTTTTGAAAGAAAGTATGAAAAAGATAGGCCTGTCCCCAATAGATTTGGATGACATGTCATTTTAAAACGAGCTATTAAAATATTTTTGTAATAAAATAAAATTTAAAATATCAAAATTTACCATATTACGATTGTGTCTTATAAATTAAAATAAAAAAACCCAAACATATGAAACTGAGATAATATTGCAAACAAATATATAATTGTGATTTTTTATTTAAAAGTATCATTATTCTAACGAGCCTAGAAGTAAAATCAAAATTTTTTTAAAATCTGGGCCTCCAGATTTTGAGACTCGTGACGTATCACATGTACACTTTTTGATGGCAGGCCTGAAAAAAGATAATGTGGATAACAGACCCAAGACGTAGTAATCAATGCACTGAATTGTTCCGCAGACAATTCGGCCTTTAAATGGTAACTAAGAATCAGAAGCACGGCAAAGATGGTTTATGGAATCAATAATTTGGAGTGGATTTCTTTAAATGAAACTTTTGACATTGGGCATTTTATTACCATGTTTGTCTTCTTTTACAGATCCATTTTTTAATAATTTGGTTTTTTGATAGACGAATAATCCTGGAACAGAAACTGGTAGAATCTGACGTCTCTGAGGAGATCAAAATAACTTACTAAAGTACTTGGAAAAAAGGAAACTGAATACATGCGCTGCCAAGGCATAAGATGGGTGTTGATGACTTTGAATTACTAACTATGATTGGCAGGGGTGCGTTTGGAGAGGTATAATCGTATACAATGTCACCTGTTATATATCTTGTTTTGTTTTGTCCTTGTGCAGGTAGGTTACTTAATTTCCTCCTCCAAATTTATTTAGTTATTTAAAATTGTGTTTATGGTGCAGGTTAGAGTTGTAGGGAAAAGACAAGAGGCCAAGTATATGCTAAGAAAGCTTAAAAAATCAGAAATGCTTCGTAGAGGCCAGGTATTCATTTATTATGCCATGTGGTATTCTTGAGGTTTCCTACACTATTTTATTTTGGATGTTTTGTTTCTTATTTTAGGTTGAGCATGTGAAAGCTGAAAGGAACCTTCTTGCTGAAGTTGACAGCAATTGTATTGTCAAGCTCTACTTTTCTTTCCAAGATGATGACTACCTTTATCTTATAATGGAATATCTACCTGGCGGAGATGTGATGACGTTGCTTATGAGAAAGGATATCTTGACTGAAGATGAAGCTAGATTTTATGTTGCAGAGACAGTTTTGGCTATTGAATCTATCCATAAACACAATTATATTCATAGGTTAGTATACAATAAATAAACTGTGGTGTTTTTTTTTCTTCTTCTTTTTCTTAGGTATGGTTACCTTTGTAGTGCTGAACTTTATAGGGATATCAAGCCTGACAACTTGCTACTGGATAGATATGGACACTTGAGACTGTCAGATTTCGGACTATGTAAACCCTTATATGCAGTACCATCCAAGAAACAATTTTACTGTGGTTGGCAATACTAATGAGGTTGGGGAAAATGGCGCACGGTCATCCGCTCCAAAGCGAACACAGCAGAGCAACTAGAACATTGGCAAAAGAACCGTAGAATGCTTGTGAGTCTCAGTCATTATGTCACAACTATCCCTTTATCCCACTATATCTCTTCAATTAGTGGTTCACTAAATTAAATTCATAAATTGGTGGCTTTGAGTTATGTTGCCCTTGTGAGTGAATTGACGACAGTCTCGCTTGTGCATCTTTTCACTTGTGGAATCACTAAATGAAACACATTGGACCCTGCATTGCTTTTATATCATGATATTGTAAATATAAGTCTCTTTGTATGTGTTTGGGTGTGCTTTTTAAAGTAATAGTTCCAAGTTATTTGAAGAACCCAGTGACTGTTAGATGATTCTTTTTTTTTTCCTGGTTGAATGCTTGGATTTTGCAGGCTTATTCTACTGTCGGTACTCCCGACTATATTGCTCCAGAAGTCCTCTTGAAGAAAGGTTATGGAATGGAATGTGATTGGTCAGTATTTGTGCATTTTGAAAAGAAATTCCACCTTGTTGCAGATACCAGTCCTGTTTTTTTCTGACATATCAATTTAAACTATAACGTTTTAATTAGAAACAGAATTGGCTGTCTAGTTGCAGATTAGAGGATATTTCATTTTTAACTTTTTTATATATGCTGACTTCATTTTGAAAGATTAGCTTTAATATCTCAATGAACATGGTGATTTAAAGTGACATTGTCCTCTGATGATGATGCCTACAATTCATTAATTTTTTGCACGTGACAGTATAATAGGTTATTTTGACTGGTTACTATTTCGCATAGGTGGTCACTCGGAGCCATTATGTTTGAAATGCTAGTGGGATATCCACCTTTTTATTCAGATGATCCGATGTCAACTTGCAGGAAGGTAACCTGAAAATTTTGCCAATTGATTATGTACTTTTTCTCTTTCTCATTAGTTACTTCTGTCTGGATCTAGCTTATATCTCTGTTAATTGTTCCTGATTATGTCGAGGCTGGAATGTGAAAGAAATTGTCAGGGTCTAGCAATATATATGCTTTTTTTCATGGATTTTTCTTGTTTTATGAATTTTTATTTGGAAAGGCAGATTCTGGTAAATTCTTTTTTAGCTGCGTAACAGCCGTATATTACAATAAAATGATTGAAGCAAAGTAGAAAAAGGACGAATTTAAGAAGTTTCATTTATCTAATAATGTCACTTTTTTTAATCACTCGCACAGATAGTGAACTGAGAGATCATTTGAAGTTTCCTGAAGAGGCAACATCTGCAGAGGCAAGAGATATAATTAAAACTCTTGTGTGATGGGTCAATGAGGTGAATGGTGTTGTTTGATGTTCTATTCTAGATTCTTGCATATGCTTACACACATTTGTTTCAAGATAAAGGAGCTATCTTCTGTTTTCTTCTCTAGGAACATCCATGGTTTCAAGGTCTGGACTGGATGGAATATATGAAATGGATGCTGCGTTTATTCCCGAGGTTAATGATGAGCTAGATACTCAAAATTTTGAAAAGTTTGATGAGGTACTGTTATCCCTTAATTTTCGAATTCAGTACTGCTAATCACGTTTCAACTTATTTTATTATGATGTTAGTTTCTGTTTGCTTGTATTTCATTGTGCAGTCAGAAGAAATGTGTTCTAGGCCGTCAAAATCTGGTCCATGGAGGAAAGTAAGCTTCCAGTATCTTTTGTATTGTGTCGAAGTCATCTATCCTATAGCATTGGTCTACTGTCGGCTCTGTTTTTTCTTGGCTCTCTACTATGTTTTGTTTTTGTTATGTCGACTAATAAAAGAGTTTTTTCATGACATACGTTACAGTTCTTTTTTTCTTGATCATCCCGCTATGTTGCAGATGCTTTCGTCCAAGGACATAAATTTCGTGGGATACACATACAAAAACTTTGAAATTGTCAATAATTTTCGAGTGCCTGGAATGGGTATTCTTCTTTCTCCACCTTGTAATGGAATTATGTACATAGATGGCCACGGTATTTGTTCCAGAATCATGTGTAAGAATGCCTGGCTGAAAAAGATTTCAAGATGCTTAAGCTTCATATTATTATTATAAACTGTCTGAATACTGCATCTCAACTTTAAAGTTTTAGTAATTTGCACTTAATATTATCCAGTCTGTTTTTGGTTTCTGGGATTACGTAATACCTTTACAAATTGACATTTTCTTTCTACTTTTAGCTGAGTTGAAGAAGAACCCACCCCCATCCATAGATCGTTTTTACTTCCTCCTTTCTTCATATGTTGTTGGTTGTTCTACGTCCGCGGACATATACTTCACTGCCACTATCTTTTAACATATTCAATTGTTCTATCTGATTCTCGACATAGATGGCGAGGCAGAGTCTTCAGATGCTTCAGAGACACTTAGTGATCAACCTGTTCAAGGGAGCTTCTTAAATCTCTTGCCTGAACTGGACGCCACTGAAAATCATGCGGATTCTGATACCCAACCACATTTTTCCATGCTGTCTCTATCTACGGGAACTTCAGGTTTGATTCGCCTCTTCAGATCTAAATATCGAGGAGAGCTACTGCTGATCAAACTAACCTTTTTCACTCTTAAATAGAGAGAAAAACAAACAGGAGAATTGAAAAGGAAAAATAAAAAAGAAAGGCTGCAGAAATGTTGTACAAAGATACTCTTAAAGTCGTATCATACCATCATGTACACATGCTTTACTTTGCAATATGCAAACAACTTGGCACCAAGTTAGATATTGACTCTGCTCTCCGTCTTTTCTATTATTTCTTCATGTTTAAAGAGTTTTGTTTGCCTTTAGATGGTCTGGATAGAGTTAACCTAGAGGCACGGCCGCCTGCTAGAACTTCTTGACAGATGTTTTGCTCCCAAAATTCTCCCACCCCCCAGGACCAGCATTGAGATTCCAAAGAAAACAATAAGAAGTAATTCAAAGCATAAATTATCATTATTGCAAGACTCCAGTGGACATGAAAACTTGAACCTTGAGTATTTCTTTTTTTTCATTGAAGTACATAGCTAAGAGGTTGATATACACACGTCGATGCTATCTGTTTCTCAATCATTGATGCAGCTTAGGATTGTTCGGTGGGACTTTGAAATGTGTCCGATGAAATGGACGGCCCAGTTAATATTAAACATGTGTTCTCAATCTTGAATTGAGAGCTTCAAAGTACTTATTTGAGCAATGAAACTTCACTAGTTTAAAAATGATGAAAGTGTCTAAGTCTGTCTGCAACTCTTTTCAATATTTTAGATTCGGGAAGTAGTAGAATTGATTTACCAATGTAAACAAGGAAGCAAGAATGATGATGCGGTATCGGCCAAGAATAAAGTCAGCAAGGTAAGCACCCTCAATTTTTAGAAGCACCGACACCCCTGACCCGGCGTTAACTTGTGCAAATGTGGCGGCGGTGGACTGACCCAGTGGCCCCGTCAGGCGTCAAGTAAGTAATGAGGTTTGAAGCGATTCCTTAATAAGCATATCTCTCAGCAACCATTGGAGTTTGGGCGGCTTCTGAAATCAGGGCAGGTGTGGACAATGTCATCCAAAAGTGGAATTTCAGCAGGCGATTGATTGGATTTCGGCATAGCTTTGACGGCAAAATCACCAAGATAATGTTTGGGGGAAAATAATTCCTTATATAATATCCTATCAGAACTATTATCTGAAATAAGGTAAATAAATAGTTCCTATAGAAGACGCATAGAGCATTTGATGTTTTTGTGCTCATATACCCATATTTTCCTGCAAAAGAGAAATATTACTATCTTATTTGAAGGTCAAGTGCTCCATGTCCTCTATTATGCACCGTACAATTTACTTTATTTTAAAAAATAAATTCAAAATATTATTAAATAAGATTTATTTTTCCCATTTATTATTGAGGTGATTTTGTCTGGCTTTGATAAAATGATTTTACAACAAATATTTTTATCTCATTTTATGATTAGTAATAAATTATTTTTTCTAAACTTATATGGAAATATTTGAATGGTTAAAGAGAGTATTGTTTTATTTAAAAGTATTAAGTTTTAACATTTTTTAATAGTATGAGTTAAGTATAAGATATAATATATTTACAGATAACTTTCAATCATTTGATATTAAACGCTCGTATCATAGTATTTTTGGTGCTCGAACCCAGAACCTCAAGAAATAATAATAATTCTTTTAACACCGAGGTCGCTTGGTTCATACTAAGTTTTAACAGTTATCTTTATAGAACGGGCATGCTATTAATAATTAAGAAATATTTTTAACATATATTATCTTATAATTGAATATAATATCTAAAAGTTAAAAATTCAATTTCTTTAATTTTCTTCGTTTCTTAAAATGTTTTATAATTTAAAATTAAATTATAACTTTTTTATTTTTTTATAATTTTTAAATTATTATATAAAAAATATGAGAAATATAATTATAATTATAATTAAGAATTAATAAAATATTATTTATTAATTGAACTTATTACGTTAATAAAAACAATTAATAATTATTTTATAATTTTAAAAAGTTTAATAATAAAAAATATTTTAATTTAATGATATTGAGAAAAAATACAAATCCATTATATAAAGCTACTGTTCCTTTACCTTTTCCCTTTCCTATCTTTTTCTCCAAAATCTCGCCCTCTCTCTTCTTTCATTCGTCTTTCCACCTTAACAAACGGCTACTCAAAACTATTCTTTACTGTTCTGTTTAATTTTAATCCAAACATAGAAAGAAAAAAACAATTTTTCTTATTTTATTTGATTCATTGTTTTCGGCCATTTTTTTAAGCCGTCTTTTTTTATTTGATTACATATGGATGTGATGTTTGGTTTTGCATGTTGATTCCTCTTCTTCTTCTCAAGTCAATCTAGCTTTTCTTCACCTTCCCAAATTAGGGTTTCCTTTGCAATATTGGGGGATTTTACTATCAATATGAAGGCTTTGTAGTTGAGGAACTGGTTCTTTCTGATATTCATTATAATAAAGCTTTTTTTTTTCTTTCCATTTGTCTTTCCTGGCTTAGATTGAAATACCCGGGGGTGGGTTTAGCCTCATCTTTCGAATTTGATTTCGTTTTTTTCGTTTTTCTGTTATTTTAGTCAGAAGGTCGGATTTTTTATTGTGACGATTTCGCCCATGCTGATTATTGAAGAAGATTAAGAGGTTTTTTCTTCAGATGATCTATTGGAGGTTTGCTATCAATTTGGTAAATCCCCAAGCTTTGAGGGTATTGGTTTGAGGTGCTATATCACTGAATTTGACAAAAATCGAGTTAAAAGCAGCTTAGATTAATCTATTTTGAGGGGGCATTCGGTATTGTTAAAGGGTGTAGCTTTTATATTTTTGGCTTAAGACGGATCGTGTAATCGGTGGCAAGTTCAAGCTTGGAAGAAAAATTGGGAGTGGCTCTTTTGGAGAGCTTTTTTAGGTATAATCCCAATCTCTTTAATGCCCTTCTCTTCATCCTCATCCTCATTCTCCTCCTCCTTATAGAAAATGTGTGCTGTTGCATTGTCTGCATCGTATCTCTCTTTCCTGATCTCTTTTTTGTTTGTTTGTGAAGGGGTAAAATGTGTAACTGGAGAGGAAGTTGCTGTCAAACGGTATGTGATATGCATTGAGTATTTTTTTGTCAGTCTTTTTGTTGGTCGTCTGGTAGACTTGTTTGCAGCTGTGTTTGTCAATTGTAATGATGAGTTTTTGGTCTTTGAATTAAATAAAGCATTCTTCAGTTGTAATATACTTGCTTCTGTGGACTAGTGTTGAGTCCCAACATTTACAACCGTTTGCATCAATAAACAAAATGTCAAAAAAAAGAAAGAAAAGAATGATTGTTGGCAGTTATTCTTGCTTATCTTTTTTTTCCCATTTTTGTTCTGTTGTTAACCTTTGGACTTTATGTTCATTCAATTTCCATTTGAAGAATAAGAGCGTTTTTATCGGAATGAGGAAATGAAAACTGCTTATGAGAGCAATGTGTTTAAATTTTTTATTGCTTCAGTATAATTTTGGAAGACAATTTATCAACTTTGTTCCAAATTCCAACCTACATTACCCTCTCTCTGTGAAATCATATACGGTGTTGTCCTTTTCATGTAAGAATGCATGATATAGGTGTGAATTTGAAGAAATGAGCTTGACCCCCCCCCCCCCCACATATCTTTCTAATTTCAGGAATCTGTGAAGACCAGGCATCCACAGCTTCATTATGAGTCAAAATTGTATATGCTTCTTCAAGGAGGAAGTAAGTCTCTGTCTCTGCCTTCTCTCCCTCTGTGTGTCTGGAAAAATGATTTGGTACCACATTATAATTGATTATAGTCTTCTGTGGGTAGCCTTTTCAACTGCACTGCCACTATGCGAGAAAACAACCTGAGAGGAAAACATTCAATCTCTGATGTGATGGAAGTTAATTTCCTTCTCATATTACATTTAACCAGTCTTAAGTCAATTTAGTATTGGTCTAAGTCTTGGTAGCTGCTGGTTTTGAAAGGCCATATCAAGTCTTCTTTCATTATCACGCACTATAAACTCAGTCTCTAAATAACTTGGTTTATATTCACCTTGGTATAGCGGGTATTCCCCATCTCAGGTGGTTGGAGTCGAGGCAGATTACAATGTCATGGTAATTGACCTTCTTGGACCCAGTTTGGAAGATTTGTTCAACTACTGCAGTAGGAAAACTATCGTTGAAAACAGTGTTGATGATTGCTGTTCAAATGGTAAATATGTCTTTTTTGTGGTAAAGAATTAGTTTTCAGGTTTTTATTATTTGATTTCCCCTTTTAACCTTTTCCCCCCAGATTAATAGAGTAGACTATATGCATTCGAGGGCTTTTCTTCACCGTGATATAAAGCCTGACAACTTCTTGATGGGCCTTGAACGCAAGGCAAATCAGGTACTAGTTATTTTGTTTTGCTTGTATGTTATGTTGGCAAATAAAACATGTGCATACTGATTAGACTGCTAGCACAACCACCTTTTTTAATTTTAGTTATGCTAAAAATATTATCATTTATACCATTGTTTGTATAGGACTTCGTTTCACATCAAAAGTTTGAAACATTCTGATATCATTTTTCTTTTTAATTTCGCATCTACAGGTTTATCATTGATTATGGCCTTGCAAAGAAGTATAGGGATCTTCAGACTCATAAGCATATCCCATACAGGTGATTATTTCTCTGTGATTTTTTAATATAGAAATTCAGACCTGAAGATCTCAAGATTTTATAGTGAAAGCAACTCATCAAGTTCTTTGCTTCAGAGAAAACAAGAACCTCACAGGCACAACTCGTTATGCTAGTGTGAACACTCACCTTGGCATCGGTGAGTCGTTTCCAACTAGTAACAGTAAACAATATATTATGGATGCAAGTTTTCTTCTTTTTTGTTAACTTCCAGTCTTCAATGTACTGACAGAGCAAAGCCGAAGAGATGATTTGGAATCCCTTGGTTATGTCTTATGTATTTTCTAAGAGGAAGGTTGGTATATATAGTCTTGACATGATCATCTTAAATGTTCCTTTTTTAATAATGTTGTTACTTTTACTGAATCTTCTTAGTTTGCTCAATATTGATTTTTTAATTTTTATTCAATTGGAACTTTTTCTTTGCTTCAGCCTTCCATGGCAGGGGCTAAAGCTGGCACAAAAAAGCAAAAATATGATAAGATTAGTGAAAAGAAGGTATCAACTCCTATAGAGGCCAACATTTAAAGCACAGTTAGTGAGAGAAGCTCCTCCTTCTCTCTAAAAATCAGGTGTTTTAGATAAGTTTTCTGTTTTTATTCCTTTCCATTTCTCTTGATGGCGAGTATGGGAGAGTTCCGGTTGGGAAAAACTGTGTCACAGTGATCATTTTCAACATTCTAGAGAGTTTTCATTACCAAGGTCTCTTTGGATATTTTCGATAAATATGACAAGGTGGTGATTCTTTCATCCCTAATAAAAGAAGCAAGGGACCAGACTGGAGGACGCGAGGAAGGCTATCACGTGTTGATAGATCTTGGATTCAAGGTAACAAAGTTAGAGTCTTCATGGCAAGATATCATCCTTGTGATGTTTTCTGGAGGAAGAAGTTGTCTGGTCCATATTCACTCGAGGGCAACAGTGTAGTGAAGGATGTTAGTCATACGGAGGCTTCCATTGTTGGTTCTGTTAACGAGAGTAAGCTCTCAACTCTCAAAGACAGCTTGGTAGGATGGTGCAGAATTTTTATTAAGTGGGTGGAGTCGTCTTCTTTTGAAGAGGCAATCACATCTCCGCTATCCAAGGTGAGGGAGCACGTTGGTGTTTCTCCAGTTAAGTTTCCCGAGCTGGAGGTGGGTGCTGAAGAAGCAGGAAGATCCATGCACTCTTAGGAGGTGCAGTCGGCGGAGAGGTGTTATGAGAAAGAAGAAAAAAATTTCTTGTTGTTTGGGGACTGCTAGAGGCAGCCTCTTGTCGGGTGAGGGTGTGGAGGACAGGAACATAGGCGAGGCATTGATGATGGGTCTGAGGAGTGCCGTTGTAGGTCAGAGGATGGTTCTTTCGCAACTGAGGGAGTGGGGGAACACGAGACATTGTTGGTGCATGCGGAGAGAGAAGTAGTGGATGTCTTTAGGACTTGCTGCCTGCACGTGGTTATGAGGGGAGTAAGGATTTTTTAATTAATTCTCCCATCCTAGATGGTCTCTTAGTGTCAAGGGAATTGGAAGATGTGAGCCTAAAGGATAAAGTGGATATGTTGGTTCACGCGGAGAGGGAGAAAGAAGTTGCCTTCAGGAAAAGTAGTGAGTCTGCATGTGCTTTTGTAGGCTCAAAGGATTATTTTAATGATTTCCCCATGTTGGATGGTCGGGTTGAGTCATGGGATACACGAGGGCTTTTCTTACAACTGCGCATACATAAATCCAAAGGGTAACGCAAGGTAGTACATGAGACCGAAGGTGGGATTTGGCAACAAATATAGATCTAAACAATTTTTTCAAGGGAATTTACAGTTCCCAAAAGAAAGTAGGGGTTACCGAAGCAAGAGCCATCAGAGTAAGGTGTTGTGGGAGGAAGAGGTGTCTGTTATTGATGGCAGATTCATATATGAATCTGATTTTCCAGCATTGGGGCAGTCTCAACAGAAGGATGCGATCAATTCCTTGCCTTTTGGGAAAGAATTGGGTTGTGAGTCTAATGGCTAAGTAGTGTATCTGATGTCGGAAGACTATGGCGGGGGAAGGAGTAGAAGTTTCAGGTGATCTGCATCATGCTTTTGTTTGGAGCTGGAAGTTCGGATGGTCTTAGTCGACAAGACGAGTTGATGTGGTGGAAAGGCGGCTATGTGCGTGTTTTTTTTTGTATTCTTATCATGTGAAAGCTCCGGCTTTTTGAGTTAGAAGTTGGCTTATATGGTTTTAGTCAGCTGTCACCCTTGCTTTATTATGGTTGTTTTGTTTGTTTGGGGAGTCTTTCGGGCCACGTTTAGGTTTATAGTTTGGCCGGTCTGTTTTTTTAGGCTGTCGTTGTTGCTTTGTTGGATTAGGCTGGTTCTGGTAGGATTGTTTGAGGTTGTTTTTGGTGTTTTGTTTATATTAGGGGTGGCCCCCTAGTTGTATCGTGTATTTTCTATGGTTAATAAAATCCTAAGGCACTCTTTTCCTCCTTCCGCTGATTAAAGAGCTTCTCTATAAGCTCCTTTAATCATGAAGGAGGTTTTTAACGAGGTCTTCAATTCCTATAAAAAAAGAGGTATTATCTCTTATGCCTTACAACTACTAATTTGTTCCCTTTTAAGAAATTTATTTACTGATATCACTGATGTCTGGATTGCTCGTGCTTGCGTTAGGCCTCATCTTCACCTATATAGACCTGGCCTGATCTTTGAATTCTCTTTTTTTATAAACTTTTTAAAGCAATTTGAATTTTGGGATGGTACACTCGAACCATAATTGCTATTTCCACAAACGTTTTTGAAAGGATAGGATCCGTATTTAGTTCAATGTTCCGAGGATTAAACACTGTGAAGTTGAGGGTGCTGTGGACGAAGATAAACTTCAAGTGTTGACTAACTTCTTATGGGGTGGTGCAAGAACTTTATAAAATTGGTAATCTTGCTAACCAAATACAAGCCAAAGGACTAGCGGGTTCACGCTTTTGAGAGCTGCTGGAATATAGTTCTAATGGTTTTTGAAAACTATGATTCGTTGAGAAGCGTGAAGGATGATAAGTTAGAGACTCTTGCATAATGGTTTTCCAGAGTGGAACTTGGTCTGAGAGCCTTGTGGTGGAGAGCCGACGTGTGTGGTTAGTTTGCGAAGGTATTCTTTTCACACTTGCAATTGGGATACTTTAAAAAACAGAGCTACAAAGTGGGGCAAGTTAATAGCAATTGATAACAATTGTGAGTTCCCTTCGTCTTTTGATCGGGCGAAAATTCAAATACTCACAAATGTTCAAGGGAGAATTAATGAGTTGTTGGAGTTGAAGGTCGGGGATCATTTATTCAATATCTTGGTGCATGAAGTTGATCCTTCCTTCAAACCTAATTCTTGGGTCTCTGAAGATTGCAATATTTCTTTAGAACTTGATCCTCCAATTGGATTGTGATTGTTCGACAGCTGCATTCAGAGGCGTTTTTAAGTTTGTGGTTGAAATTGTTGGTTTATTGCTATGTTATATTTCATCTTGAGGTGTATTGTACAAATAGGGTTATTGTCTTAGGGGCTTTTTGTTTCAAGATGTAAGATTTTTAGGTGATATAGTTTGTATTGGTGTATATTCTTGTATGAGGGTTCGGTGTTACCACATGTATTTGGTCTTCTATTTAATAAAATATGAGGCACTCTTTTCTCCCTTCCAATGTTTTTCA
The DNA here is from genome assembly GCF_006381635.1 of Hibiscus syriacus. Taxonomy (NCBI): domain Eukaryota; kingdom Viridiplantae; phylum Streptophyta; class Magnoliopsida; order Malvales; family Malvaceae; genus Hibiscus; species Hibiscus syriacus. Next base: position 1,437,534 of record NW_024062890.1, on the reverse strand, counting down.
ACATACTTTTAAGTATGTGAAAGAATATGAAGAGAGTTTTTAATGAGACCTCCAACTTCTATAAAAAAAATTAGTTATAATTTCTTTTCTTCTGAAATTCACATTGTTGCAGGTTATCAGTTTGACTATGTCTTTGACTGGACTGTGTTGAAGTACCCACAGATTGGCAGTAGTTCCCGAAGCAGGGTAAGTACTTATAAACCTCTAGGCTCTTGGTTTCTTCCACCTTTGGAATATTTACAGTTTTTACATCTGTTTCTCAGCATGCCAATGGAAGGGCAGGTTTAGCTGCAGGACCATCCATCGAAAAACCAGAAAGAATCTCAGGTACTATAATCAAACCTTTTTCTTGGAATTTAAATATTTGATGAGGACAGATTTTTTTTTTGCGTCTTTCAGAATAGCTGTTTGTTGCTTTGAGTATTGGTATACTAATAATAACCTCTTTGCTTTATTTTTTATCTCCCTTATGTGGTCATTCCCCTTGACATCAAAATTCAGTGGGAAGAGAGGTTCGGGATAGATTATCTGGTGCAACTGAAGCTTTTTCCAAAAGAAATGTTTCTGCTAGAAACAAAACTGCTGAGGGATGTAACTTGTCCAAGAATGTGGTGAGCTATAATTAGCATACCAATTTCTTTTCTAGCAGTATTATGACAAAGCCTTTAGACCCACTTTTAATCTTCCTCCTGTTTTATTTTATTTCATATAATAGCCATGCTAAGTTGCAATCCCGCTGGCTTCCATCCCTAACTTGGATTAGAATTAGGGGATTTATGGAGTCATATCCAATGCACAGACATTCCAAATATCACTGAATAGGTATTAATGAACACCGATTCCTCGATTTCGTTATCTTAATTTGTTTTCACTACATTTAGTTGGCATAGTAATAAGACTGATAAGTCCTGTCTATTTAGTTTTCCTTTTAATTCTGTTCATCTCTCCCTCTCTCGTTTATGTATTGTTTTTGTTCTCATCTTCTACGTTCTGATTGTGTTGGTTTGCAATTCCCAGCACCCTGATTCAGGTAAAAGACACGATTCTCGATATGGTAGCACTTCAAGAAGAGCTGTAGCAACAAACATGCCTGGTTCGTCCGGCGAACCCAATGACATTCCACAAAACCAACCATCATCAAGTGGTGGTCGCTTGTCTACCACACACAGAATCCAACATGCCTTTGAGGTCAAACCATCTAGTCGTGCTGTCTATGGTAGACGAAGCCATGATGATCACCATCTTCGAAGTTTTGAACTTCTCTCAGTTAGGAAATGAGAGTAGTATATCAATCATAAGCCATTGTTTTTACGAACTTGCTAGCTCAACTGTGTATAAGGGATATCACCCAGGATTCAATGCCAATTTGCAACAGTTCATGACAATTCCCTCATCATATTGCCAAACTTTTCCATCGTTTACGAAACCCCCTTCCCCACCAAAAAAAAATTTGTGGCCATTGTAAGTGTTTAAGACAGCATGAAAGACAACTCAAATGTGAGTTGAATTACTGCAATGAAAAACTAGAGCGTTCAAGACTTTATAAATGTTTAACTAGAGCTACTAAGCATTGGACAAGTTGATACTTGTAGGAAGGGCCAGTCAACTCAAAAGTCAGCTAGATGTGCTTGATAGCAAGAGTCTTGAACACCAATTATGTTAAAAAAAAAAAAAGAGTCAAATCTGGTAGGTTTGGATCTCAAACTGAATAAAAACTGCAATGAATATAGTATGTAAGCTTAAAAGAAGATAGCTTTAAGCTGCTGTCTCCTTTTTAAGCTTAGCCAGCTTCCTGCCTAACATTCCTGCTTTCTGCAACGCGAAACACAGTACATACGCGTTAGGATTGGAAAATCTTATAATTCAGGCAACAAAATATATTACAGAAGAGATCTAAACTTTGAAAACAAAAGTTTACATATTTGAAGTTAGGTTACCAAAGGGGCAACATCAACTTGGAAAGCTGAAGATTTGTCTTGATTGTGCCAAAAAGGTTCCGAAGTTTTAAACTCTCACACTTCATTCAGGACCCAAACTTTCTTTAAATCATTAGAATGAGTAAAAGTGGACTTTTGATGACATTTAACTTATCTGAATATCAATGCCAAGAAAACACTTGACAATTATATTCCGGAATCAATGCTTAAAACAGAATGAAATAATTGTGGAAATATACAATGAGGATATGAAAGAGAATTTCAAGCATTATGCCAATCTTTGAGACATTAAGATCACCAAAACTCAAAATACAGAAAAACCAGGAAAGCATAGCATATACAAACGATGCGAAATAAAAGAAAAATACGAACAATGTGCTTACCTTAATCTTTGCCAACTTGAGCTTGAACCTATCAAAATCATTAAGAGATGTACGTCTTTTCTGCACGATCAGCTTCCTGCCCCATGAACTGTTCTCCCACTTGTTCTTCACATCTGAACCATTATAAACCAAGTTTCAAGCAGCAAACGTGAATAAAAACTACCCTTTTCTTTCAAAGTTTAGGAATTTAACACCAACCAGTTTTCTCCATAGCATCAATCAAGGTCGTCTTCTTAGGAACCCGATTAATATCAATCTTGATATCGGTGAGAGTTAGTCTCTTGAAGTTCATTTGACTTCTCACCATATCGGGTGCATCAACAAGAGCCTACATCACATTACAAAGTCAATATTACAGCTTATTCCGCCACAATGGTAATAATTTTCAGCTAAAATTTGCAATGTATTGAAAAAAAATGATAAAGAAACATAAACCGAACAACCGAGAAAAATGGAAAGGTAAAATTTGATGGCGAACCCTGTTTTGATCAACGACATCGACAATGAAAACGAGCTTGCCATAGTCCTTTCCGTAGTTAACCAGAGCCACTCTCCCGATCTCCACGTACCTCTTGAACGGCTACACCATGAATGAAAACAATTAACGAATGTAATTATAAAAAAAGAACATGAAAATGGCGATATGTTTCTCGTTGTTGTTTGGAAGCTGTGAAAAAACAAGAAATGAAGTGAAAAAAAGTGGGTAAACTTTCAGAATTTGGTGATTAAAGTAGAAGAATGGATTAGTTCAATGATTTATCTGGAAATAAATCCTAAAAGTTGTTAGTAATTATCAAATGAAGTAGAGGACAAAATGTTTCATTTGACTAATAAATGAATTAAAAATAGATATATAAGGATATATATGTTAGAGGGATAAGGATGAAAGAGATATTCTCTTCATCTTCATCTTCTTCTTCTTCATGTACGAGAGAAAGAAAGAGCTAAGCTTGCAAAGGTAAGATTCCTTTTAGCTGATTATTTGTAATTTTAAGAGTGAGTTTTGATCATTAGGTAATACTTAAGCTTATGGAAAGCTTAAGTTGTCCTAAAATCAAAAGATAAAGAAGTTATGAAAGATTAAAGAAAATGAGTTTCTAAAGGAAATTCTGGAAAAGAGTTAGTAAGTGCAATTTTGAGAAGGAATTTGACTTGTCATCAATCTAATTAAGAAATATGGAGTGTTAGAATTAGATTTAAAACATGTTAAAATCTGATATGATTCTTGAAGTAATAAAGAGGAGGATATTAAGGTTAAAGAAGAGATAATTGATTATAAACGAGTTTAAACTGTATATGAAAGTTAGGAATATGAAGGGGATGAAATATGAAGCATTTGAGTGAGAGTTGATGATTTTTGGGTTCAAAAAGAGGTTCGGGCAGAGTGCATCGATGCACATTCATAGTGCATCGATGCATCAGGTTAAAACCCAGAATTTGTTTGAAGGCGTATCGATGCACAGGTAGTGCATCGATGCACTCTTTTAAAATAGAAACATCGAATGCAATTAGTTCATCGATGCATAAGGCATGCATCGATGTATCCCAGTGATAATACAACATCGAATGCATTTTATGCACCGATGCATCAGTAGTGCATCGATGCATAGTTTCATTGAAAGATGAAATTGGCATTTTTCTTAGTCTAAGGAGTGAACCATTAGAGTATATTAGTTATAATACTGATATAGATCTATGAATGATTATGTAGATATAGAACGTGATCCATTCAGAAACAATTGAAGGATTAGAATCGAATCAAAGCAAAGCTAAGGTGAGTGCAATTTAATTGTACTTATGTTATCGAATAAACTTGGCTGTGATGAGCCAGTGATGGAGTTACTATGGTAAGAAGTGACTCCTAAAATGTTATTTGATTTGTGAATGATATGATGCTTATGTGTATGAGTACATGATTACATTTATGTGATATGTGATATTGAACTATATGAAATTTAATATATAGAATACATGCCTATGTGACAAGCTATGTGAAACTGAATTAAGTAAATACATGACATGAGATAGATAATATGAGTTATGTGATCATATTAAAATATTTAAGTGATATGTGAAAGTGGATTACATGTTTATGTGAATATGTGATACGATATAGATTCATAATATATGTTTATGAGATATATGTTTACACATACATAGGGTATGTGACAGAGAGAAGGAACATGGATTATAAGATCAATAATTACACTATATGTGATACGTGACAGAAGAGGGATATGTGTTTATAAGATAAATGATATGATAAGTTATGTGATTACATGTATGTATTAATACATCTTGCTTGAATTACATGTTAGTGTGATTGTGAATAGGTAGGAAGGAACAAATGATGATATAAGAATCTATTATAAGATACATTATATGAAATACATGGTTACACATACATGTGGTATGTGACAGAAGAAAGAACAAGTGATGAGAAATGTATTCATAATGATAATGCCCATGTTATGAGTTATGAGAACTGTAGGTATAGTTGGCATGCCAAGAGTCAAAGAACTACCTATGTCTTTCGAGATATATGGACAGTATACCTATGTTCTAAGGACATATGGATAGTTTACCTAGGTTCTTCGGGACCTATGGATAGTTATCGAGGATCTTTATGACCTCTGGATAGTTACCAAGGATCTTTATGACCTCTGATAGTTACCGAGGATCTTTATGACCTCTGGATAGGTCCTTCGGGAATTGATCGAGCTATGGTGACAACATATGTGTGCACAGCCTCATGTACTCACATACCTTAAGTTCTCACTAGTATACATGGGCTAATAAAGAGATTAAACAAACATATTGAATGTGATATGTATAGATGGGTTTATAAATGGTTATCAAAGGTAGTGGTTTGAAATGTGTTACATGAACCATATGAGTTATGTGTGTTTCTTAATGATAATGATAGAGATTATGATAATGATGGTATATGTTTATGTATGCTTTATGTATATAATATATATGTTTTATATGCCTCACTAAGTCATCGACTTGCGTGTGATTGTTTCACGCGTAAGGTTTGGAAAGCGAAATGAGAAGTAAAGAGGAACAAGACAGGTCAATTCTCCTTACCAAATGTCATATCAGAAGAGAGGTGAATAATATGTATTTTTTATATAAAGTTCAGTTGGCATGTAATTAAAGATATATTGTATAAGCTCTGAATAGTTTTGTAATGTTTTGAATAAGTTAAATGTTATAAAAGTTTTTAAATTACTCACTATTTTATACGAATAAATGTTTGAAAAGTCAATGTGACACTTCGGACTCGTATCCGGGTCGGATACGAGTTAGGGGTGTTACATTTAATGGTATCAGAGCTACGGTTAGCCGATTCTAGCTAAAAAACGAAGTCAAAATTGTTTTAAAAAGTATACATGCCGACATAAAGTAGAAAATTTTCTGATCTGATAGGGTAAGGAGTGTACTGTCTTGTTAATAGAGTTAAATTATTATGTTAAATAAGATATGTGAATACCAGAGAATGATTTATGAAATTTATATATATGTTTATATGATATGATGGATGATATGTGAACATATGCAATTGACATATGTTATACAATATGAATTGGATGAGCATATGCACGTGATATGTGATAGAAGAAATGATATGAGCACATGAAATATGAGAGTTTCCAAAGTGAAACACAAGGCTATAGACCTGAACGTAATAGCATTCACCTGCCCTGGCCAGGCAGGGAGAAGAGTGAAAACCTCAGGGAATGCATGTATAAGATTAGAGAATGATTCATGATGTTGAATGATATTCGATGTGTTTACAATGTTTACAATGTTATTTTTTTTAACTCATAGAATGAATGTATTGAGATAGTTAAAAGATTTAGAAGCACCTAAGTTCAAAGGTGAATTTGAGGAATGTTCTGTTGTTACAGACATTTGGTTAAAGGATATGAAGAAAATGTTAAACGGTTTTCATTTCTCCAAAGTGGAGAAGTTAATTGAGTAGTTTCATTACTACGCGGGTAAACTAGAGTATGGTGCACAATGTCACCATAAGAACATTAAAAGATCAAGTGACGCGGTTATTGTTTGTAAAAGAGTTTAAGAATAAGTGCATCAGTGATACGTTTATAAGATGAATGAAATCAGAATTATGAATTCGAAACCAAGGGATAGTACTGTGTATAAGCAAGAGTGTGGATATGATAAGAGTTTGTATTCTAGATGGAAAGAGTTAGCATTGGCTAACAAGAGTATGTGATGAAAATGTAATGGAATTATAATATATTGACAGGTTATGATAACCAAATATAAAGAGGATTTGGATACAGTTGTATAGTTTGATAATAGTAAGGTGTTGTGGTGAAGAAGATAAAGATTTGTATGTTTGAAGGAAATACAAGTACAATAGATGATAAGAATGAGGTTCTGTACAAGTAAAGTTGATTATCAAAGTTATGAAAAGATATAGTTTAGTTATGTTATAAGAAGATTTTGATAATGAAAGGATTAAATATGATAAAGGATTATAAGGATGTGCAAATTATAAGTTTGATTAGAAGTAAGAAAAGTGTGTAAGGTTATTTGAAGAGATTATGTGTATCGTAATATAGACAATGATGAAAGAATGAGTAAAAGTTTGGATTCTGGCTAATTAATTAGAAAATGAGGAAAGGAATCAATTGATTGATTTTTTGATTTGAGTGATAAGAATTGATGTTAATTTCTACAGGATGAGTAACATTATGTGGATTTTAGAAAGGTCAAAGGAAAAATGCAGAATCGAATGAGAAAAAAAAAACAGAAATGGATTGATGTTATTGGTTATTGTTTATATGATAAGCAACAAAAGATGAACGTATAAACGAAAAAGATAGTTGGAAACTAAAGGATTGAAAAGTAAGTTTATGATGATGACAAGAAAGAATAAGTCAAGGAAGCAACATAAGATCATTAGAAGATATGTTCTTATTATGATGTGCAGTGAAAATTCGAGGATGAATTTTCTTATAAGGAGGGGAGAGTTGTAACACCCCAAACTATGGGTTAGTGACTAAATGGTAAACTTTCAGAATTTGGTGATTAAAGTGGAAGAATGGATTAGTTCAATGATTTATCTGGAAATAAATCCTAAAAGTTGTTAGTAATTATCAAATGAAGTAGAGGACAAAATGGTCATTTGACTAATAAATAAATTAAAAATAGATATGATAAGGATATATATGTTAGAGGGGATAAGGATGAAGAGATATTTTCTTCATCATCTTCTTCTTCTTCTTCTTCTTCTTCATGTACGAGAGAAAGAAAGAGCCAAGCTTGCAAAGGTAAGATTCCTTGTTAGTTGATTATTTGTTAATTTTAAGAGTGGGTTTTGATCATTAGGTAATACTTAAGCTTATGGAAAGCTTAAGTTGTCCTAAAATCAAAAGATAAAGAAGTTATGAAAGATTAAAGAAAATGAGTTTCTAAAGGAAATTATGGAAAAGAGTTAGTAAGTGAATTTTGAGAAGGAATTTGACTTGTCATCAATCTAATTAAGAAATATGGAGTGTTAGAATTAGATTTAAAACATGTTAAAAATCTGGTATGATTCTTGAAGTTAATAAAGAGGAGAGGATATTAAGGTTAAAGAAGAGATAATTGATTATAAACGAGTTTAAACATGTATATGAAAGTTAGGAATATGAAAGGGGATGAAATATGAAGCATTTGAGTGAAGAGTTGATGATTTTCGGGTTCAAAAAGAGGTTCTGGGCAGAGTGCATCGATACACATTCATAGTGCATCGATGCATCAAGGTTAAAAGCCAGAAATTTGTTTGAAGGTGTATCGATGCACAGGTAGTGCATCGATGCACTCTTTTAAAATAGAAACATCGAATGCAATTAGTGCATCGATGCATAAGGCATGCATCGATGTATCCCAGTGATAATACAACATCGAATGCATTTTATGCACCGATGCATCAGTAGTGCATCGATGCATACTTTCATTGAAAGATGAAATTGGCATTTTCTTAGTCTAAGGAGTGAACCATTAGAGTATATTAGTTATAATACTGATATAGATCTATGAATGATTATGTAGATATAGAACGTGATCCCATTCAGAAACAATTGAAGGATTAAAATCGAATCAAAGCAAAGCTAAGGTGAGTGCAATTTAATTGTACTTATGTTATCGAATAAATATTGGCTTGTGATGAGCCAGTGATGGAGTTACTATGGTAAGAAGTGACTCCTAAAATGTTATTTGATTTGTGAATGATATGATGCTTATGTGTGTATGAGTACATGATTACATGTATATGTGATATGTGATATGTGATATTGAACTATATGAAATTATAATATATGAGAATGCATGCCTATGTGACAAGCTATGTGAAACTGAATTAAGTAAATACATGACATGAGATAGATAATATGAGTTATGTGATCATATTAGAAAATATGTTAAGTGATATGTGAAAGTGGATTACATGTTTATGTGAATATGTGATACGATATGAGATTCATAAATATATGTTTATGAGATATATGTTTACACATACATAGGGTATGTGACAGAAGAGAAGGAACATGGGATTATAAGATCAATGATTACACGTATATGTGATACGTGACAGAAAAGAAGAGATATGCGTTTATAAGATAAATGATATGATATAAGTTATGTGATTACATGTATGTATTAATACATCTTGCTTGAATTACATGTTAGTGTGATTGTGAATAGGTAGGAAGGAAACAAATGATGATATAAGAATCTATTATAAGATATATATGAAATACATGGTTACACATACATGTGGTATGTGACAGAAGAGAAAGAACAAGTGATGAGAAATGTATTCATAATGATAATGCCCATGTTATGAGTTATGAGAACTGTAGGTATAGTTGGCATGCCAAGAGTCAAAGAACTACTTATGTCTTCGAGACATAGGACAATATACCTATGTTATAAGGAACATATGGATAGTTTACCTAGGTTCTTCGGGACCTATGGATAGTTATCGAGGATCTTTATGACCTCTGGATAGTTACCGAGGATCTTTATGACCTCTGGATAGTTACCGAGGATCTTTATGACCTCTGGATAGGTCCTTCGGGACATTGATCGAGCTGTGGTGATAGCATATGTGTGCACAACCTCAATGTACTCACATACCTTAAGTTCTCACTAGTGTACATGGGCTAATAAAGAGATTAAACAAACATACTGAATGTGATATGTATACGATGTGTTTATAAATGGTTATCAAAGGTAAGTGGTTTGAAATGTGTTACATGAACCATATGATGTTATGTGTGTTTCTTAATGATAATGATAGAGATTATGATAATGATGATATATGTTTTTGTATGCTTTATGTTATATGAAATATTATATGTTTTATATTCCTCACTAAGTCATCGACTTAGCGTGTGATTGTTTCACACGTAGGTTTGGAAAGCGAAAAGAGAAGTAAAGAGGAACAAGACATGCCAGTTCTCCTTACCGAATGTCAGATCAGAAGAGAGGTGAATAATATGTATTTTTGTATATAAAGTTCTAGTTGGCATGTAATCAAAAGAATATATTGTATAAGCTCTGAATAGTTTTGTAAATGTTTTGAATAAGTTAAATGTTATAAAAGTTTTTAAATTACTCACTATTTTATACGAATAAATGTTTGAAAAGTCAATGTGACACTTCGGACTCGTATCCGTGTCAGATACGGGTTGGGGGTGTTACACTTTATTTGAAAAAATATATTAAATAAATATTATACGAATTTTATTATTATAAATTATTACATCTACAGACTATTAGATTTTGGTTTTAATATTATATATCATTTTAAAAATTATTATTAAATCAATCGATAATGAAATCAATTTGATTTTAATTTAATCTGTTTGTTTCGGTTTAAGTAATTGTTAAAAAAATTATATTTTAATTCTCAATTATTATCGATTCACAAATATATCAATACTCGATTTTATAATATCATTTAAATCATCTTAATTTAATCGAGTGGTACAATCCGATTCTAGTAACATTAAAAAAATATATATAATGTATACTCCATATAATATACATCAATTAGTATTTTTCTATTTAAAAAAAATATATTATTTGTTTTTTATTTATTTATTCTGTATAAAGAGACTTTTGTTTTTTACGAGAATTAAATGATAAGAATCAAATTTTTCAATAGTGTGAATATTTTTTTATTAAAACATTTATTTTATCTTTTAATGCTAATAATTGTATGTCTCCGTGATTTTTTAAGTTTTTGTATAAAAAAAAGTTTACTAAGTTTAATTGTATAATATTTTTTATTAAGTTTAATATATTTTTTTCAAATAAAGTATATTAGATATCGTTGAGTTATATACAAATGATCATTTTTTTCAATAAAATTTAAAAAATTATAAAATACTTATTAAATTTATTAAAAGATTATAAAATTATTAATAAATTTATTTAAATACTATAAAATAATTATTATATTATCGAACTTTTATAATTTATTACAACATTATAGTGACTATTTTTTAATAATTCATTAAATTTAATGAAATTTTATACTTTTTAAAAAAATAATAGCAAAAATAGTTCTTTGAAGAGATTAGAAGAGCTTTGAAGACATAAGTCCAAGTCTGCGCCAAGAAGAGGAAGCGCATACGTTAGAAGAGCTTCTGCCTTCTAAAAAACAAATGGTCTGCGAAGCCCAATGTCTGCGCGTGGTCTGTGCGGCGCATACATAAGAGCTTTGAAGACCTTAAACAGTGAAAACAAATACCACCCAAGAAGAAGACCAATGAAAAAAGCTTGTACCGAAAATCCTAACACATCGACAATCATGATATCTTTTATTAGAAAAAGAGCTAATATAAAATATTATTATAACATTAAAAATTTAAAATAAAAGTGGAAAACATTCGATCATTTTTCATTCATCATTTACATCCTTTCTCCATATCCTCTTTTTCTTTTTTTCTTCTCTTCTTCAGACTTTCAACCTCCAATGGCCGTCGGGACTCAGACTCTAGCACTAACGGTCTTCATTCAATCTCAAGTCACAATGAACTAAAAGCCTTCTTCCTATTCTTTCCATCTATAGTGTCAAAAAAATAAAAATGATAAATAAAGCAAGAATACACACGATAATGATAATAATAACCCCAATGCTCTATACGTTCTTACTAAATAAGACAGTTGGTTAAAACCTTCCTAATATTAGTATTTGCACGAGAAAAAGAAAACACAAAACTCATTATGTCTTCCTAATCGTTCATATCCATACCTAAATTTTCGACCAATATTATCATTTTTCTTTTGACTTTAAAATTGATTCCCGTTTCTTGAGAAAAAAAGGGGGGGGGAGATTTGATCTAAATGTTGCAGGCATGAGTTGATGCAAAATGTCTCTGTTTTTGCATCACACAAAGTTTTGTTCTTCTTTCATCTTCGAAGCTAATCAAATTTTAAAGAGGCTGTTTCAGTTTAGGATCAAACAAAGCCTTCCAAGATGGCATCTTCAAACAATAAGATGAAAGGCCTGTTAAAAGGCCTTAGATACATTTCTGAAATATTTGGTATGCAATCCCATCTCTTGCCAAAATTTACCCAAAATGGGTGTTGCAGAAAGAAAACTGGGTTTTTGATAGAAAAACATGAACGTCATTGGTTTGGTTTTCTCTTGTTAATAACAGTGAAAATGTGTGAACTTTTGTTGTTGTTGTTGTTGTTGGTTTTTTTTTGGCAGAAAATGAAAAAGAGCCTGAAATGCAGATTGGTCTGCCAACAGATGTGAAGCATGTGGCTCATATAGGATGGGATGGTCCATCAGAAGTAAAATCTGCACCCAGCTGGGTATATTGAAAGAACTACCATCATATTATTACTATGATTATGAAAAGTTGTGTTCATCTTTTTGTTTTCAATGATCAAAAGAATTAACATTGCCCCAAGTAAAAGCAAGCCATGATTCATATTGGGAGTGAATTCTGGCTTTCATTTTTATACGCAGATGAATGAGTTTAAATCATCTCCTGCCAATAATGGAGAAGCTCGGGAGGAAGATCCTAGGAAATCAGTCTCTCGAGGTCCCGATTCCGATCATCATCAAGTTTGAATATTTTTATCGAATCGGCTTCATTTATGTTGACTAGCATTTCTTTTACAGATGTGATTAGCCGAGATGGTTTTAGGGATCAAAGCTTACCAGCAACAGAGACGGCAGACGTGCCTAAATCATCAAAACGTGGTTCATCTTCAACTAGAAATGGTCCTACTGGAGAGTCTAGAGGGAAGGAAAAATCAGATAAGCCTAAGAATCCAAAGAAGAGTTCCAAGACCAATTCTTCAAAGGAAACTTCAGATAGCACCACAAAGCCTAAGAAAAAGCCAAAGGAACCAAAGGATTCGATTGACTCGGACAGCCAGAAGAAGTAGTCGACGAAACAAGTCAAAAGATAGCATCGAGGGATCCTCCAGGCGGTCCAAGACCAGGGACATGGATACTGGATCCGAGTCAGGGTCTGTGGCTGGAATCCAAGAGGAACAACTAAGTACTGGTTCAGGTTTTGAAGGGGAATTCTGAGGGGAAATTATTAAACGTTGGTGCCCATTGTTTGTTTTTGGTTGTACACTGTAGAACACCGATAGCTACTAGCTAGACTCCCATTTGCTTTAGTAGAAACCAAATTCTTTTCTTTTTTTCTTGTTTTGTTTCTTTTCTCATTTTTGAGGAAACCGAACCTTTTAAGACGTAAAGAGCTCCATTGGAATTAATGGTTGAAACTTGGAACTGATTAAGTGATTCAGCTTTCAATGGATGAAAATGGACCGTCAATTAGATCAGACTGATGACCAAGGCATTATTATAAATTGATTTCTTCTTTTGAATGGATGATAGTGGATGAGATTCATGTCTGCACTACTAGCTTGTCGTTTGATTAACGGGCAAAAACTGAACAGAGAAGAGAGTAATTACATAAACCCACTGCAATACAAAATTCCTATTAGCTTGTTTCTGTAAGATCTATCAGTGTTTTTTTCTTCTTCTTTTTCTTTCAGTTGATAATAAACAATCAAACTAAAACTATCAAAAGCCCCCAAAACAGCAACATTACATGAAAAGGAGAAGCTAACAGCCCTGTATTAGAACCACCATTGAGGATGACAGCGTTGGGGATGTCTGGTTTGCTGCATTTCTTCAATACCCTGGAGCTACTGCCAATGCTTTTACCATGGCTTAATTTCGCATCAACGCACAGTTCTGGATTACCCTTTAACCTTAATTTTTCACCAATTTTAGCAGAGAAAGGAACCCTTCCACTCAGATTGTTGTTTTCCAAATTGAGTTCACTGACAAACTCCAAGCACCCAAACTCCTCAGGCACTTTCCCTTAAAGCCTGTTGTTATCAAGTCTTAAATAACATAAGTTCCTCAAATGCATTCCCATGGAAGCTGGAATTTTCCCAACCAGTCCCATACCAGAAAACCCTATCCTCAAAATACTCCCAAGCTTTTCCCATATCTCTGGAATCTCCCCACCAAGTAAATTCCCACTCAAATACACATCTTTCAACCTTGGCATTTCAGCAAGAAACAAAGGAACCCCAAAGTTACCAAAACTGTTAAAACTCAAATCCAAGAAATCCAAATCCTGTAAGTTACCCAGACTCTCTGGGATTTTACCAGAAAACCCATTCGAACTCAAGTCCAGCTTCAAAAGCTGAGTGAGATTACCAACTGCACAAGGGACATTTCCATGAAAATCATTGGCACTAAAGTCGAGAACTTTAAGTTTCTTCAACTTGGACAAACCGGCAGAAACCTGTCCACTAAGCTTGTTTCTGGATAGTGTAATCTCTTCAAGAGTAACCAACTCACCGATCCCATCCGGGATATTCTCATAAACTCCATTACCTGTTAAAACCAGTCTCCTCAACCTCGTGAAATTTCGGATGATGCCACTAAGAGGACCAACAAAAGCTGGGTTGTTTATAAAGACAAGCTCTTCGAGAAAGGACCCGAAAGTAGTGGGAATCTCGGGGGCAAAAACATGAGTTTGGGTGTGTTTGGGTGTCTTGAGTTTCAAGAATAATATGTTTAAAGTTTGGCCACCTACCAAATAATTTTTCAATGTGTACAAGTTAGCTACCAAATATGAAATTCACATGTTCAAAGTTTGGCCACCAACCAAGATGAAATTTCCAATAAATTGGCCATCAACCAAAATGAAATTTCTAACTTGTGAACTTAATTTCTAGACAAATCTAACAAATCTCCATCTTGGCTTGAAATTACCAAGCCTACTCAACTTCTTCAACTCCCAAATTTGTAGTGCCTCTAATTGCGCTCACAAACGCCACACACCCGAAGGTGTTCATACTTTCAGGATGTTAATCAAGTTCAAACAATGATTGAACTTGATTATTGTTACCACCTTGGTCATCATATCTGCAGGATTTTCTGATGTCGCAATTTTCTGAAGTAGAATTTTTCCTTCTTCAAAGATCTCCCGCACAAAGTGATACCTCACGTCGATATGCTTAGTCCTTGAATGGTAGACTTGATTTTTCGCTAAGTGAATAGCGCTCTGACTGTCACAATAGAGACCAATGTGACTTTGAACAACTCCCAAGTCTTCCATCAACCCGTTAAGTCAAATTGTTTCCTTTACAGCCTCTGAAACTGCCATGTATTCTGCCTCTGTAGTAGACAAGGCCACCGTAGATTGCAATGTAGACTTCCAACTTACTGGGGCTTTAGCAAGAGTAAACAAATACCCAATGGTTGATCGACGCTTATCCAAATCACCAGCATAATCGGAATCAACATATCCAACCATACACTGACCAAGTGCTTCATCCTGTTCAAAAACTAAACCAACATCCATGGTTTGTTGGAGATACCGTAGAAACCATTTCACAGCTTGCCAATGTCCTTCTCCAGGATTATGCATGTATCTGCTCACAACTCCAACTGCTTGTGAAATGTCAATACGTGTACACACCATTGCATACATCAAGCTCCCAACTGCATTAGCATATGGAACTTTTGCCATATACACTCGTTCTTCGTTAGTTTTAGGAGATAATTGAGAACTAAGTTTCAAATGAGAAGCCAATGGAATACTTACATGTTTGGTATTTTCATTCATGCTAAAACATTGTAATACCTTTCTCAGATACTGCTTCTGTGTTAAACAAAGCTTCCCTCTCTGTCTATCTCTGCTTATCTCCATACCAAGAATCTTCTTGGCCTCACCTAGATCTTTCATCTCAAACTCTTGATTCAACTGAGCCTTTAATTTGTCTATCTCCTTTTGGCTCTTCGAAGCGATCAACATATCGTCAACGTAGAAGAGAAGATAAATGAAAGATCCATCTTTGAGCTTTTGCAAATACACACAATGATCATATTTGCTTCTAGTATACTTTTGCCTCCTCATAAAGCTATCAAATCGCTTGTACCACTGCCTCGGAGATTGCTTCAATCCATATAGCGATTTGTTCAGCTTACAAACCTATTTCTCACAACCACCATCTTTGTATCCTTCTGGCTGTGTCATATAGATCTCCTCTTCTAAATCACCGTTCAAGAAAGTCGTCTTTACATCAAGTTGAGCTAGCTCCAAATTCAACTGTGCTACCAAGGCCAACAATATTCTACTGGAGGAATGCTTCACAACAGGGGAAAATACTTCATTGTAGTCGATTCCCTCCTTTTGAGCGTAGCCTTTAGCTACCAACCGTGCCTTGTAGCGAACATCTTTCTTGTTATGAGATCCATCTTTCTTTACAAATACCCACTTGCATCCAATGGCTCTTTTACCTTTCGGTAATTGTGCCAGTTTCCAAGTGTCGTTCTTTTGGAGAGATTGCATTTCTTCATCCATGGCACTTTTCCACTTATCACTTTCCAAGCTTTGTATTGCTTCTTGGTAAGTGATAGGGATATCATCATCAACAACTGGAAGAGCATAAGCCACCATATCAACAAATCGAGCAGGTCTACGAATTTCTCTCCTTGGCCTTGTAACTGCAAGTGTTTCTGGTGTCTCCAATGGTTCTTGGATTTGAACCTCTTCATCTTCTGATTCTTCTATTGGAGTTGAAGAATCAGCTGCATCAACTTCTGGGATCATCATCTGCTGAAACTCCACCTGTTTTGGAGTATGCTCCACCTGCTGCGGAGTACTACTTGTCTGGACAGCTTCACTTGTTACCTTCTTTACTAGGGCAGATTCATCAAAGGTAACATCTCTGCTACAAATTATCTTCTTGGTGTCTAAACACCAAAGGCGGAATCCCTTCACTCCATGGGTGATTCCCATAAAGAGAGCCTTCTTTGCTCTCGGATCAAGCTAGGATTCTTTCACATGATAATAAGCAGTGGATCCAAATACATGTAAGGAATCATAATCAGTAGCAGGTTTTCTAGACCATACCTCCAATAGTGTTTTTCCTCCTATCGCTGATAACGGCAGACGATTAATGAGATGGCCAGCATATGTCACAGCCTCAGCCCAAAATGCCTTGCCTCAGCCAGCATTAGACAACATACATTGAACTTTCTCCAATAGTGTTCGATTCATACGCTCTGCCACCCCATTCTGTTGTGGTGTATGTCTAACAGTGAAGTGTCGAACAATACCATACTCATGGCAAACGTAAAAGAATGGGTCACTTTTATATTCCCCTCCATTGTTCGTCCTAAGACGTTTGATCTTTCTACCAGTTTGGTTCTCGATCATATTTTTCCATTTCAGGAAAATTTGAAGCACTTCATCTTTAGACTTCATCAGATACACCCAAACTCTTCTGGAAAAGTCATCTACAAAAGTTACAAAATAATGGTTTCCTCCCAAAGACGATGTCTTTGAAGGACCCCATACATCTGAGTGAATATAATCTACAATACCTTTTGTATTATGTATAGTGGTGCCAAACTTCACTCTCTTCTGCTTTCCTAGAACACAATGCTCGCAAAAGTTCAATTTGCAAGCCTTTGCACCTTTCAACAATCCTTTCTTTGCCATAATTTGCAAGGATTTCTCTCCAGCATGTCCCAACCGCATATGCCACAACTGGGTTGCGTCCAAATCATCACCTCCGGAAGCTGCTGCAACTGCTCCAATAATTGTACTACCTTGGTAGTAATACAAATTATTTTTCTTGATGCCCTTCATCATCACAAGTGCGCCATATGTGACTTTTAAAACTCCATCTCTCATAGTGACTACTGAGCCTTTGGATTCTAAGGCTCCCAACGAGATGAGATTTTTCTTCAAACTGGGCACGTATCGGACATCCGTTAGAACTCTGGTTGATCTATCTTGATTCTTCAATCGAATTGAACCTATCCCAACAGTTTTACAGGCATTGTCATTGCCCATATAAACAACTCCTGCATTTAGTTCCACTAAATCGAAGAACCACTCCCGATTAGGGGACATATGATAGGTGCAACCCGAATCTAATATCCACTCATCGGAATGGAATGTTGTTGATGAAGCAGCCAATGATATGTCAGAGTCATGTGCATCATGCTCTGCAACACATGCATCTGGAGCAGCTTTTCCTTTCTTCTTCAGCTTCGGACAATCTTTCTTCCAATGGCCTTTCTCATGACAAAAGGCACATTCATTTTTTCCCAGTCTGGACTTCGACTTTGATCTCCCTCTCCACTTTGGCGTTTGACTTTTCGAGCGACCTCTTGCCACCATGGCCTCTGCTGCTTCGTACTTGCTCTCATTCTTGGTTTTCTTCCTGAGTTCATAACTATACAAAGCATCAGTTACATCTTTAAGGGTAACATTATCCTTACCATGAAGTAACGTTGTCTCAAGGTGCTCAAATTCATCTGGAAGAGATGACAACAACATCAAAGCCAAATCTTCATCTTTGAAGGTTTCATCCATGCCCAATAAGTCTTCCACTAGCTCATTGAACGCAGTGATGTGTTCATTCATACTGGTGCCTGGTTGATAATCAAATCTGAACAATCTTTTCTTCATGTGGAGACGATTCTGAGAGCTTTTCTTCAGGAATTTTTCCTCCAAAGCTTTCCACATCTTACTTGCAGAAGTCTCGTTCTTGTAGCCATACTTCTGCTCCCTGGAAAGACAAGATCAAATCGTGTTGCACACCAAATGATTGATTGTTCCTCATTCTTTCTTTTCCATATATTCGGGCTTTTCTTCCTCAATGGCGATGTCTAGACCTTGTTGGAATAAAGCGTCTAACACCTCGCCTTGCCACATGCCAAAATGACCGGATCCATCGAACAACTCCACCGAGAAATTTGCATTTGACATCACCCTCCTCACCGGTCCAGATGAAGAGCTTGATATCTCAACTGATCCATATTTTGGCATTTTAATTCTAACGAACAATATTCAATATCACGAACGATATCTTTTCAGCAACGGAACCACCAGGATAACCTCAACCGAAGCTCTGATACCAATTGTTGAGTTTCAAGAACAATATGTTCAAAGTTTGGCCACCTACCAAAGAATTTTTCAATGTGTACAAGTTAGCCACCAAATATGAAATTCACATGTTCAAAGTTTGGCCACCAACCAAGATGAAATTTCCAAAAAGTTGGCCACCAACCAAGATGAAATTTCCAACTTGTCAACTTAATTTCTAGACAAATCTAACAGGGTGAAGCATTGATAGAACAAAAGCTTGCGTAGATGTTTGAAGGAACTGAAGATGAGAGGGCTAAAAGTGGAGTTCGAATAGCAAGGAGGGTTCGGCGTATAATCCGAAAGGTATCCAAAACTCAGTTCTTTGATGTGAACCGTAACGTTTTTCGTTGTGGGATCCAAGAAATAATCGCAAACGACGCCGTGGGGAGGGTAGGAACAGATGTCGTCGGGGAAGAGAGTCCGCTAGGGGATGTCTGAGTTGATGGAGGAGAGAACTCGGTAAACCGACTCCTGCTCGGCCGAGTTGAGGACAGTGTGCTCCTGTTGCAATGAAATAGTAACTAAAATGGACATGAAAGTGAATAAAAACAGGAACTTGAAAATGGAAAGAAGAGTCATTTTGCTTCTGGGCTTACACGTTTATTTTTCCTGAGACTGAAAAGTGAAAACGGAGGAGAAAAAAGAAAAACCAAAGGAATGTGGAATTTTTATCCCTTATCTTTTTGTACCTAAACCACAATAATACAAAGAAACGAAAACTCGGGAAGTATCTATAAAACGTAATTTGACAGGCTAATCTTTATATATATATATATATATATAGCAACAATAAAATAAAATATTTTATAAACCTTTATATATATATATATATATATATATATTCTAATGACATATGTTTGCATAAATACATATGACAATAGCAATGCATGTGAAAGCATCTCACGTTTAAAATGTTATATTTAAACACAATTAATTAAATTGTATATTGTAATTTGAATTTGGCCTATGATATTAATACTCTAATAAGAAGTATTGATATCTTATATTGATTTGACATTGATACCACATATACAATACTCATATCAAATGCATCTAATAATCAAAATCTCTCTTAAACATACTTAAAATCTATCAAATTTGATCCAAACCATAAGCAACCTATATTATAGTATATTTTAAAATGATATAAACACATATGATCCATTAAGATCATTATAGATACACATCAACTATACTTCATCAAGCATTATCACCATTATGAATTAGACATATTCACCTATCAACTTATCATGTTCTTCATAGTACGACATACAAGTCATATCCTTACCATTTAAGCAATATACCATGTTTGTTTCACAGCATATAGTTATCATCACTTGGCTCAATTATCATTTGCACATCATGTTTATTTACTTATACGTCTTCTTTCCCATGGATTAGAACATACATTACAACCTTATTTCTTATTATTAACAACTAGGGGGTGTAAATGAACAGTTCATTCGGTGAATTGTTAGTGAAATGTTTATATAACATTTGTTTATGTTCATTTGTTAAGCTAAATAAACAAGTATGAAAAAAATTATGTTCATTTAATAAACAAACGGACATGATCATATATGTGTTCGGTTCATTTATGTTCACGAACAAGCTCGTTTATCGACTAGTTCATTTACGTTCATGAACAAACTTGTTTATCTGGTTCTTCTTTTCATTTTATTTTTTATATTTTAAATATTGAAGAAGGTATGGACTAAATTGAACATATGGTAAAAGTTAAATTTTAAAATGTGAATTTGAAGAAGTTTAAGCATTATTAGCATAATTTTACCATTTTCTTTAGCGTGCAAATAAAAGTGTGAAACTAAAAAAATCAAACATATAGACGAACACTAAACTATCATGCTCATGAACTCTAATTGAACATGCTCGGTAATATTAAATGAATATGTTCGTTAACATAAAAATGAAAATGTTCACGAACATTAAAAGAATACGTTCGCGAACAATAAATAAACGGACATGAACACAATATTAAAAAACTAAACGAAGATGAATAGAACATAAACACCTTCAAAAACTAATAAACAAGCATGAACATAACTTTATTCGTTCAAGCTCATTTCATTTACACCTCTATTAACAACATACTTCTATACGTCACAAAAGCATGACCACACACGGCATCATAACAATCAAATAATCTTTAAATTGTCCATTTAAGTTCATGCAAAATATAGCTAAAGTATATACATAGCTTAGATAGTTTAATGAAATAATTTTAACCATGAATACCATTGAATGACACCTCTATAAAACTACTTTGGCAATAATCATAACAATATATGTAATCATACTTTATACTAACAATTGAAATGTATGCAACAATAAGTTGCATACTTATAGAGTAATACAAATTATAATAAGATTATATTAGTATGATGGTACTCTTTTAATACACATATACATAAACATCCTATAACACTTCTAATAATGTAATAACACGTTAACATGATTAATCGTTCAACTCTATCGAAATATAAGTCTGATCAATCGTCAACGTCTCTCTAATTATATTGTAATCTCAAATTAATTCTTATTTGAAATTAAATACAGGTTTAAAATTGTTATGAATGGCGTAAGAAAGATTAGAGAAATCCTTATATTTTACGAGTCATGTGAATTGGTAATAAGTCTATTTCACTTAAATCTCCACAAATTGTAATAAGAAGAATCTTTGTATGGTTGGAATACTGTTTGCTTACTCTAAAGAAGGTAATTTTCTAACTCCTTCACTATTTTCAACCTTAGAAATCTCATGAATTAAATTAACATCACTACTTTGATTATCAGAATTTATACAAGGTCAAAATTCGAGTAAATTCTTAATTTTTTTACTTTACTTTATACATTTAAATATAAATTTTCATAAAATTATAATACGTCTTTAACTTAATGGTTGAACACGAAACCTTTTTTTATAATAAAAACTCATTGAAAAAATAATTAGATGATCAAAATAAAATACAAGAATTTAAAATTGGAAATAATATAAAATCTCCATTACATTTAAATTAAATATAAGAGAAGAGAAAAATAAATTTCCTTTCTTTTCTTTTCTTTTTGGGTTTAGCTGAAGAGAAGCCGGCAGAAAAACCTGGGGAAAAAGTTAGCCGCAGGGAGCCGGCAGTGAGGCGCCGCAGCCGCCGACTTACTGTTATAATGTCCAATGAAAGAGATATCATTGAAAGACGAGAATAGAGGCATGCATTTCTACGTGTCAATATTCTAGTCGATTTAGACAACATCTGATGTACGGAAGATTGTTTCCGGAAATGGCAGTGCATGCGAATTGCCAACGCCATTTCTGGTGAGGTTCTGCGCTTTGTGGGCTCCCTTTTCTTTTCCTGCCTTTTAACTTCCCTACTCGATTTTCTTTATCACTCATCCAGAATTTGTCTTGGCGTCTAGTTCTTTTACCTCGCGGTTACATGTTGGAGTGAATCAGTGGAAACAAAGTCCTGACTTGGAAACAGAAAGAATCAATTTCTTGGTAAACTACATTTATGGTCCTTTTAGTTTTGGTCTATCTTATTTTAATCATTAATTTTGAAAAAAATTGCATTTTCATATAATATATATATTCTACAAATTTTCATATAAATATTTTTACATTAATATTGAGAATTCAACTTGTTAAAAAGAAAACATATTACATTGATAATTTGATAAAATATGAATTTTAACAATCATATATATTATCGATTAAACATTAATATCTTACATTCATATCAATCAAATATTCTCAATTGTCAAATAATATTATATTTCAATAATTTTATTTTCTAAACCTAGTCTTACGTCCTATGAACCAAAACGCCTTGAGTTTTTTTTCCCTTCATCTTGAACCAAAATTGCTTTCACTTTCTCGTCAGAAGTCAAAATGCTTCAACCACCCCTCAAACATCATCTACCAATTAAAAGCAAAACATGTTCTACTATTTTGGACAAAAACAAATACTCTACAGTTATTGTAGCAGCTGTCTGAAACCAAATTTTCCATCAAGCTAATAACTCTACAGCAAGAACCAGTGATGCCAGAAATGCATGAACAGCAGCAGAAACAACATACAGACATGTCCAGAAGTTATCGGAATATAAAATGATCTGTGACAACATCAACCAGTTCAGACGGAGATGAACTTAAGAAAAGCAGAAATCCATATAAGATGAGTAATAACATATGAAATAGTTAAGAGTAAAATGTAGCCAAACAAAGAACACCATACTCACTTCCATCAATGTGCAATCAGATTCATAGAAAAGCTTATATAGTTTCTTCACTTGCACAATATAGCCATTTCTATCAGCAACCTTTGGAGCCAAACCAGCCACAACCTTGGCAGCATCTTCATCCATATTTCTTTTGAAAACATCAATAGGTACCTATCAGAAATGAGTCCGTAATTCCTAAAATTTAAGTATAATATGCTCTGAAACCAGAATTGGACCAAAAAGTTAGTGAATACTGTTTGGACTTCATATCGGCTGCAAACCGAGTAATTGATCTTCTTGATGCCTGAAATACACAATTGTTCTTCTGCAAATCGATTAGTGAAATTTGTAATGGAAAAGCCATGCAACTTTTCTTGAGCCATGTTACGGATCATTTCAAATATGTTGTATTGGATTTGGGCCAATTGTAATGGGTGAAGGGTCAAGGATATGTTTCGGTTGGATATTTGGGCAGTGGTTAACGGGTTAATGAATTTTGGGTTAGTGTTAAGTTCTTTGATAGATGGGCTAGTAGTGGGTTTTGTAATGGATTGTGTGCTGAACGGGTTTTGTAATAGATTGTGTGCTGAACGGGTTTTGTAATGGATTGTATGCTGAACGGGTTTTGGCCATTTGTATTCGGCCTTCGGCTTATATTGTGAATTAATTTGATGATAATGGATTTTAATTGTGTATGCGACACATGAAAACATAAAAAGAAAAAACATGTATAAATATTTATATAATTATTATCGATCATCAGTTGGACTAGTGAAACGTGGTATTAGATATTTTAAATAAGGTCAGAGACTTGAATCATATCGTTTGTGTATGGAGCAAATTGGGTTAGGAGGATCACCTCACATAAAACCTCTGTAGTACCGGATCAAGATTAATAGATTAGATATTGATCGTTATACCAAAAAATATTTATTTAATCATTTTTATATAATTAATTATAATTAAATTAATATAATTACTAAACCAAACTATATAGATATATATATTTAAATATTAAAATTAATTAACACCAACCAAGTGAGAAGAGATTGTTGTTGTCCCTTGATATTCCAAGTTTGAACATTGCATATACAGAGGTGCAAACGTTTATTATCAAATAATTGAGAGTTTTTGGACAGTCTTTAGACAAATAAACTACAATAAATAAAGATATACTTTTTTTAACATCTCAATATCTTGAATCATAATCATTCATTTCTATTTTTTCTTCTCTAATATTATTTTTGTATTTCAAACATTTCTTAACATAGTATCTTCATATAAAAGGATTATATATTTAAATAAAATAAATTTCTCTTTAAAACTAAATCTCAAAGATGGGTGACCCAGTTTGTGTATATTATTTGAAAGCTATGTTTATGATGAGTGCAATTAATGGCACAAAATTAATTCTTTAACAAAGGAAGTCTTGAGGGTGAAATACAATAATGGATGTACTTCGAAACCCATTGCTCTTGTTGCTTGGTTATCTCTTCGAAATGGTCTTCTAAAACTGAACAAGGATGATGCAAGTCAAGGAAATCCTGGTATTGCAGGAGCGGGTGGTCTCTTGAGAAACGAAACAGGTGAGTGGATCCTTGGTTTTGCTTCGCATTTGGGATTTTGTTTGAGTATGGCAGGGGAACTCTACGCCATTAGAACGGGACTGTCCATTGCGTGGAAGTATGCTTATGACAATATCGTGTGTGAAGTTGATGCTAAGCTAGTCCTTTCAACTCCTTAATTCTGACGACGCCTCCTTACATCCATTGGGTGTCATTATTGAGGATATTCAGAACTTGAAAGCTTGCAATTGGAAGTTATCTTTCCATCATACATATCATAAAGATAATTTTTATGTTGATGCGCTCTCTAAGATGGGATGTAATGGCGAGGTGGACTTGATTATCTTCGATTATCCACCTTTGGAGGTTGTCTCACTCTTAGAAGCAGATGCAAGGGGTGTATCTTTCACTCGAAGCTTCTCTTTGCAGCAAGTTAATGATGTAATTTACCAATAAAAAGTGTCATAAGATAAAGGTCCGCTAATTTTTTAACGGTGAGGTATAAAAATAAAATAAAATGTAAACATTAGGTATTATTTTAAAATAAATAAAAATTATATAGTAAAACAAAATAAAACTAATAGTTTAAGTACTAAATATGAAATTTACCCTTTTTCACAAGAAACATATTCGTCGTAGCCAGAGAATGGAATGGGGGCCAGCCATAGTCTCATAAGAGCCAAACCTTGAAAGCTGGTCAGTTTGCCTTTTTGCTAAAGCCGGTCAATTTTAACCAAAGAAAAAGGAAGCTTATAGGTTCTCCCGTACTGTAGCTTAATATACAGTAAAAAAATAGTATTAGAAATGTTATTATTTTTTAATATTTTTAATAAAATATTACTTAAAATATTATTTTTTAGTGGTAATATTAATTTTACTATTTAAAAATCGATAGAAAAAATAACATTTAAGGTATCGTCTAATATTAACATTTTTTATAAAAAAAATAATGTTTTAAGTAGCGCCTAATATTAACATTTTCGATAAAAAAATTATGTTTTAGGTAACGTTTTATCGGAAATGTTAAAAAAATAATAATATTTCTAGTAGTGTCTTTCTTTAACCGTATATTTACGCTAACATATCCGAGACATCCAAAGCTTCTGGTCAAGCACTATTGCGCACCTTCTTTTTGTTCGAATTAGAATTTTACCACACACAAAAAAAAACAAATTACAATTAGTTATAATCAATACATATTTAAAATATAATTATAACATTTATATAATATAATAATAATTAATCATCATAATACATAAACAAATTAATAATCAAAATATGTAAAATAAAATGACATTCAAAGAATATAAACTTTTACCAACACATCGCTAGCAGAATTTCACTCAATTTTTATTGAGGACAATAACTAACAAATTTAAAAAATATTAGGAGTCAGATACTATACATAATTATTAATGATAGATTTAAAAATATTTTTTAAAGTGAATACGCATATATTAATAATATAATTTTTTTAATGAGGTAAGAACAAATAAAATGATCATTATTATTAGATGTGAGTGTTCGATCGAGTCGAGTAAAAAAATTTGAGTTGAGAAGTCATATTTTATAACTCGGAGTTAATTTGAATTTTTTTTTAGTCAAGTCTAGTTTTCGAGTTTCTGTTTAATTTTAATTGTAAATATTTATAATATTATGATATTATTTGATTCAAATTTAAATAGTCTTTTATAATCATATACAATACATATATATATTTCTTTATATTTTTTATTTGTGATATATATATATATATATATATATATTATTTAGAGTCGAAAGACATGACTCAAACATAAAAATCAATTAAATAATTACTAAAAAAATTTGAGTTATTCTAGTTGCATTTTGTAACTCGATTTGAACTTGAAATTTTTTCAAGTCAAGTTTATGAAATTACAACTCAAGATTAATTCGAATCGATTTTTTTTTCAAGTTGAGTCGTATAAAAAAGATCGATTTTTCGAGTCGAGTTTTACTTAACTTTATTTATTATTTTTTAAAATTTAAATTAAATAAAAGTAGTGGCACTACGTACTAGATGAACGTTCAAAACTAGTAATTTTTACTTTTATTTTTACTTC
This sequence comes from Hibiscus syriacus, assembly GCF_006381635.1. Classification (NCBI taxonomy): domain Eukaryota; kingdom Viridiplantae; phylum Streptophyta; class Magnoliopsida; order Malvales; family Malvaceae; genus Hibiscus; species Hibiscus syriacus. The sequence goes on along the minus strand of NW_024062890.1, from coordinate 1,410,863 downwards.
CATAATTTCTGCAGTGTCCACCCAAAAACATTTAAATTCAAATTTAAAATACTGGACTTTGGCCCAACTCAGAGGACGAAGAGGATTTAATTTGCTTGAACCTTTTCTCACAAGATTATAGTAAACTGAAAATACGTGCATGTCAATTTACTTTTAATTTTTTTAATAATTATTTATATTTAATTTATTAATTAATTTAGATCGGATATTATAAACTTTTAATAGACGATCATTCTAATATAATTTATTTCATTCATAAACCCTAGAATTTTAGTCCCAAGTTTATTTAAACAAACTGGTTGTATGATCAATTGACTTGAAATGAGCGTAAACTGAAAATACAAGAAAGCATCTAGGAAATTTCCAGTTTATTATTTATTCGGAAGTAACATCAAAATGTACATACACGTCGCATGCTATTCTAGTCAGTACCCAAAAGGAAAACTGTTGAGCAAAAGCTAAGGCTACTTACAGCACCAGAGAAGGAAAACGATGATGCCCAAATGAGTTGTCTCGACTTCTGAAAAAAATGGAAACAACCTCACATCTGTAGAAGACGAGCGAGTTGACTCGGGTTTACGATGCCAGGTATATGGGCTCCATCGGTCTTGAGCAAGCTCGCCACTTCCACGTACCTTCGATGATTCTCCTCCCTCGGCTTCGGCTCCACATCCTCCGCTCTGGATCTCTTGCCTGCCTTGGCGTCTTCTCCGGTTCCCCTCCCGGAATCAGTTTGTTGCGGTCGGGCTGGGTCAAACGGTTGGCCAAACAGTGTTTCACGAGTGAGGAACTCGTGGGCCAGGTATCCGGCCAGGAGCTGGTTGGAGAGAACCGGATGAGCGGTTTTCTCAGAACCGGGTGATTTTGTGGGTGGATGACGGTTTATGTGTTTGAGGTCAAAATCGTCTCTCTCTTTTCGCTTGACGTTGGTGGGCATGGAAACACGACGGGGCGGGAGACGCATCGTTTTGGTGTTCATTATTGCGCCCTTTTAGGTGCATCCACGTTAGCACCAATCCTCCACAAAGCAAAGCACAAATTTCTATATTAAAGAGAAATTGTAAATTGGGGGGACCAGACCACCCCTTTCTCACTCTTTCTGATAAAAGGAAATATTTGGGGGTAAGAAAAAGAAACGTTAAAGAGTTCAACAAAGTAAAAACAGTAAAAAGTAAAAAACAAAAACAAAAACAGGGCAAAAAAATAAAAAGAAAGAAATAGAATCTGAGAGCGATTTATTTATGAAAATGAGAGGAGGAGGAGAGAGGGAGAACGATAAAAGATAGAGAGAATTGAAGAGAAGCTGAAAATGAAAACAAGGTGGGTTCTATGTATTTATAGATAAGGTATTTATAATTAACCCCTATCCCTTCAGGAAATTACGGGAATTGCCATAGGAGGGTCAAATTACGAAACTGCTCTTTTCTCTATTTTGTGATTTATTTATTTTTGTTGTCTCATTCCCTTTTTGGCGAATTAGATGGTTACCATGGAATAAGTTACCAATTAGCGAAAAAAATAAAAATTAAAAAATCATGGCAAAGATTGAAGATTCTTGTTTACCCGCAAAGCATAAGATGATGCGGCATTTTCCCAAATCTTTTCATTGATGTCAATTAATAATTATAAATTTGTAATATTATTTTGCTAATCGTTGAACAATTCGAAAATATATAAATAATAATTAAAAAGTCCACCGTCAATTGTCGACATAAGAAATTAATATCGTATATCAAACTCGGAGATAAATTTTTTGATCAAGTTTGATCTATGAATCAATCCTAAAATAAATGTAATTTCTAAGAGAGAGAGAAAGTATAAAAATAGAGAAGAAATGAGTAATATGACGATGGATAAGCATATAAGTAAGGATCACTCTCTTATTAGCGACTCTTTATGTTATTCTGCTAATTGTTGAACAATTTAAATATATATTATACATAGGAGGTTCATCATCAACCATCGACATAATGGATAAATACATCCTTGAAATAAAAATTTTGATTGGACTCAACCTACGAAACGATATTAGAATATATGCAAGTTTCAAGAAAAAAGAAATATAAACAGAGAAGAAATGAGTAAAATCATAATAAACAAATATATAAGTTATGACCCCTTCCCTTCTTAGCATATATTCATTCAAATTAGGAAGAAGTAAAACTCATTGTATCTTCGTCTTTGTCCTATTCTTATGCAGTAGATACCCGTTTTGTTCGGATTATAACCATTTTATTATTATTATTATTATTATTATTATTATTATTATTATTATTATTATTATTATTATTATTATGTTACAAGCACTTGATAGGGCCCAATTACAAAAGGCCCATCGACCCTAAAATCCCACCAAGGCCTAAGATAGCAAGCCCAAGTGTTTTGAAACCCTAGTTGTCGCCGTCGCTCACACCAAGAGTCACTCATGTCGTCGTCGCCTTCTTCGTTTGCTTCGGTCATGCCAATCTAGTCAACAACCAACATCAGCAAATCTGGCAAAACAATGAACAAATAAAACAAAATTGCCAGAAAATTCACCAACTAAACCTAATCTGGAAAACCCATTAAAAAGGGATTAAATATGAAAATCTTGGATGATTAATGCTGGAGTTGGAGCAATCATCATCCCTCTGTTGTGCTTCCATATACCACCAAATCCATCACCAAATCAGCAGGTAGTAGGGAGGATAAAAGAGCAAGGAGGGGTTCGAAAAGGGGGAGAAAAAAGATAACCCTTTTTTTCTAAAAGAATGAATAACTTTTAAAAAATAGAGAAAGAAAAATAGAGAAAAAATAAAATAGAGAAATTCAAAAGGAAAAAATAGAGTAGATTTACCTTGCTTTGTTGATTTTTGGGAAGCCGATAGGTCACCGAAAATCTCAAACGTCGTCGGAATCCACTTTTTGGGAAGGTGAAATCCTAGATCTAGGCTTGTGAGGTTGGTTTTAGTTAAAAATAACCTAGGATTTGAGTTTAGAAGAGAGAAAAAAGATATTTTGGGTTTATTTTATTTTGGGGTTTTTTTTACTTTCCGACCACCGTCGGCGATGATGACCGATGATCTCCTATGTAAGAGAAGAGGGAGTTGAGAGAATATAAACTCTCTCTCTCGTTTGAAGTTTGGAATGGTATAATGGGGGAATGACTTGGTTTTGGCCATGTAGTATGGGTCTATATCAAACCCAAAACTATGTCGTTTCATGCCCTCATCACTGTGTTTTTTGTGTTTTAGAGGTAAATTTCAGTTTTGGTCACTCGTCCATTGTATCCTTATGTTTTAGTCCTAAACGAAATGGGTTATTATTGATTCTGAACCTTAAACATTTTCATATATATGTGTTAGTCATTATATGTGATCAGGATTGTCAGTTGGGGTGAACTGGTGGTGATTTTCGTGCCCAATATTTGACTGAATCATAAGGCAGACGACAAGAGATGGTTCTCATTTGAAGATAAAAATATACCGAAAGTTGCATCAATGCATACATGTTAGGCATTAATAGGATCATGACAATCACAAAATGCATGATGATGATAAATGTAATTGAATACTTATAGGTTTTCCAAAAGAAAGTTGAAGGTTGAAGATGCTAAAACCCCAAGATAAAAGTTACCAATTCAAAGTCCCAAAAAGGGAGAGGTTCAAATAACACTCAAGTCGATGCATATTCTCATATTTGGTGGCTGCGAGACAAGTTTCCACAAGAGAAATCGATTTTCAAATATTCTCTTGAATTCCAAACCTTCAGATATGATGTTTTCAAATTCTCAAAACATATACTAACAAGTGGTAATGTTTAATTTTTAGATTCAATCTTCCCTGAAGAGCAGTGGAGCGAATAAAAGTTTTTGGATCCAATATACCTTGAAACACAGCGGAGCAGATCTCTTTTCTCAGATTTTATCTTTCTTGAAAAGCAGTGAAGCAAATCAAACATGATTCACCCTGAAGAATAGTGGAGTGAATCAAAGTTTTCGGATCTGATATACCCTGAAACGCAGCGAAGAAGATCCATTTTCTCAAATTTGACATTCCCTGAAGAGCAGTGTAGCAAATCAAACCCAATTCAACATTCCCTGAAGAGCAGTGGAGTGAATCAACGTTTTTAGATATGATCTACCTTTAAGAACAACATAGCAGATCCCTTTTTCATATTTGATCTTCTCTGAGGAGAAGTGGAACAAATCTATCTCAATTTAATCTTCCCTAAAGAGCATTAGAGTAAATCAATGTTTCCAGATTTGATATACCCTGAAGAACAGTGAAACAAATCTCTTTTCAAATTTGATCTTCAAAAATCTCTCTTGAGATATTGTTCATTTCCAGTCTCACTTGAGATGATGTCAAATTTCAAAGTATAGATACAACCAGACAAAAGCTCATTGTCTCTTCGTCTTTGCCCTATTCTTGTTAACATAAAAATGAGCAAAGAGGGGATGATGTAGACACTTGTTTTGTCTGAGTTATAACATTTTTATTTTATCATTATTATTATTATTATTACTATTTATTTTTTACAGGTTACAACCAATTGATTGAGCCCAATTACAAAAGGCCCATTGGCCCTAAAATCCTACCAAGACCCAAGATATCAAGCCCAAGTGTTTTAAAACCCTATCTATCACTACTGCTCACACCAAGAGCCACTCTCGCCACCACCGTTTGCTCTGGTCTATTCAATCTAGTCAACAACCAACATCAACAAATCTGGCAAAATAGTAAACAAATAAAACAAAATTGCCAGAAAATCTACCAACTAAACCTAATTTGAAAAACCCATTAAAAAATGGGATTAAATCCCAAAAATCTAGGATGATTAATGCTGGAGTTGGAGCAATCATCATCTCTCTATCGTAGCTTTCTTGTGACACCAAATCCATCACCAAATCAGTAGGCAATAGGGAGAATAAGAGAGTAAAAAGGGATTCAAAAAGGGGGAGAAAATAGAACCCTATTTTCTAGAAAAATTAAGAGATTTAAAAAAAGAAAGAAAAAAAGGAAAAAAATAAAAAGGAGAAATTTGAAAGGAAAAAAGAGTAGATTTACCTTGCTTTGTTGATATTTGGGAAGTTGATAGGTTGCCAAAAATCCCAAACGTCATTGGAATGCACGTTTTTGCAAAGGTAAAATCATAGATCTAGGTTTTGAGGTTGGTTTTAGTTAAAAATAACCTAGGATTTGGGTTTATAAGAAAAAAGGGATATTTTGGGTTTGTTTCAGACTTTTCGACCATCGTCGACGGTGGCTACCAGCGGTGGCAATGACTGGTGATCTCTCATGTAAGAGAAGAGAGAGTTGAGAGAATATATATAACATCCTGAAATCCAAGTTAGTCACTAAAATGAGAATTTTTAAAATTTGGGGATTAATTTAGGAAAATTTAAAGTTCAAGGATTTAAATAGGAGTATTTTATTATTGGATAAAAGGGTAAATATGAGATGATTATAAGGGTATTATGGTAATTTATCTTGGAAGATATTTTATCTCCCTTATTTAGGGATATAACACGTGTGAAAGAGAAAAGAACTTCAGAAGCTTGTCTTCTTTCTTTTTTCTTCTTCTTCCTCTCGTGGCTCCAGCTCCCAAAGGTACAAACAACAACAACAACAACAAAACCCAATTCCCATATGTATGGGGTAAGGGGGAGGTAGGGTAGTAGGCTACCCCCAACGCCAGGTTGAGAGTAGCTTCCGTGGAAGACCTCCGGCAGTCAGAAAATTAAAAATTTAGATAAAATGCAATGCATGTATAAATAAATACATAAATACATAGCTAAACAGTATTCATATGCAGTCATTAAAATCATATGTGCGTCTGTAACGGGAATTAATCCCTGCATAATAATCCCTGCGAAAGAATCTCTGCATATAGACAGAAACATAAGATCCGACTAAATTTAAAAGAGGAAACATGAAGAGAATGATACACAGAATCCAGCTCCCAAAGGTAAGTTGATTTAATTGGTTAATTTCTGGAATTTATGGGTTGAGTTGGAATAATTAGGTTTTATATAAGCTTAAAGAAAGCTTATATAACATTAAAACACCAAGAGGAAAGAATTAGAAAGGAAATTCTATTAAGAGTTTAGAAATGAACTTTTGTTATAGAAAGGTTTTTGAAGTTCTAAGGATGCATTTGACTTGTCAATGGGTTAATTGAGAAGTTAAAGGTGATAGAATTGAATTTAAAACACATGGAAAATTTGATGAAATTCTTTAATTCGAGAATTATGGTGAATTATGAGAGATGGTAAAGTGTTATAGTGTTATAAGAAGGTTTACATAGGTATATACAAGTTTTAAGGTATAAGGAGGGATTAATAAGTATAATTTGGGGTAAAAAAAGACATTTTCGTGCTCAAGATGTAAGTTATGGGATGTGTGCATCGATGCACATTCAATGTGTATCGATGCACTCTCAAATAAATGAACATCGAATGCCATTAGTGCATCGATGCATAAGTAATGCATCGATGCACTCCCTTAAAATGAAAACATCAAAGGTGATTTGTGAATCGATGCATGGGTAGTGCATTGATGCACATGTTAAGGGATGCATCGATACATGGTGGAATGTACCGATGCACTTCAATGGGATATGAAATAAATATTTCTTTCAGTCTAAGAAATTATAGATTATAGTATATCAATGGGATACTGATAGTATAAATATATGATTGTGTGAACATCGATCGAAAGCAAAGTTCGGATAGGTCGGCAGAGTAAGATACGCAAAGAAAACAAGAGCTTAAGAGTGTTCGTTGAGACCAGGTGAGTACATGATAGTAAGTGTACATTATGTTAAGGAATTAAGACTTGCGATGAGTCTAATTCTGATATTATGATATAAGTACTAAAGAATAAATATGTAGTGATATGGTGTTAGATGTATGGTATATGAGTAAATACATAAGTCTAATTGTTGAATGCATCTTTATGGGTGAACTATGTAAATGCATGTATTTATGACAATAGGTCATGTGATCATGAGATATATGATAATATATGTGAAAATAATATGACTCGTATGTGTTTCTATTAGAATGCTATGATATGTTATGTATGTGAAATGAATGATATGAATACATGTTAGTATAATAAGATATTAGATGTTATAATTGAATGAAGGGATTGTATGAGAAAATGTATGTGCGAAAATGTGTTGTATGATAATGATCTATGAGATATTGATAATAAGTCATAGATTACATGCATATGTAATATAAGTTAAAAGATAAGAAATAATATGTTATATGCATATGAGAAAAAGGTATGTGAACTATATTATATGTGAACTATATGAAATGGGATAAAGAACTATGTGATGTGACCATGTGTGAAAAGGATGAATAATGTGAATTTCATGGAAAAATGCTACGTGAAAGTAAACTAGATGACTATGTGATCATATGAAATGTGATAAAGAGCTATGTGAAAGAACTATGTGATATGAATATGTGAATGTGTAATGAGGTAAAAGATAATGCCCATGTCATGTGTTATGAGAGCTATAGATATAGTTGGCATGCCAAGAGTCGAGGGTCTACGCGGTCCTTCGAGACATGGAGGTCCTTAGGGACATATGTGTTATATGTGGTCCTTCGGGACATCTAAGTGGTCCTTCGGGACAAATTATATATGCCCCTAATGGGATTTATACGAGCTATGGTGACAGCATTGTGCACAACCTCTATGTACTCACATACCTTAAGTTCTCAATAGTGTGTATGAGATTTGAAAAAAAAAACATAATTTGATATAATGATACGTGTGTTTTTCGTGAAATGGTATATGGTATATGTGATATGTATAAGTGACAAGTTAGAATCATATGATAATAATGGTAACAAGTGCATATGTGCAGTGGTGATATGAGATGTTATATAATTATGTAGGATATAATCATAGCAATTATTCATGTATTGTTGTGGTTGAGATTATATTATACGTTTATGTTCAATATATGCTCATATGATGGAAGTGAATTAATGACAAGGAAATAAGTAAAGATAAACATGTTAGTGATGAGTTCAATAGGTATATAAGTATAATGTGTATTACATAAGATGTTCATGCATTTGTTAGTTTACTTTATGTATTTACATGTCTCACTAAGTCTATGACTTAGCGTGTAAGTGTCTTACACGTAGCCGTGGATAAGTCAGAAGATCAAGCTTCGGATTCGTAAAGCAGCATATCTCCGCGCAAAGTTCAGATCAGAAATATTTTGTAAAGTTGTCTTGTCATATAATTTAATATGTTGGCATGTAACTAAGTCATTATATATGTACGCTCTGATGGAGTCTGTTAAGGTTTTAAACATGTTTACGTAAAAGATTTACTTTATAGAATAGAATTTTTTAAATTTTCTATGTTTTTTTATAAAAGTATATGTTTTGAATGGTCAATGTGACTCGGATACGGGTTGGGGGTGTTACAATATAAACTCTCTCTCTCGTTGAAGTTTGGAATGGTATAATGGGGGTAATGGCTTGGTTTTGGCCATGTAGTATGGGTTTATATCAAACCCAAACTATGTCGTTTCATGCCCATTTATCGTGTTTTTTGTGTTTTAGGGGAAATTTTAGTTTTGTCACTCGTCCATTGTATCCTTATGCTTTAGCATTTAGTATATATTTGCAATGTTGCTTGAAACTGATATTTATGTATTAAATCCCTATAATTTTATTGTTTATGTTTTCATTGTTTTAGCTTAATTATTGCATGGAATAATATGGATTACTGCTTTAGTGGCCTTTTATTTTTTATTTATTCTAATTTGATCTTTATATTTTCATTGTTTACTTTAGTCTTTTATATGCATATCTATATATTTATGAAATACCTTATATTGTATGATATTTATTTCATTATTTTTAACTATTAATATATAATGTGTGTGTGTGTGTGTGTGTTTTACACTTTATAGATATAATCATTGTTTTATCCTAAGTTAAATGTATATATATATAAATAGATATAAAAAACATAGAAATTTTGTTTTTGATACTACATTTTTATGAATTTAAATTCGTACATATGTTATTTTTATATTACTTACTTTGTCAATATGTCCCATCTTTTATGCAATTATATATAGGGTAAAGTATAGTAATGGTCACTGAACATTTCAGAAGCTTGCATTTAGGTCCCTCAACATTTAAAAATTGCAATACAGTCCCCCAACATTTTTCCGTTGCAATATGGTCCCCCAACTTAAACCACAGTTAGAAAATTAGGATAAATTATATAAATGGTCATTGAACTTTTCAGTCACTTGAATTTAGGTCCCCCAACTTTTAAAACTTGCAAAACAATCATCAATTTCATTCTAAACCCCAATTTCCAAAGTAATTCAATTTTATTCTAAACCCTAAATTCCAAAATACTTAAATTAAATTCAATTATGTCAAAGTTATTATATTTAATTTCATCTTATTTCATGTGATACGTTTTTTTATATAAATATAATAGTAAATTCTTATCTGTTGAAGAAATTTTTTAATTAAAAAAAGTAGTTAGGATATAAAAGAGGTTGAAAATAATTCGAATTTTAAATTTATAAAATGTTATTTTGACGTATAAATAAAAGTGTAAAACTACTCGTGGTGACAACTTAACTATCTAGCCCTTTTACTTTTGTCATTATTTATATAATCAATTTGGTCCTAAATTAAATAAAATTTAATAAATTAATCATTTAATTAGGATCTGACATGTGTTAGCACATGATCATGACACGTGTCATTGGTGACACGTGTTACCACCTAATATTATATATGCTATCAATTTGGTCCTAAATTAAATAAAATTTAATAAATTAATCATTTAATCAGGATCTGACATGTGTTAACACATGATCATGATATGTGTTATTGGTGACACATGTCACCTCCTAATTAGAAGAAAATTAAGTTACAAAGAAGTAAAATTTGGGTCTTGGGCAAACTCAAACCTGAGTCACGCAAATGAAAGATATAGGGTGGAGCCACTAAGCTAACACCATCGTTTGTGTTAAGAGATATACAATACATATACTAATAGTATGACCAATGCCAGAAAAAAAGAATATAATGTAAAATGGAAATAATGAGATTTGAACTTCGGCAAAAATTTGAAAGCATAAATGATGGGAAATATTATATTTTTACAATAAAAAAATATTATATTTGATAAATTGTTTGATAGATTAATATATTTTTTAAATATTAGTTGATACAATATTTTAAAAGAATAAATTTAAGATTTATATATTTTTAAACTAAATTTAATAATTATATTTTCATATTTATAATTCATGATTATATATATAATCTTAAGTTGAGTATTTCTAATATAATTAATAATTTTAATTTCTTATTAAAAATAAAATATTCAAAAAATATAAATCATTCATACTTAATATATGAATATATTTTTATTTATACATCTAAATATAAATATACATTTATATAAATATATTTTATTCGTTGTGTCTGTGCCTTGAACTCTTTCTTCAAGCCTATATTACCTTAAATTGAAGTATTTTAGAATTTAATTGAAGTATTTTAGAATTTAGGGTTTAGAATAAAATTGAATTACTTTAGAAATTGGGGTTTAGAATGAAATTGATGACTGTTTTGCAAGTTTTAAAAGTTGGGGGACCGAAATTCAAGTGACTGAAAAGTTCAATGACCGTTTATATAATTTATCCTAATTTTCTAACTGTGGTTTAAGTTGGGGGACCATATTGAAAACGGAATAAATGTTGGGGGACTGTATTGCAAGTTTTAAATGTTGGGGGACCTAAATGCAAGTTTCAGAAATGTTCAGTGACCATTACTATACTTTACCCTTATATATATATATATAATAAAATATTAATTTAGGTATATATTATTATTATTTAAAAGAATGAAAAATGAATGAAATGAATGTTGTGTAAATATGTAAATATACACTTAGATCTAAACATTTTTGCATGAAATTTACATGATACCCTCATAATCATTTCTCTATTCGATCAAATAATTAAATTAAGGGTAATATTCTTTCATTTTAAGGTTGTTGTGCAGTGACTGTCTTAACGTATAAGAAAGTCGTTTTCGATAATTTTAAAATGAAAGTGTATCACATTAAGGGAAACCTTAAAAATGACTACACCTAAAATTTGGGAACAAGAGAAAAAAAAATTTTGTCTATTTAAATTTATCGAGAAAAGATCGTTAGAACTTATAAAATGTTCGATCTCGATGACTTTAAATAATCAAATATCTTTCTTCTTTCTAAAAGGATTGATAATTCGTATTTAATTAATTTTTATCATCATTCGTGCATTCGAATTAACATTGAATTTTAGAATGAAATAGTAATATTTTTTTTATTTCTATTGGAGTCAGAAATGATTGCTTTAAGGCATGAAAAATATTTTCTTCTCGATAGGAAATAATTAAATATTGTGATTTTCCGTCCTAAAATTTAATGAATGTTTTTAAAAAGGATCTTAAATTTAATTTGTTATATTTTATTGTTACTTATACATTTGAATTTGGAATGAGCTTTAGAATGGAATTGTAATATTTTCTCATTTCGATTGAATTAAGAAATGACTTCTTTGAGACATGAGAGACATTTTGTTCTTGATAGGAAATAATTAAATATTGCTACTTTTTGTCTTAAATTTCAAAAAAATATTATTTGAGGGGATCTTAAATTAAATTTGAATTCGTAAATTCCATTGTAAAGATAATTAATTAATTGACTAGGTACCAATTTAGGGCGATGTGAGAATGCTAATCATTTCCAATGCGTAGCCGACTCCCGAATTCAAACTTTGGTAATACAAATCATAAAATTATTGTTTTAATTAAAACAAATATTTTTATTAAAATGACAAATATATTTTTGGGTGTACTATCACACTCTAATCAAATATTGGCGGCGACTCTTCGAACTTTTTTTTAAAGAAATGCCAAATTAACCGAGACGATTTTTTTAGATCACTTAAAATTAATTTTTTTGTAAAAGAAAAAACGTTTAGACCCTCTTAATATATATAAGCCTTTTTTCGTATTTGAATAAATTAAATAATGCATTTATTTTTAGTTAGAACAATTATTTCATTTCATAGTTTTTTTAGGGGAGTTATGTTATGTAGTGAGTTAGGATGTTAAAAAATACGAGAAACAAAAACGACCTAAAATGGTATTAAAACATAACATTTTAATTAGATGGAATTTAAAATATTATATTTTTTTATTTTTTTATTATAACTTAAAATATTATATTCTTTTGTAATAAATTATGTCCAACCTAAAATATTATATTTTTTGTTATTTTTCGATCATATTATTTTTCACTATTTTTTTAATATTAAGTTATATTCGTTCTTTAGAATTTCAATCTTTTTATTAGAGAAAATAACCTCAGTGACCGAAAATGCCTTAATATACGATTTTAACCAACTTTTTTTGGATTTGCCAAAATGACCAACAAATTTGCAACGCGAACTCCAATTTCGCAACCCATATTCAAAATTCGCAACGCGAATTTGTAAATCACAACACAGAAGTTAAAATCGCAACACATAAGTCAAATTCGCAATGCGATAGCCAAATTCGCAACACAAAAGTCAAATTCGCAACGCGAAACACAATATTAATTTCGCACACAAAATGTAAACAATATTATCGCAAATCAACCTAAAATCCTAAATCACAACTTAGTACCATCTCCATCTCTCACTCTCTACGGCGACATACGTCCCCATCTCCGACGAAATCCGTCCCCATCTCCAGCGAATCCGTCTATCTCCATCTCTCGGAGCAACCCTCACAACCATTCACGGTCAGAAATGGAAAATAACCACCGAGGGTAGTTTTTTAACTCTTATTTTTATTTTGAAATTTTTGTATTATTATTAGATTTTCTTACATTGATGATAAATTTACTGGTAATTTCATATATAAAGATTAACCATTTCAATGAGATTGCTTAGTAATTCATTGGTTGCTGCCAATACTGCTAGATGTTTAGTCTTTAACCCTGTGAAGTTAGTATTTGTCTTGTTTTATCTTTTTGTTGAGAAATGCAATTCATTCAAGTTTCAATTTGCAGAAGAATAGTTTCTGAAACTTAAATTCGCAACACGAAAATGAAATCGCAACACCAAAATCGCAACGCGAAAATAAAAATCGCAACGCGATTTAGTTTCGCGTTGCGATTTAAACTATACTCTTATGTTGTCCTTGACCTGTACTAAGCCTATATGTTGTCATTTTAAATGTTTATATAAGTGCTACTTCTGGAATGTTATTTGATGCATTTTGTGAACTATGATGGAATAATGATAGCATGTGAATACCGTGCTAGTTTGAAACATATTTGGCTTGTTTTCATGTTAATATCATGTCTGTTTATAGTGTAATTTGTAGTTTTTGGAATATCTAACTTGGTATGTTTATTGTTTTTGTAGAAATTTGTTTCGGCTGCATTGACCTTAAGGAATAAATTAAGCCTAGCTACTAAAATTGCGTCGACGCTTACACCTCTACAAAGAAAATTGTTTGAGGATACTTACTTTGGGCCATGGCTGAAAGTACAACATACGGATGGAGATTCTATGTTGACACATTTGTTTCTTCAGACCATGACAACGATCTACCCGAGAGGATACAACGTGGTGATGAAGGATATGGTTTCATTTTCCTCGGTACCGGCGTTATACTTGTTTTTGGGCGGGAGGAGTTTTGCTTAATCACTGGTCTACGCTTCGGACACGATGAAGTACCCAGTACACTAGTCATATCTCCCGCCTATCATGGTTAGTCGGGTTTTCCTGAGTTGGCAAAGTCAAAGCCGAGTTTACACGTCGACGACTTGAAGAGATTATTTGTTAAAGATGGTTTAACTCGGATGGATGACCTTGATGTTGTCCGAGTATGCCTTTATTACTTTTGCATGCCGGCTTTTTAGGCAAAGAGGGCAGACAACCTATCTCTGAGGACCTAATATTATTGGTAAATGACCTAAATGCATGGAACCTATTTCCATAGGGTTCATATCTATGGAAAGCTACCTGGAAGAAGTTGTCGTCTGCCTTTGAGGACCGAAAAAGTTTGTGGGGCGATGGTTCTAAATACACTTTGACAGGCTTTACTTGGGCCTTTAAGGTAAGAATTTCTATATAAGTTTCCAAAATTATAATTAATTATTTAACAATTACTAATGTTTGGTATTATATTGTTTTGTAATTTGGATATTTGAGGCTTTCCCCAGCATGCGAACATATGCGATAAAAAGATCAAATGATATTCCTAGGCTATTACCTGGAAGAGGATCCGCATGTTGGATTGGGAAGAGTTACTCCCATATACGACGATGATGATGTAAATTAACACAAATAATATCATATATAAACAAGTATTACTAGTACAAGTTTAACTTTGTTTGAGCTTTTATATTGTTAGGAGGCCAACTATCCATTACAGAGGCTGACACCCATAGAGGCTGAGCTTGCCACTGATTAGTGGCAAGCTAGTAAGTGGTTTTTTGATGGTATGGATGATGAGCCCCCCCACTTCGAGAGCCATCACCTGATCGGGCCGATTCTACAGCTCGACACCCGGAGCCATCACCTGATCGAGCCTCTTCTCTACCTCCACCATCACATATTCCATCACATCATCAAGCCTCTTCTCCACCATCACCTCATGATAGACGCCTGATCGAGCCGATTCTACAGCTCGACACCCGGAGCCATCACCTGATAGAGCCTCTCTCTACCTCCACCATCACATATTCCATCACATCATCAAGCCTCTTCTCCACCATCACCTCATGATAGACGACTGGCAAAGAGGCCACGACATTTATCTCCCTGTACTCCACCTCTACGGGATGAGTTAGGGAAGTTACGTGATGAGGTCGGTGCTTTGCGTCATGAGATCAGTACTTTACGTGAAGATAATGGTGCATGGTGTGATGAGGTTCGGTCTTTACGTGGTGAGGTGGATTTTTTACGCGATGACAATGGTGCGCTACGTGGTGAGGTATCTACTTTACGTGATGAGGTTGTCGCTCTACGCGAGATTGTTTCATTGTTGCAGAATGAGGTTCATACTCTACACAATGAGGTAAATTTGTTTAATACTATACTAAAAATGCAAATAACCTTTTTTCGGCATTATTTATTTATTTATTTACTTATTTATGTATTAATTTATTTTCAACGGCCTGATAAGGTAGATTCTTTATGTCGGGTTTTCTTGCATGACGGGTTCACGCATCAACGTCGTACGTGCCATTACGTCTCCCGTTCACCCCACTAGTGCCAATACTTCGTAAGAAAGCCCGATGCACCTATCATCATTCAGAGGCGCCTCCTATCGTTCAAGAGGTCCCTCTCATCATCGAAGAAGCCCCTCCCACCGTTCAAGAGACCCGCCCGCCGTTTAAGAGCCCGATTTAGGCGTCATATGTCGACATATTGATAACCCCCTCCCCTGCCCGATATGATGGATGTAAGTTGGCTTTCGTATTGTTACGGCCGTACCATTCCTCAGCAGGAGAGGGAAACACTACCGGACACAATACGGATATACCCTTGGGCTAAGACCGCAGTTGATTTTTATCTACATGAGCGGAGCAAGGGGTGTTATTCTGACCTATGCCAACTTGACGATGTTATGCATTTGTTTCTTTATCGGTCTTGGTGGGGTATTTATTAGGGGTTGAAGATAATGGCTACCTCGAAGGGGTGGTAGTCTTATTATTCTTATATGCATTTGATTAATTTTTTTAAAATTATTAATAAATTCACTAATATATATTTTTTTTATAAAACAGCATATTGTGGTCCTCTTGTATGCATGTGCTTGGAGCATTTGACGACAGGAAATAACACCTTCTACCTCCCACAGATAGAGATAGAGTTGCAGTAAGCTTATGGTTTCGACATTTATGGCTCGACCGATATATGTGAGACGTTGCTACCTGCATCCGCGTGCTAAAAGTTTGCAAAAACAATTGGTAAGTTTGAGCAAGTGTTGTTTATATACTCTTTGTTGGTTTGAAAATGTTTGGTTAAGTACCTAAAATTCAATAATAATTTGATGTTGTTGGTTTTAGATGTATAAAGTGTTGTTTGAGAAAATGTTTTGTTTCTGCAGGTTATCCTGACGTGAGCTACGTGAAATTGATGTATTTGTGCATAAACAACAGTCTGGGGTACACTTTTTTTTTGCTTTTTTAATTGAATTTTACATTGAAAGTTGATTTGTTTAATTGATGAGAAAATAAGAATTATTTTTTGCTTGTTTAATTGATTTGTAAAAGTTGATTTGTTTAATTTGATGTAAATAAGATTATTTTTTTGCTTGTTTAATTGATTTGAAAGGTAAATTCGCAACGCGAAAGTCAAATTCGCGTTGCGATTTCGGTTTGCGATTTCGCGTTGCGAAAATGTAAATTAAACACAAGAGAAATCCCAACATGATAACAACTGAACAGATTATAGCAATGTTCAAACTCAAGTTACTAATGAATGTCTACTGAAAATGTATGCATTCACACATAAAATACACATAATACACTTTGCATTTAAAAATCACCTAAGTTAATAAGTCCCAAATGGTGAAGCCGGTTGTGATTGAGATTTTGATTTTGATTGCGATTTTGATTTCCTTTTGCTTGGCGCCATATGAGCTTTGGGATTTTGATGAGGATCCATTTTTTGGTAGAGGAAAAGATGATTGTGATGGCATTGGTGATCCACATGTCGATATCCAAACATGATCAACATTAGATGATTTCATTCTACAAATTATAAATTAATTTACTAAACAAACGAGCTATAAGCTATATATCATCACTAACTTAGAGAAGAACATACATTTATTAAGTTGATAGTTGATAATTTGGGAGAGAAATCATTGAAAAATTATATAGAAAAAATTATGTAAAAAAATGCCTTCCGAATATTATCCATTTCATCCAGCTCATGAAGAAGGATAACCGTTAACCGAAATAGTCTGAGAAAAACATAGTTGATGTAGAAGCAGCTGCATATTTAAAATCTCGAAGGTGATCTATTTGGTTCTCAAACATTTAAAGCATCGGAAGCATTTCGGACTTATGATTTGGGTAGTACTCGGAAGCATTTAGGACTTATTATTTTTATTATTATTACAAGTTGTAGCCCTCAATTATCGAGATTTTTAGTTGTCATTTGTTGCATTTCTCGTATACCACCCAGATCATACGCCCGAAACGTTTCTGACGCTTTAACTATTTGAGAACCAAATGCATCACCATTGAGATTTTAAATCTGCAGCTGCTTCTACATCAAGTATGTTTAGTTAAGATAGTTTTGGTTTAGGGTTAAGCTACCTCAGTGAGCTGACTAAAATGGATAATATCCGAAAGACATTCTTCGGATATCTAATCTTCTTGCTTGTTAACCAAAAAAATTACGATGGTCAGGATTTCCCTCGCGTTTAAAGTTGTAAAAAAATCGAAATTAGGAAATAATCAATGATAACATGCATATTAGCTAAGTTATTTCATTGAGTAAGTTGTTGTTTGGATGGAACAAAGGCTTGGGCTAATATTTATAGTGGAGCCGAAATTTATATTAAAATTCAAACTCAAATTGAAATTGAAATTCAAACTCCAATTACATATGAAATGAATTTGAAATGCAGTGTTAAATTGAACATGAAAATTGCATAATTGATTCATACTGTTCAAGTAACATGCTTTATGAACCATCAAGCTAAAAGACAATATTGATTGAGTTCAAAGCTGAGTTGTGAGTTGATGGGGTTGTCACACTTGTCACATGGTTGGAATAAAGTACTCACATGGAAGAGATAGATTGTTTTGTTATGCACAACCCATCTCATCTGAATGAAAATATACATACAATATAATCAAACCAAAACATACATACACAACAAATTTATACATAACAATGTTCAAATAATTTACCCATAAAAAACGAAATTAATCTGATGAAAAAGGGTTACCCATAACAATGTTCAAATTCACAACGCGAAAGTCAAATTCGCAACGCGAAATAAGCGTTGCGATAGTCAAATTTGCAACGCTTATTTTGCATTCGCAACACGAAAGTCAAATTCGCGTCGCGATTTTCGGTTTGCGATTTCGCGTTGCGAATTTGACTATCGCAACGCTTATTTTGCGTTGCGAATTTGACTTTTGCGTTGATCGCAACATACAACATCAAGTTATATACAATATCAAACACATTCCAAGCTATAAATACAAGCTAAGGACACTTGAAGAAGCAAGAGAACAACTATCCAAGCAATCAAACACAAGAGAAAATCCCAACATGATAACAACGGAACAGATCATAACAATGTTCAAACTCAAGTTACTAATGAATGTCTAACTGAAAATGTATGCATTCACACATAAAATACACATAATACAACGTTTGCATTTAAAAATCACCTAAGTTAATAAGTCCCAAAAGGTGAAGCCGGTTGTGATTGCGATTTTGATTTCCTTTTTCTTGGCACCATATGAGCTTTGAATTTTGATGAGGATCCATTTTTTGGTAGAGGAAAGATGATTGTGATGGCACTGGTGATCCACATGTCAACCTTGTATGACCACTTTCCTTGCACCGACTACATGTCGATATCCTCTTATCTTCACCCTTAGATGGTATACGATCGTGATTTTTTGGTCGGCCAGGTAGCCTGCTGTCCATGACTGGTGGCAAAACTATTTGTAAGTCATCTGGTATGTCCCACTCAGAAGGATGTGGACATGGGTAGACAATATCGGCATAAGTATGTTGATATACTTCTGTAGTGTAGCAATCCATAGCGTATGCGCTTGAATCATCTTGGTTTAGATGAAGAGCAACTTTTATAACATGGCCACACGGATAACCAAATGTTTGTCATTTCTTATAACTACACATCTTTGCATTTAGATCAACAAGCCCATTTAAGTAATTATCCAATACTTCAAACAAAGTGTTTGAACATGGTTCAACTCTCCATGACGTTGACTTCATAACACATTTCGTTATCTTTTTTTAGTCCATGGTGTAACACGACGTTCCAATGTTCCTGTAAATTTAAATAAATAATACTTAGTAAAATATATGATAAGTTACAAATTTAAAGAAATAATACCTACATGGTTTCTTTTCTTGTAGTACCACTGTTGAATAGAGGCTCGAAATAACTCCATTAACATAGTAATGGGTAATTTTTGGGAATGACGACTTAAAGCGTTGATTGATTCTGCACTATTAGACGTCATAAAACCATATCTTGCTCCAAGTTGATGTACTATTGACCATCTTTCAAACCCGACATCTTCTAGTGTTTGAGCACATTGAGGCAAAACACGTCTTAAACAATTTACATGCTTATTAAAATCCACTTCCCGATAAGCTTTTACAGCCTTCCAGTATGTCCATTTGTGATTTTTTATACCAGCAGACCTTGACTTTAGATTTCTGTACAAATGAACACCATAAAGTCCATGAAAAGCATATGGGAAACACCTTCTAACAGCGTTGTCAATTGAGTTTGCTCTATCGTATATGATTGTCATATTGCTAATAGGACCTATGCAATCCCTAATATGCCCCATAAACCATGTCCATGAATCAGAGGTTTCAGATTTGCCAACCCCGTAAGCTATTGGCAGTATCCCATTGTTAGCATCCATGGCTACTGCTAATAAGTTTACACCAAGGTATCGACCTTTCAAATGTGCTCTGTCAACTATAATAACTGGGCGCATGCAAATAATAAACCAACGAATCTACAAAATCATATACACAAGAAATATAATCATTTAAATGTGAAATGCATGCAACTAACAAAAATGAGTCAACAAAATTATAATTATTTACTAACCGCAGCACCAATGGTGATAAACAGCAACTCAAAGCGTCAAACTCTATCTGTTTTGATATGAGTTACAGAACCATGATTTTTCAGCTTTAAATTGTGACAATAAGCCGGCAGTTGGGCAAACGTTGCTTCTGGTGACCCCCTCAACAATTCCAAGGCATAACATTTGGCTCTCCAAGTTTGAGAATATGAGATACTAATCTTGAACCGAGCATTCATGTAAGTCATAATTTCATGTCACCGATATACCCTTCAATTCAAAAACATTAATTCAGCCAGAAAACCACCCAACACCTTTTTGTTTGCATGTCTATGGTGAGGAAAAACTTGGGTTCTTGAACATGCATGTTTATCAATAAAAGTCCTAACTTGATACATTTCGCAATCTTTTATCCTCTTTGCAACTATACGCCACGTACAATTTTTGTCAATCATACACTTTGTTTCGAAACGATCTTTGCTTGATTTGTTAACTTTTAGTTGATAGCCATCTTCCACACATTTCGTATACAAAGCTATCTTCAAGTCTTCCTTTGTATCAAGACAATGATCTTTCTTGACACGAATAACTTACTGTAACAATCAACTGCTATCTTTACCAACTCTTCTTCCAGTATCTGAAGTAATTCTGGCATATTCCAGTTATACTCCCGTGGTATTTTCTTCTTTTTCTTTTCTTCGGGGACTTCTTCTTCTTCTTCAGGGTTATATGAATTACAGAATGGATGTTCAACATGTTCATTCACAATCGTAACTTCCTCCTCATTATCATCAATAACATCTTCCTCGACAGTGGCTGTTTCATCATCAAAATTTGGGTATTGACCAATATCAAAATCATTACATACAAGGTATGTTTCTTCTTCCATCACATCATCAAAATCTGAGTATTGACCAAGATCAAAGTCCGGGTATTGACCAAGATCAAATTTCGAATACTGACTAGTACTCATAATTTTTTCTGTTGGCTCATAATTGTCTAACTGGTCAATACGAAAACTGGAATTTGGTGCTGAAAGTTGATTGGGATTTGGATTAGGAAAAGGTTGTGGGTTTTGAGATTGTGTTTGGTATTGGAAATGTGGTGAAACAAAATTTTCTTGGTGATGAAATTGTGATGGAACCATTAAATTTTGAGGTTGATAACAACGTTGTACATTGTGAGCACCATAAACTGAGGTTAAAAAACTTAGTTGATTACTACCCTCTACTGGCCCAACTTCACTATTTCGAGGTTCAACAACATGCAATGTAACATCATCTTCTTGCGAAACACTAATGTAAGCAATGAATCGTTCAACATCTTCATTGTCGGTTAACAAATAAATTTTACATTTTCTCTGATAAGATAACCTAAATCCACTTAGAGGCTCTAAATTCATTTCTTTGCAACACGTAACATTAGAGTTTCATAAGTTAACTTTTTAATGACAGTTTTAGTTGAAGATTCATGGGTAAAGGCACATATTGTAAAACACCATGAATATTCTCCCATGACCCTCCAAAACACAAATCTATCCAAACATGATCAACATTAGATGATTTCATTCTACAAATTGTAAATTAATTTACTAAACAAACGAGATATAAACTATATATCATCACTAACTTAGAGAAAAACATACCTTTATTAAGTTAATAGTTGATAATTTGGGAGAGAAATCATTGAAAAATTATATAGAAATAAAATTATGTAAAAAAAATTAGAGATGGGGAAGGATGTCGTTGGATATAGGAACGGATGTCGCCGGAGAGAGTGATAGATGGAGATAGAATGAGTTGCGATTTAGGGATTTAGGTTATGACTTATTGCTGCTACGTTGTTATATACTCAAAACATTTGTGTTGCGAAACT
This sequence comes from Hibiscus syriacus, assembly GCF_006381635.1. Classification (NCBI taxonomy): domain Eukaryota; kingdom Viridiplantae; phylum Streptophyta; class Magnoliopsida; order Malvales; family Malvaceae; genus Hibiscus; species Hibiscus syriacus. The sequence continues at coordinate 1,389,123 of NW_024062890.1, read as the reverse complement.
AAAACCTGTTACGAAATTAAATTCGTGTTGCGAATTCGAAAATCTAGTTGCGAATTTGAAATTCAGTTGTGAATTTGAAATTCCGCGTTGCGAATTTGACTTTTGTGTTGCGAATTTGACTATCGCATTGCGAATTTGACTTATGTGTTGCGATTTACAAATTCACGTTGCGATTTACAGATTCGCGTTGTGAAATTGGAAACTGGGTTGCGAAATTGGAGTTCTCGTTGCGAATTTGTTGGTCATTTTGGCAAATCCAAAAAAAGTTGGTTAAAATCGTATATTATAAAGTATTTTCAGTCACTAAGGTTATTTTCTCTTTTTATTATACCGTCCATTGTTAAAATACATTTTTGTGTTGATTCTCGCAACTTGTTAAGTCAACCCTGTCATATTGTTGCATGCTGCACAGCTCGTCAATTATGTTTCTATTAACTATCCAAATAACTAAAACATGTTTAATGTTTTATTCTATTATTTTATGAGATTTGTATCTATATGGTTAATACGATCAGATTTATTTGAATCTATTTTTTGTTCAATTTTTTTTATATTAGATTTTTAACATTTTTCTTTTTTGGCCATTGTATGATTAATTTTTATATAAATAATTATAATAAAATATATGTTTAACTTACCATTGTAATTATAAACTTTTATTATAATCCTAAATATTTATTATTTTTAATAAAAACTAACAACTATTAAAAAAATACAACAACAATAATTCACTGTAGGACCAAATAAAATACCTTCATCAAATAATTGAATTGCATATTTGTAACATCCCAAATTACGGGTTAGTGACTAAATTGTAAAATTTCAGAATTTGGGGATAAAAATAAAATAGTTGAATAGTTCAATGATTTATGTGGAGATATTTCCTAAAGTTATTAGTAATTATTAAATGAAGTGAAAGGCAAAACGGTCATTTGACTTAGAAATTAATAAAAAATGGGATTGATAAGGATATAAGGATAAGATGAAGATATTTTCTCCAAAACTTCTCTTCATTTTTTTTTCTTTCTTCTTCACCGTGAACCCCTAAAGGCAAAGGTGAGTTTCTTTGTTAGTTAATTATTTGTTGATTTTATGGTTGTATTTTGATCATTAGATGATAACTAAGCTTAAGGAAAGCTTAAGTTGTCTTAAAATAAAAAGATGAAGAAGTTATGAGAGATTAAAGAAAATATGTTTTTAAGTAAATTTTTGGAAAAGAGTTGATCAGTTGAATTTGAAACTAAATTTGACTTGTCATCAACTTAATTAAGAGATATGAAGCGATAGAATTGGATTTAGAGTATCTTGAAAATTTGGTATGATTATTGATTTCCATATGAAAGATGGAATTTTAAGGTTAAAGATGTATTGAATTAGTAGAAATTAGTTTAAGTATATGTACTTGAGTTAAGAATATAAAGGGGAATGAAACATGAAGAATTTTAATGAAAAATTATGGAATTTTTGTATTAAAATCAGTTTATAACTGACAGATGCATCGATACACTATGAATATGTACCGATGCACTAAGACAAATTTTGAAGATGCATCGATAAATTAAGGAATGCATCGATGCATGGGAATTTCGAAGCTATTTTGGGTACCGATGCATCCATAGTGCATCGATACACTCCTAAAGGAAATTAGAAATATGAGTTTATTAAATCGTTTAAGTTAATAGCATCGAAGTATAAGTTTTAGGCTTTTGATAATCATCTTGAAAATTATATTTATGTAGATACAGAGCCTAAATGAATTCTGGAACAATCTAAGGATTAGGATTTATTCAAAGCAAGGCTAAGGTGAGCGCAATTTAAATTGTACTTATGTTATTGAATAAATATTGGCTTGCGATGAGCCAGTGACTGAGTTACTATGGTAAGAAATAACTTTTAAAATGTTATGAGATTCGTATATGTGCATTAGGATATGGAAATGGGTGTATGTTATTATATGTTACATGATCTATATGTTTATATGAATATGCAATATGTGATATATGATGTATATATGAACATATGTGAACTAGATATGACATGCATGTTTGCATGAACACATGAGAAATAATATAAGTTATATGATACGGTTTATATGATTACATGCACATGTGATATATGTTATATGATATGGATCTATGTGACTATGTGAGAAAAAATATATGTCTATGAGAAGATGTAAGAACAATGTATAAGCTATGTGTCATGTGAATATGAATCATATGAAAATGTTCTACATGTAAGTGAACTATGTGCTGATATGAATATGTGATAATTATAAAAGATAATGCCCATGTTATGTGTCATGAGATCTAGAGGTATAGTTGGCATGCCAAAAGTCGAGGGTCTATGCGGTCATTCGGGATAATTCTATGTGGTCCTTCGGGACATATATGTAATTCCGTGGAACATGTATGTGGTACTTCAGTACACTTATTTGGTCAATTGTATTATGTATATGGTTCTTAAGGAGTGGTCCTTCGGAACATATGTGACATGTGGTCCTTCGGGACATTTCTACGCGGTCATTCGGGATAAATATTCAGTGCCCCTAGTGGGAATTTATATGAACTGTGGTGACAGCATTTGTGCACAACCTCAATGTACTCACATACCTTAAGTTCTCAACAGTGTACATGGGCTAATAAAGAGATTTAATAAGTATATTGAATATGATATGTATATGTGATTTGTTATATTGAATAGATCACAGGATTTATGTAATGATATATGTTTTTATATGATATGATCGTAATAATTGTTCATGCATTTGATATGAATTATATGATGTTAAGTGTATTTCTGTATGAAATGATATATGATGTGTATAAATGATAAGTATATGATTATATGATAAAAGACATTAATGATAATAATAGGATTTGATATATGAATAGAAATATGATAATATATGTGCATGTATGTATTTTTATATATGAAATGTTTTATGATTTTTATTATATGTTTTATATGCCTCACTAAGTCAACGACTTAGCGTGTGATTGTTTCACGCGTAGGTTCCGAGAAAATGAAGATTCGTAAAAGTTATGCAAGACATGTCAATTTTTCCTTTCCAAAGATCAGATCAGAAAAGGAATATATAATATGTATTTTGTAATAAGGATAGTGGTTGGCATGTAAACAAAGTCGATAAATTAGGTATTTATGCTCTGATCGAGTTTTATAATATTTTAAACGTATTTATGTAAATATAAATGCATAGTAATGAACGGTTACATTTTTACGAATTTTATGTACATTTTACGAAAATCACTGTAGTAGTGCATCGATGCACAATTTGCATTCGAAATTTTTGTGCATCGATGCACTGCAGCACTGTTCATGGTGTTGTTCATGATACTGTTCACGATGTTGTTCATTACTGTTCATGGTATTGTTCATACTGTATAGTACTGTTCATAAATACATTTTTGCCTTAAATTTTTATAATGAAGCATAATATAATAGTATATTATTGTATTTTCTTAATATGAGTTCAAATGTTTTGATATTTTATAAGAATATTATTTTAAAAAGTCAATGTGACATCTCAGACTCGTATCCGGGTCGGGTACGGGTTGGGGTGTTACAATATTCTACTCCTACTTACGAAATTCCATCACAAGGACATTCAAATAAATTTTGCTGGTAATGCAACATGAAGTCTCAGAAAAAGAACATTTATATACAATCTAAGAAAACTTGTAATTTTTTTAATAATGCGAGATGATTATAATATGCAACATTTATTCATTTTTTTAAGTCATTGATTATACGTACATATTGTACAAATAATTGCTTAAACTTAAAATCTCAAGAGAAAACAACGTTCTTTTTAACCATTGTCACTTAATGGATTTAAGAAATATTTATTAAAAATATCTATTACACCAACAACTAGTTGGTCTAGTGGGATGAGGAACTAGGTCCCTTAAACAAGGTCAGAGGTTCGAATCTTGACATTTTTGAATAGAGCAAACTGGGTTGGGAGGGTCGCCCTCGCCTCTGCAATACCCGATCTGGATTAATCGATCAATAGATCGGATACTAATGATTAATTAAAAAAATATCTATTACAAATTTAAATTATTTTTTGTTTTCTTCCTAAAATACTTGATTTATCATGAATTTTAATTGGATAAACTCTACGTTTAGTACCTTATTATTACTTTTGTTTCATTTTGGTCACCTGACTACTTTTTGTTTCAAAAGCATACCCAACGTTATGTTTTGGTTTCATTTTGGTCACTCGCTGTTAAACAATTAATAGAATTACTAACATGATATTTAAAAAATATCAATGATGATGTGACATTATTTTATGGTGACACGTCAACATCACAATTAAATTTTTAACGACGGATCACCAAAATAAAACCCAAACATAACGTTAGGTATGATTTTGAAACAAAAAATAGTTGGGTGACCTGATTTTGAAACAAAAAATAGTTGGGTGACCAAACCGAAACAAAAATTATAGTTCATATACTAAATGTGTAGTTTATCCAATTTAATTTGATGGTGAGATTAATAATATGTTATAAATGGTTTAAATTTGTTGATTTATTTAGAATTGTGATTACTTGATAGAATATATAAATTATGAATACTACATGTGTTATTTACAAATTTAAAAATTGTCATGCCAACGAATTTGTTAACCAGTTAACGACTGATGATTTTGTTAATATCAAAATTAAAATTAATGGTCTAATTGATAATCCTTTTATTTTGTGGTTAAAATAAAATCAATCTCGTAATTTAATGACTAATAGAAAATTTACCCTACTATTAATTTCTGAAATACTTTTAACATTGCATCAAACCCTCAAAGCCCAAAGCTGTTGAAGGCCTTTAATTCAGCCACCATATCCATTGACCCCTAAAGTCATTTATATTGTAGATCACTGAATTTAATTTAATTTTTTAATTTAAATTATAAATACTTAATTTGATTAAAATAAACCACTTAATTTTATTTAACATAATTTCACATATCAATATTAAAAATGTTTTTTCTTCTAAAATTTTGTAAGAGAATTTTGTTTTATTCTTTTTAGGTACGAAGAAGTAGAAGTGAGAGTATATATTTTAAAAAAAATACATATTCTAAAAAATATATTTTTAAATTTTATTAATTTTTATTAAAATAAACGATCTAAAAAATATCTTTGAATTTTGTAAAACTTTCTTTGAGAGAGACTAACTATTTCATTCAATCAGTGAAAATCGAATGTATTGTCACGTAAGATAAATATACGTATAATTAAAAATGTCTTTAATAAATCACTTCATGCTAAACATGATTGATTTTTTTAAAAAATATTTTATATTATCTTAAATAATTTTTATAAAATTACATTCTCATGAAAAAAAAATAAGTCTAATGTTAATGAGTTTGGGGTTAGTGAACGTCGAAATTAAGCACTAAAGCACATGAAAACATTGAAAAGCATCTCAGGTGGCGCAGAATCGGACTAATAAGAAAAACTTTTATTGTATTACCCGGCGAAGCCTATCCTCTGGCAATATCAAACCTATCATATTTAATTCTACTTCTAGGGTAAAATATATCAAAGGTCCCTAATTTATGCTCAAATTGTTTTTTAACCATTAAATTTTCAACATTATAAAAATAATATTATTTTTTTGAACTGTTACAAAATAATCACTACGAAGTTCATGGTTTTCAGAACCGGACCGGTTAGCGAACCGGTCATGCTACCGGTTCACTGGTTCAACCGGTCGAACCGGTCCGACCGGTCGGAAGAACCGGACGTCGTCATAATTATTTAAAAAATTAAATAAAAATACCAAAAATATTTAATAAAAATCATTTTTTATATCACAAGTTATATTTAAAGCAAGTCATAACATATATAAATTAAAAACCATAAAATCAAGTGAAACAAAATGATTCAAATTAACTACAACATAATATTTAAGGTAAAACATATTAAATAATAAATATAATTATATAACTATAATTAAAAAATAAATTTGGGGCTAAAAAAATCATAACAAAATGATATTGTTTGGTTTAATTTTTTTTTAAAACAATCTCACATGGCTAAGAAACATAGAAGAGCATCCCAAAAGTCTAAAGAGTAAAAATATGAGAACAAAACAATCTCACATTGCTAAGAAACATAGAAGAGCATCACAACTAACTTCTATAAATAATAGAGGTAATTTGGCATTCAAAATCATGGAGCATTTTGGTGAGCATTGAGTGAACTATTCTTTCACTTCAATCAAGCTCGAATTTTAAGTTTCAATTGAGCTTCTAATTTTTTTTTTATTTCAAGCCTTTTTGAGTTCAAGTTTCAATATTATATTTTGAGTTCGAGTTGAACTTGATAATTTTTAACTTGTGAGTTTGAGTAGAATTGAGCTTACTTTTAAAGTTTTCAAGTTCGAGTCGAGCTCAGCAATACTCGAGTTTGACTTGGCTCGTGTAACAAACGACGTTTGGTTTAATTTAAAAAAAACAAAATTTTTGGTTTTTCCGGTTTTCAGCCGGTCCGGTTCGAACGGTTCAAAGGTTCTGGCCGGTTCACTAGTAGCGGTTCAACCGATTTAGATTAAACCGGACTAGGCAACGGTTTCCGGTTGAACCGAATCGACCGGTCCGGTCCGATTTTCAAAACAGAGACGAAGTTAACTACAGTTAAAGGGTGATGTGAAAATGGTTAATATCTATCAACGGTGTTGGTTCAAGTGGAAAACATATTGGTTTAGCTTAAACATGTCTCAAGTTCGAGGCGTGTATACAAAAAATCTTCGCTAGAAGACTCATCCATCAAAGGCAGATGTGCGACATGACACGAGTCAATCCGAATTAATCATGACAAAACCCTGAGAACCGAGAGGGCAACAAAAAAAATAGTTAATATTTTTGTCAACACATCAATTATAACTAAAATTGTACTTTTATAATATTTCTAAGTAATTATTTGAAAAAAAATCTAAAATTTCATTTTTTAAAAATATATGAAAATGCATTTTTTTTGAAATTATTAAAATATTTTATGTGGAAGATTTTTTTTGAAAGTTGATCATATACATTGGAAAAGATGTTTCAAGTCTAACCAACGGTGAGAGAATGAAAAACATCAATATATTTCTTGTTTATTTCTTGAATGAGTGAAAAAAGTCTTCCTTTTTTGAATGATTAATTAACTTTAAATTATGTTATGAGTATTGATCCGATTATTGAAGCTATATTATATGTTAAGCCTTTTTAATTTCTTAAAAAAATTAACGAATAACGGTGAATTAGATGTTGTTATTAGTTGATTGATACGATTTTATATGAAAAACTTTTTAAATTTAAGGGTAAATTGCATAAAAAGTCCCTCGACTATAGAAAAATATTTTATGAATCTCTCAGCTATTAAAGTTTTAAAAAAATTCATTAACAATATGACTTTATTTTGTTGAGTCCTACGACTATTAATAGTTATTAAATTATCACCTAACTAATCATATGTTTTAAACTCGTATTTTTTCATTAAAAATTGACGACCATTTGAGTTGAAGTCAACATGCTGGCTGAAATATGATAAAATTATATTTAAAATGATGTCTACTAGCACCGCCATTACTTTTAAGTACTGACCTGACGACATAATATTTCAAGCACTGACTCAACAAAATAACGTAAATAGAAAATTAATCTACAAAATACAACTCAAACAGTTATAAGATCATATTTTATCACATCCCAATCAACATATTAACGTCTAGATCAAACAATCGTCAATTTTTTAACGAAAAAGGATGAGTTGAGAATATATGAATAGCCGGATGACCATTTTGTAACTTTTAATAATAGGGGTTAAACAAAGCAACACCCTATAGTCGGGAGATAATTTTATAACATTTAACAATCAGAGGACTTAACAAAATAATACCCTATACTCAGTATCATTTGTGTACTTTACCCTAAATTTAAATATTAATATTTTTATACACATGTTCAGTCAATTGGATCTAATTTTAATTTCTAATATTTGGTATATTATATATTTTCTCTAGTGCCAATTATAAATTTATTGACTTAATTTTTAATGTTAGTGATGCCTTTCTTTGCTCTTTCTTTTATTTATAATTTATGTTTAATTTTCAGAAAGAATATTAAATTTTATAATATATATATATATATATATATATATATATATAAATCATAAAATCATTTTTTCAAAGAAAAATGAATTTTCACATATATATTTTTTTAAATTCTGAAAATTTTTTATTATATTACTTATTTATGATTGAGAGTTCATATATTAATTTAAGGTTTAATTACCCCATTTATATATGAAATATACATAATTCTCAATTTCATACATAATGTTTAAAATTTTCGATAACGGGGTATATTATGAGAGATATCAATTATTAATTTAAGGGTTAACTATATATTCATAAAAGAATACTTTTTTTTCAAAGTGCCATGTGGCATTTAGGTAGTGGTCATAGAGTTTAACGTTACCTTCCACGATGGAAATAGGTGAACTTGTTAACGATACATTATGTATGAAATCGAAAATTTTAAATATTATATATGAAATTAAGAATTGGGTATATTTTATGTATGAATGAGTAATTAACCCTTAATTTAATATGATATCTTACTCTTTCAACTACAACTAACGTCACGATGATTTTAAAAAAATTAATGATCATTTTTTATTGTTACATAATTTATACTTTTATAGTTTTACAATCTCTAAATCTTTTCGCCCCGATCCAATTCACATTCCATCCTTTGTTTTTGTTTTGCTTATTCTTTTTATATGTTAAACCAAGGGGAAAAAATAGAAGGAAATAAAAGATTTTTTTTTAGAAGAAAATAAAAGATTCTTGATGGCACCGGCTTGGGATTCTTATTTGGTTGATTAATTTTAATTTTTTAAAGTTATGACCTTTTATTAAAGGAGGGCCTTGCTTGGAATCGAAAGGGCAATCTTGAAAAACAGATGGGGTGGTGTTGCTGTTGATGTCATGTGCTCTCTTTGCTTTTCTGCTGGTTGGAAAAACAAAAGGCGAGAGCTTTCTTTTCCTTTTTGCTGTCTCAATTTTGTTTGGACTCCATTTCACTGTCATCTGTGGAGTTTTTGG